>NC_041743.1:0-323270 GCF_004115215.2 Ornithorhynchus anatinus | reverse complement strand
GTGCTGAGGGGGATGATGGTGACAATAGGGTTGATGAGGTCGATGTCAGTGGTGATGATGTTGATTGGGATGAAGGTGACGATGGATGGTGTCGGTGTGGATGTTGGCGACTGTGCTGATGCTGTTGGTGTGGATGGGGATGATAATAGTGGTGGTGAGGGTGGTGGTGTTGGTTTTGCTGGTGATGTCAATGATGGCACTGAAGTTCCCAGTGAAAGTGCCACTGAGCTACTTTGAATAGGGGTTCAGAGTCTCCCGGATGCCGCTGCCTCAGATTTAGGCTAAGGACCAAGCAGGGTCCCATTGTCCCTCTATTTCCCTTGGAGAAGGATAGGGTAAAGCAACCTCTGAAGGCATCGCCCTTCTGGGATGGCCCTGCGGGAGGGTCACTGTGAGCTTCATGCTGGGGAACCTGGAACCGGGGGAGCGCACACTTCTGCGAGGTACACACAGAAACACGAACTAACCTGGGCTTCACTGACTGCTTTGCTGGCCTCTCCTCGTCTCCCTGAACGCTCCTCCTCCATCCCTTTCAGCAGTTCTTCCTCAGCCTCCCACTTCCTAACTGTGGGGATCTCTCAAGGCTCTGTTTTGGATGTCCCTCTATTTTCCATTTACACTGGGGAGCTCATCTGCCCTACAGCTTCTACGGTTACCCGCTCTCCACAGATGACTTCTAAATCCCTCTCACTAGGCCCAACATCTCTCCTCTGCATTCTCCCGTTTCCTCCTGCCTCCACAACTTCTCTATATGGTTGTCCCAACAACCCCTTCAGCTCAACCTGTCCAAGTCTGAGCCCCTCATCTTCTCTTCCAAATCCTCTCTTCCTCTTAATTTTCTCATCCCTGTCAACACCACCACTATCTTCCCCGTCTCTCCAGGCAGCAATCTTGGAATTTTCCTCAAATCCTCTCTCCTTTTCAATCTCCTTAATCAGCCAGTAACCAAATCCCAGTTATTCCACCTTCAAAAGGTCTCCAGACATATCCCTTCCTCTTGACATATCCCAACTTGGCTACCTCATCAGCCCCCTCAAAAGCCTCCATGCCTCTAATCTCTCTCTACTCCAATTCACACTTCACTCTGCTGCCCAGATCATTTGGCTCAAATGGTGTCTGATGTGCTTCTCCCCACTCCTCAAGATCCTCCCAGTTGTTCGCCCACCCCTTTCTGCATCAGGTGGAAACTCCTGACCCTTGGCTCCCTCGCTTATCCTCGCTTGTACGGGGTGGGATGGGGGGTGCACCACCTCTCCCTGGGCGTAGAAGGGTGACAGTGAGGAGCTGTGAGGGTGGGAAAAGGAGAAATGACCATGGAGGAGCCACAGAGGGCTGGGTGGGGGAGGAGCACGGTGGTGGGCCAGCAGACCCGGGGAGAAGGAAGCCAGAGAAACCCTGCTCCCGAGAACGTGGCCAGCATGCTGACCTCAGATTGAGTTCTCTCTATTTTAGCCCCGGAACATCCTGTATCCAGGAGGAAAGACGGGCTAATCTGCCCAGACGAGAATGACATCCCCCCCCACACCCAACCCCTCCTCGTAAGCCGTTTTTCTCACTACGGACTGGCTCGCAGAGGCCTCACCTGGTCTGGGTGAACTGGGCTCAGCCAGAGAAATGAAGCTGAAGCCTGCCTTCCCCACCCACAGTACCCCCCTGCTCTGGTCCTGCCCTGGTCCAACCAGGTTGAACTGTGTCCAACCTGATTAACTTGTACCTACCCCAGAGCTTAGAACAGTGCTTGACATATAGTAAGTGTTTAACAAGTATTATTATTATTATTATTACTGCTATTATTGGTCTCTGGTTGAATCAGGTCAGAACACGTCCCTTCCCCATTCCCTCACTATCCGATCCCATGGTGGAATTCCTGTTTGGGTAAGGGGCAGGAACCAGTAAACCATCTCTCCTTCCATCTCTCCCTCTGTCTGGTCCCGGCAGTTCTAGGACCTGAGACTCTGGGCCCCGCTGCTCTGGATCTTGGCGATTCTGGGCCCAGAAGCTCTAGGGCCCACTACTCTGGTCCTGTTGGCTGTGGGCCCTACTGCTCTGGTCCTGGCTGCTCTGGGCCCTATTACTCTAGTCATTTCTGTAATTTAGTTATTTACATTTATTTATTTTAACGTCTGTCTCCCCCTCTAGACTGTAGGCTCACTGTGGGCAGGGAATGTGTCTGTTTATTGTTATTGTACTTTCCCAAGGACTTAATATAGTGCTCTGCATACAGTAGACCTCAATAAATACGATTGGATGGATGAATGAATGAATGAATGAATGAATGAATGGTCTCTGAAGGTCTGGGCCCCGTAGCTCTGGGCCTCACCCCTCTGGTGCCCGCTGCTCTGGGCCCTGCGACTCTGGGCAGGGCCAGCGCAGGAAGCCTCTGGCTCTGGGACTGTGGGGAGTAGGGTTCTGCATTATGCTTCTCTGTTGGCACCAGGGTGTGAAAACACTTCCCGTCAACACACATCAATCTTGTCAGCGGTGGGAGCGGTTGGCCCAAATTTACGGCCATGCCCGACCCCGCCTCTGTGTGGCCAGCTGGCACCTTGGCCAGCCTCTCCCAGGCAATCCTGTCCCGGCCCTCTCCCAGCCCTGCGACCTAGGCGGCCCCACCTGCCCCCACCTTCCCCAGATGGGGTGCCAGCACCATGGCCTCATCCTGCAGGGTGCAGTACCTACGATAGAGCGCCCGTATGACAGACAAGTAGACCCCTCCCACGCCAGAGTCCCACCCCTGATCCTTTCAGGTGCAGCCACCATAAAGGACACCCACCGAGGACACCCATTAGGGTGGGGCGGGGGGCAGGAGCCTGCTGCCCTCACCCCTCAGCAACAGACACATCGCAGGGTTCCTCGGGCACGATGGACTGTGGGCAGTGGCCACTTGACTGGGGACAAGAAATCAAGCCTTCTGCCCCCTACTCTGGTTACAAGCCCACGGTGTTTCCGAGGGGAGGTGCCAAGACACCGGTGTCATCTGGGTGGGGCAAACCTTACCCACTGGCACTGCAGATTGCCCCTCCCCAAGTGCAGAAAGGTGAACCAGTTCAGCGCTGACCACACTCAGGTTAGGCCTTGAAGCATTCTGGGTCTAGTAGTATGCTTGTCTGAAAAGGGAGGGGAACTCTCCAGGCCTCACCACCTCGTGCGCCTCCAAACAGCTGGGAAAGGCTCACAGACCAGTGGAAGGGGGTGGTGGAGTGATGTCCTGACACTCTGGTTTTTGATCTGATTTAAGCGTGGGACCCTGGGCTTGTTCCACATGTGAGGGTTTCACTGGCTTGTGGAGACGGGGTGTTTGGTGTGTGCTGTTCAGAGCTGCCTCGGTGGCCTGACCCATTTGTCTGGCTGCCCTGTACCCATTCTCCGCTTGGCAGAGCCCCTGGGGGCCCGGGCCATGTCTGGGTCAGGCTCTCACTGATGCCGTGCCAGAGCTCCACAGCAAGCGGCACTCAAGAGAAGCAGCATGGAAAAAGCACCAGCCTGGGAGTCAGAAGGACCTGGGTTCTAATCCTCACTCCTTCTTTTCTCTGTGCCTCAGTTCCCTCATCTGCAAAATGAGCATTAAATACCCATTTTTCCTCTTATTTAAGCTGTGAGCTCTACTTGGGACCTGATAATCTTGTATCCACACTAGTGTTTAGTACAGTGCTTAGCATCATAGAAAGCGCTTAACAAATACCACAATTCTTATTAATGATTCAAAACCACACATGGAGGTGGCAGTGGTAGGGATGATGATGGAGGTGGGGATGACGATGGGGGAGGCGGTGATGAAGGTGATGGTGGCGGAGGGGAAGGCAGCGGTGATGCAACTCCCTGGCTACTGGGGCAGCTGTCTTGGGTCCTGGTGGGCAACTGAGGCTGTGCGTCTTTCCCGTGCTTCCGGTGGAGACGGAACCAGGCCCCGGAGGGGATGGCTGCCGGGGGGTGAGGGCCTCAGCAGGCCCTGGGCCGGGGTGGTTTCAATTAATTTGTAATTAAATAAGGGAAGCGATTTAGGGCAGCTTGGGGAGATTCTGGAGCAAATCATTGATCTCATCGCCTGGGTCATGCATTCCTTGCCCCGGGATCACTGTTTAGATCTCAAACGTGTCACACGATCCGACCGGGAGGGGTAATTCAATCAAATGTTAATATTTTTCTTCGCGAGCCCAGTGCACAGATGCGGGGTTGGGGGGGGGGGGGTGGAAGTGGCCCCAGCCTCCTCTGTGCCCACTGACAGCTCCCGCGCCTCCCACTGACCGCCCGACAGGTGCCCCTGCCCAGACCTGCCCGGCCTTGGGGGTCTCCAGCATCCAAGGTGATCGAGGGGGATGACAGGTGTTTAAACTTTCCAGATGGAGGGGTCCTGTCCCGGCTGCCCCGGAACGTCTATGGGTGTTCTGCTACCGCACCGGCAGGTGCAACACCCCGGGCCGGGCCGGGCTCTGGGACCCTTCCAGAGGTTGGGAGGTAGCAAGGGTGGCGGAAGTGGGAGGGTAGCAGATGGGTGACAGTGGGCCCTGCCAGGACCAGCGCTCCCTCCTCCCCACTCGAACTCTGGATGACCGTTGTCTCTCCACGGCAACAGCAGGGGCGGGTGCTAGGCGGGACGCCCAAAGGTGCGCTAGCTGTGGTGGTGACTGCTTCGGGGGGGACATTAACAGTGGCTACCTTGAGCAGAGGAAGGCAGTTGAGACCATGGCAAGATATAGACCCCGCTCAAGACTCCCTCCCTGTCTAGGAGGCGGAAGTGAGAGTGCGTCCATGTCCATGTCTGTTTGGTGCCTCTGATGTGGGAGAAGGGATAGTTAGTTGGGTGTTGAGTCCGGTTTGGTTTCCGGCTTGGTTTTGGTCTGGCTAGGCCTGAGTCTCTACAGGCCTGGACCCCCTTACGCCTTTCCCACAGGAGGCTCTTGGCACTATCCCATTGGTCCTGAGCCCTCGGTGATGAGAGAGCAGAGTGATTTATCTGGGAAGGCCCCTTGGGGGAGGTTGCTTTTCAAGAGGCTTTGAAGGTGGGGAGGGTCGAGGTTGGCAGAAGCTGATACGGAGGGAGTTCCAGGCTGGGGTGGAGAGAGGGGACGGAAAGCTCTGAGGTGGGCGAGTCACTGGGGGAGATGTTCATCCAGGAGGGGAACTTGGAAGGAGCAAAGAGCGCAGGCTGGGGCAGGAGGGGTAGGGGAAGAGGAATGATGGGAGGGAGGCAGTCGGTAGAAAACCTGAAAGTCAATGGTTGGGAGTTTCTGTTTCATACAAGTGGGAAGCACGTCCAGCACTGAACTCATCTTCCCTCCCAACCCCTCTCCTCCCGCAGTCACCAAATCCCATTGGTTCTTTCTCTCCAACATCTCCAGAATACTCCTCTCCCTCGCAAGCCAAACTGTCCACACTCTGGTCCAAGGTTTGATCATGTATCCTGACCCAACCAATGCACCAGCCTCCTCGCAGACCTCCCTGCCTCTGGCCTTCGCCCTCTTCAGTCCATACTTCCCGCTGCTTCCTGGCTCAATTTGTAAAACACCATTTTGCGCACTGTTTTGTTTCTGATACTTCTCCACATCAAACAGAAAATTTTGACCACTGGCTTTAAGGCACTCAATCTTCTCTCTCTCCCCCCTACCTATCGTCACTCTTCTCCTACTATACCCCAACTCACACACTCTGCTCTTCTCCATCCAACCTACTCACTTGTCCTCTTTCTCATCTCTCTCACCTCTGACCTCTTGCTCTGGCCCTCCTATATGCCTCGGATTCCTTCCCACTAGACTACTCCTCTCCCCCATCTTTATATCCCTTCTGAAATCCCATCTCCTCCAGCTGACCTTTGTTGTTCCACCTCCTGTTTCCCAACCCTATTTCCCCTCACTGCCCTTTTAGCACTTTTGCATCACCTAAGCGCTCAGATACTAAACGCTGCCTGCTATGTTGCTTCCCCCCTACTTACAATCTGTTTCTGTGTCTGTCTCCCCAACTAGACTGTAAGCTCCTTGAGAGCCGGGGATGTGTTCTAACTCCACTGTGCTCTCTCCAGCACTTAATTCGGTTCTGTGCACAGAGGAAACTCTCAGTCAAAACTATTGGCTGGGTCACCGGCGGTGTTGGAAGAGGAGGAGGAGAGGATGACAGACGGGCTCTGGCCAGAGTTTGGATCAGGTTCCGCTACAGAGCGTGGACCACATGGGATCCAGGCAGGCTGGCCTCTGGGCGAGGAAACCGAGAGAGTTGTGGACCTGGGAAATGTTATAGAGGAGGAGGCAGGGGGTCTCGAGAGCAGAAGGGTTCCCTAAGCCTCAGCAGGTGTGGCCAGTGGGCCCTGGATACCGTGCCTGTCCCAAGCTGGCTGCCTCCGGCTCCCGCTGCTTCTCGTCGCCAGCTGGGGACGGCTGGCCCAGGCCAGGTTACAGGGCACCGGAGCCCAGGCACCCCGATGGAGGCCCCACTCTGCCCCCAGCTGTCCCCGGGGTATAGTCCCGCACTCATCCCACAGCCAGCCCCCAGGGTCTAGTCAGTCCCAGGTCGGCCCCCATGTCCAGCTGCGTGGTCCCCTCACGGCCGGCCCTGGCCACTCCTGAGGCCGAGGCGGGGGAGGTGGGGTCGGTGAAGGCGGGGAGGGAGGCAGAGTCCTGGATTCCAGCAGGAACTGCCCATTCTCCAGTGGTGCAAGACCCCGGAGTTCAGCACTGGTGGGCTGAGCCCATCACCACTCTGGCTTACTATGACTCTCTGGAGGCCCCCCAGGAGCAGGGCTGGGGTGGGACGAAGGGAGCAGAGAAAAACTTGTTCCAAGTGATGAGAACCCAAATCTGGGCTTGGGTAGCCCCCACTGACACTTGTGCTGGAGGAGGATGAGGTGGAGGAGGAGGAGGAAGAGAAGGGCGGCTGCCCTCCGCACCCGGGGCATGACTTGGGGGTGTCGGACGGCGGAGAGAAATCTTCGCCCTGACGTGAACTCCCGCTCACGGCGGCCGGGACGGAGGGTCCGTTTACACCAAGGGGGCCGATGGTATTTTCCGCTAATCACTGGTTACTCCAGGGAGAGGGGCTTTGCAGCCAGAGCGCTGGGCACGTGAAATCCGATCGGCAGAGATTTGCAGCGGAGCGGGGAGATTGGCAGGGGACATCGGACAGCTGACCGGCAGCCAGGCGGCCAACAGCTGCTCCAGACGATCCGGGAGGGCGTGCAGGGGAGCCTTGAACCACTTTCCTTCTCTCTCCTTCGCTCTGTCTCTCTCCCTCTCTCCCACTCACTCTCTCTTCCTTCCTCCCCTTTCCTTCCCCCTTTCCCCTCTCCCTCCCTCCTTCCCACCGCCCTTTCCTCTCTCTCTAGCACCCTTTAGTCATTTCAACCACAAATGTGTCTAATCTCCGGGTTTGAGACCATGGGTGAGAGGGCCTCAGCAAACAGGTGGTTGTCCTGGCCCTAGCCATGACCCCAGCCCCCAACCTAAATCCCAGTCCCAGCCCTGGTCCCAACCTGGCCCAGGCCCCTCACTCAGCCCTGACCCCAGCCTCACGCACTGAGCCACTGCAGAGGGTGTGGAGGATAGGGTGGGGTCTGCCCTCGCTCCACTCCAGATCCCCAGGAGCCACTTCAGAAAACCAATGGCCACCTTTCATCCCCTGGCCTGGGAAGTGACAGTTTAACCCTCGAGGCACCGGGATTTTCTGCTTTCACCCATGGGACTGACTCATGGAGCTGTCCATTTTCCACACACCTCAGTTTCCCCGTGATTGGGAAGTTTGGCATTCGGGGATGACTCAGGGGATCACTTCTCCTCCACCAAGCAGCCACAGCCAGCTGGGTGGGGAAGGGATCTCCCGGCCAACCACCTAGACTGACCACCCACCGTTGTGCTGCCAAGACTCTTGGCTACCCAACCCCTCCTGGGCCCCCTCCAGGGCTCTCTCAGTGAGATGCTGGGGCCTAGGCACTCACTGGGCAGGAGCTGCCTTCCTGGGGGCTTCTGGCTGTGCAAACTATTGCCTCACTGTCCCTACGCCCTGCCCCCTCCCCCAGAAGATCCAGCTCCCAGGCTACTTGAGCCACCCTCAGGGGATGTGGGATGATTTAGTCCATTTGCTGGTTCATTTCCCGGTTCATTGTTCCCACTTATCACTCTGTTTCCCAGCTTATCCCCACCAAAGGCTCACTCTCCCGGCCTGCCAGTCATCTCTTTAGACTAGGAGTTCCTCCAGTTTTTCCATGGGTTCCCAAGTGCCCGATAGGGGCTGGCAGTCACAGTGCCCCTGATCCCGGGGAAGGCCAGAGCTAGGTTGGAGGAGGAGGAGGCCGGGGGACAGGAGGAGGAGGAGGGGGGGACCAGAGGAGGGGACCATATAGCCCCTTTGCACCTTCTCCCCTCCCCTCTATAATCTGGGTCTCACTGGTCCAAGGCCTGGAAGGAGAGCTTGGGGAGCCCTGCTCTGACCCCAGACAGGAGCAGACCCTCCCCTTCCCCCCAGCCCTGGGATGGGCTCTGGATGCTCACCTCGCTTCAGGCCTTCCGGCCTGCAGGTTAGGCAACCCATTGCGCCCCGACTGCTAAAGTGTTCTCCCCATCCCACAGGCTCACCTGCACCCACCCTCCACCCCCGCCTCAGGCTCCCTGTCAGAAGGGTGTCCTCGTCGTTTCGACTGCTTGCTCCCCGGCGCCCGCCGGGCTGGGCCGGAGCGCCAGGACCGCAGGCCGGAGCAGGCCGGGAGAGCTCGGCCCCTTGGACCTCTAGACTGCGTGGTCGCCGGCCAGGAGAAGGCAGAAGTGACGCACGCAGGGTCTCTAGGACTCCTGGGGCTGCGGGACCCCGGTGGGCCTTCGCCGACCCAGGAACTGCAGACTGGGACACCCGTGCGCTGCCCCCATCCCCATCCCACGCCTAGGAGGGCTCATGTGCCCGCCCGGTGTATGAGCACGTGCCAGCCTGCACGTCCCATCAGTGTCAGCCCATAATATTTATAGAGTACCTACTGTGTTCAGGGAATTGTACTGGGGGCTTGGGAAACCTACAGAAGCGTACTCCCTTCCTAAAAGGAGTTTACAATCTAATGGGAAGTCAGCAGACACAAACGATTTGCAGAGAGTGGGAGCAGGAGGCGGCACGGGGATACATCCGGTAGGAGCAGGAATGTGCAAAGGTGAAATAGCTAAATCGATGGGGGAAAGCAAGTAGCGTTGGTAGATCATGCCGACCAATGATCCAGACATACATGCCGAGGAAGGGTGTAAATGCACATGTGTGAGTATGTGCGTGGGCCAGCCTGGCAGCCGCTCTTGAAGTCAAGCAGCGTGGCTCAGTGGAAAGAGCACAGGCTTGGGAGTCAGAAGACGTGGGTTCTAATCCCGGTTCCGCCACTTGTCAGCTGTGTGACTTTGGGCAAGTCACTCCACTTCTCTGTGCTTCAGTTACCTCATCTGTAAAATGGGGATTAAGACTGCGAGCCCCACGTGGGACGACCCGTTTACCCTGTCTACCTCGGCGCTTAGAACCGTGCTCTGCACACAGTAAGAGTTTAACAAATACCAACATTATTATTATCATTATCTCAGGCAGGCACACGTGGTTAGAGGCCCAGGCCGTTTACCACCCTCAGGCTCCGGCAGCAGCCCTGGAGAGGTCGGAGCGTCCTGCGTACCCCTGCCAGGCCGTGCCCTTGGTTGGCGTTGGCCTGCCTGGGGAGCCAAGGAAGGCTGGGAAAGCCGGGGAAGGGCAGGGCCTCGGAACCCAGGGAGGCCTCGGAGACCGGGGGAGAGCGGGGAGGCCTCGGAGACCGGGAGAGGCCGGGGAGCGGATGGGGCCACTTGTTGAGCGGCGGCTGAGCCACGGGCGGCCCGACTCCGGGCGTCCGGGCCGCCAGCCCTGCTTCGGTGTGGGCCCTGCGCCCCCTGGTGGCCGGGGACGGCGCTGAATGGAGGCACGCGGTCTAGCGATCAGCGTGGCTCGGTGGAAAGAGCCCGGGCTTGGGAGTCGGAGGTCATGGGTTCGAATCCCGCCTCGGCCAGTTGTCCGCTGGGTGACTTTGGGCAAGTCACTTCACTTCTCTGGGCCTCAGTTCCCTCATCTGTAAGACTGTGAGCCTCACGTGGGCCGACCTGATTACCCTGTATTTACCCCAGGGCTTAGAACAGTGCTCTGCACATAGTAAGCGCTTAACAGATACCTATGTATATATAAATATATATAAATAAATATATATATTGTATATATTTATATATAGCGATCAATCAGGGCTGCTCACCGAAGTGAGAGTACCCTATTAACTAGTTGGGACAGCACGACCCAACAGAGCCGTCAGGCCCCCTCCCAGCCCACGAGCCCACGGTCTCTCGCTCTCCACGTTCCCCTCGCCCCCCTTCCCCCCGGTGGCCCTCCAGTCCGCAGGCGACTGCCCAGGAACGGAGCATCTAACAGTTAGTTTAGGAGTATTTACTGGGCACTTGCACTGTGCAGAGCGCTGTCCCAGGCTTCTGGGAGAGTACGCTGGAGTCAGGAGACCCTAGCACAGCCCTCAAGGACCTTGCCATCTGGCAGGGGAGATGAACACTCAAATGAAGTACAGGAAGAGGGAAGCAACGGAGTTTATAGATAGGCGCATAAATGCTTGGGGGAGGGGGGTGTTGACAGGCTGGGTGAGTGCTTAGGCTGAGGAAAACTGAAGAGTCAGTGGAGGGAATACAGGGTGGGGAGGTGAAGCGGGAGGAGGTGAGAAATTAATCATGGAAAGCCTCCTGGAGGTGTGATTTCAGAGCTCAGGGAGAGAAAAGAGGGGAGCTAAGTGCACACCTCAACCACCACACCCTCCCTGGGCTCTGGGTGCCTGTTCTCATCCCTCCTCCCAGCCCCACAGTGCTGTAATTTATATTAATGTTTGCCTCCCTTTCTAGACTGTAAACTCGTTGTGGGCAGGGAAGGTGTCTGTTATATTGTTATATTAATTAATTAATTAATGTTGGTATTTGTTAAGCGCTTACTATGTGCAGAGCACTGTTCTAAGCGCTGGGGGAGATACAGGGTAATCAGGTCGTCCCACGTGAGGCTCACAGTTAATCCCCATTTTACACATGAGGTCACTGAGGCACAGAGAAGTTAAGTGACTCGCCCACAGTCACACAGCTGACAAGTGGCAGAGCCGGGAGTCGAACTCATGACCTCTGACTCCGAAGCCCAGGCTCTTGTACTCTCCCAAGCACTTAGTACAGTGCTTTGCACACAATAAGGATTTAGTAAATAAGACTGAGTGACTGACAGTGAGCCGAGATCACTCGGGGCTCCCTGAGGCAGCCCATCATCCCTCTTCCTGCTCCTGAACCTTCAGGATCTCCCTGGTTTACTAACTGGTTCTCATTTATTTATTTAGTCATTCATTCAATCGATCACATTTATTGAACGCTTACTGTGTGCAGAGCACTGTCCTAAGCACTTGAAAAGTACAATTCGGCAACAGAGACAATCCCTATCCAACGGGCTCACAGTCTAGAAGGGGGGGAAAAGACAACAAAACAAAACAATCAAGTGGACAGGCATCAATAGCATCAAGGTAAATAAATAGAATTACAGATGTATACACACCATTAATAAAATAAATAGAGTGATAAATATGTACATATACACACAAGTGCCGTGGGGCGGGGGGGGGCGGGGATAGAGCAGAGGGTGGGAGTAAGGGCGGGGGCAGGGAAGGAAAAGTGGGGCTCAGTCTGGGAAGGCCTCCTGGAGGAGGTGAGCTTTCAGTAGGGCTTCTCCTGACTGTAAACTCATTGTGGGCAGGGAATGTGTCTGTTTATTGTTATAGTGTACTCTCCCAAGCGCTTAGCGCAGTGCTGTGCACACAAGGGCTCAAAAAATACGATTGAATGAATTCCCGGAGGACTCTGGGAAATGGAGTTCCAAGGAAGCAGGTGCTTCAAGCCTAAATTTCCTACTCTTCCTTCAGTCACATCATCTCAGTTCCCCGTGCGATAGAGACCTTGGCAGTCTCACTGCCAGGCTCAGCCAACTCTCCGCTTGTTTATTATTGATTGATTGAAAGAAATTCCTACTTCTGTTTTTATCATTTGTATCTAGGCTCTTATCCTTTGACCTACTCCGCGTTTGTAATTTGAGCCCGGGCAACAGGCGGCGTGCCACAGGAAATTCCAAGGGCAGACAACTTTAAATCATTTCGCTTCCACCAATAAATCTATTACTGTTAATTACATCGGGCTGGCAAATGATCTGCAGACATTATTCTTCCAAGGATTTTCATTCGCAGAGAATCGTTGCTCTGGGTTTAATCTGTTATGGTTCATTTCTTCCTGGATCGGACGCCTACTGAATGCAGAGGGCTGCATTGGGTGTCTCAGTGGGCCAAGCACTTGACTCAGAGAAGCAGCGTGCTCGGGGGGGGGGGGTGTTCGGGCCCAGAGGTCAGAGGTCCTGGGTTCTAATCTGTACTCAGCCATCTGCCAGCTGTATGACCTGGGGAATTTCACTTCTTGGCCTCAGTTTCATCCTCTGTAAAATGGGGATTCGATACCTATTATCCCTCCTCAGACTATGTACCCTATGTGGGACAAGAACTGCGTCTGATTTGCTTACTTTCTTATCCTCCCTAGTGCTCAGTACGGTGTTTGGCACTTTGTAAGCACTTAGCCGTGCTGGGCAGCAGCAGCATGGGAAAGAGTCAAAGGCGAATGATCAAGCGATCGAAATGTTGAGCAAAGACAACGTCAACGACTCAGGTTTTTAAGGGGCGGAAGAAGGCAATGGTAAACCACTTCTGTATCATTACCAAGAGCATTCTGGTATGGTACACATACCAGAACGATTTTATGACAGTAGATGAGATGTCCTGAGGAGGGTGTATCCATGGAGTCACTATATGTTGGAAACAATGCGACAGTGTTTGAAGAAGATTTGGAGAAGCACTTAGCAAACACCACATTTATTATTACTGTCATTGGGTGCCTACTTGGAACACTGTGCTGTACAAGATATCTCCTGTGTACCCTAAGCACTGGGAATATACAGTAGAAGTGAAATACGGGGATCTATTCTCAAGGATCTTACAATCCAATGGAAACTGAATCTACTGGGTAAGTGGACTTTATCTGCCCTAAAATTCCAAATGTTTTTGTTTTTTAATTTTGACTATTCTTGAGCCACAGATTATTTGGATGTATATCACTGGAGACCAGCGGGGCCGATAGTTTACAATGATATTTGAGCCTCGTCAAAGTGTGGCAATGGGGGCAGGGGACGTGCCTATTGACTCTGTTGTATCGTCCTCTCCCAAGCGCTTAATACGTGCTCTGCCCACAGAAAGAGCTCAATAAATAGCGTAGACTATGGCCTAGAGAAAGGGCTGGGTCGGGAGCAGTGACGGGTCGTGGCTGGGGTGGGATGGGGGACCCGGTGGCTCCTGTTCCCGTCGGGATTTTCTGCAGCATGGCTGGGTGGAAAGAGCCCGGGTTTAGGAGTCAGAGGATATGGGTTCTAATCCTGGCTCCACCCCCTGTCAGCTGGGTGACTTTGGGCAAGTCACTTCACTTCAAGAGCCTGGGCATGGGAGTCAGAGGTAATGAATTCTAATCCTGGCTCTGCCACTCGTCAGCTGTGTGATATTGGGCGAGTCACTTCACTTCTCTGTGCTTCAGTTCTCTCATCTGTAAAATGGGAATTAAGACGGTGAGCCCACGTGGGAAAACCTGATCACCATATATCCCCCAGCGCTTAGAACAGTGCTTGGCACATAGTAGGTGCTTAACAAATACCATCATTATTATTCTCAGTGCCTCTGTGACCTCATCTGTCAGATGGGGATGAAGACTGTGAGCCTCACTTGGAACAACCTGATTATCCTTTATCTCCCCCAGCACTTAGAAGAGTGCTCGCACATAGCTGTGTGACTGTGGGCCAGTCACTCAACTTCTCTGTGCCTCAGTGACCTCACCTGTCAAATGGGGATGAAGACTGTGAGCCTCACGTGGGACCACCTGATGACCCTGTATAATAATGTTGGTATTTGTTAAGCGCTTACTATGTGCAGGCCACTGTTCTAAGCACCGGGGTAGAGACAGGGTAATCAGGTGGTCCCACGTGAGGCTCACAGCTAATCCCCATTTTCCAGATGAGGTAACTGAGGCCCAGAGAAGTGAAGTGACTTCCCCACAGTCACCCAGCTGACGAGTGGCAGAGCCGGGATTGGAACCCATGACCTCTGACTCCCAAGCCCAGGCTCTTTCCACTGAGCCACGCTGCTTCTCTATCCCGGCGCTTAGAACAGTGCTCTGCACAGAGTAAGCGCTTAACAAATACCAACATCATTCATTCAATAGTATTTATTGAGCGATTACTCTGTGCAGAGCACTGTACTAAGCGCTTGGAATGTACAAATCGGCAACAGATAGAGACAATCCCTGCCCTCTGACGGGCTTCCAGTCTAATCGGGAGTAATAATGTTGGTATTTGTTAAGCAGAGCCCCGTTCTAAGCGCTGGGGGAGATCCAGGCTCATCAGGTTGTACCACGTGAGGCTCACAGTTAATCCCCATTTTACAGACGAGGGAACTGAGGCACAGAGAAGTAAAGTGACTTGCATTATTGTTGTTAGAGTCAGCGCCGAACAGAGAGCGGCATTATTCTTATTAGTCCTTTCCCCGTTGGGCGGCGGAGGCCGCCCCGCCCATCACGGCCCCGTCGCTATGGAGACGGAGGCGGAGGCTCCGCGGGGAGGGGGAGAGGGGCTGGTAGCCATGGCGACAGAGACGCCGGCCGGGCCCCCGAGCCCCGGTGCTCCGGCTCCCGCCGCATGGCGCCCAGAAAGGACAAGGGGGCGGCTTCTGGCCCTTCCCTCTCCAAGAACTGGGAGCCCGCCCTCGTGGCCGCCCAGCTCAACCAGGTGAGGCCCCCGGACCCGCCGCTCGCCCCCTGCATCCCCTTCATTCTATTTATTCGTGATGAAGTTGTCTCGTTTTTGTCCGTCCGTCTCCCCCGATTAGACTGTGAGCCCGTCGGTGAGCAGGGATGGTCTCTATCCGTGGCCGAATTGTCCATTCCAACCGCTGAGTCCAGTGCTCTGCACCTAGGAAGCGCTCCAGAAATACTATTGCAGCGCGTCTCGGTGGAAGAAGCCCAGGCTTGGGAGTCAGAGGTCATGGGTTCCAATCCCGGCTCTACCACTCGTCAGCTGGGTGACCGTGGGCAAGTCACTTCACTTCTCTGGGCCTCAGTTCCCTCATCTGGAAAATGGGGATTAAGACCGTGAACCTCACGTGGGACCATCTGACGACCCTGTCTCTCCCCAAGCGCTTAGAACAGTGCTCTGCACCTGGTAAGCGCTTAACAAATACCAACATTATTATTATTATTATTAAGAGCACGGTCTTGGGAGCCAGAGGTCATAGGTTCGAATCCCGGCTCTGCCACTCGTCAGCTGGGTGACTGTGGGCAAGTCACTTCACTTCTCTGGGCCTCAGTTCCCTCATCTGTAAAATAGGGATGAACTGTGAGCCTCACGTGGGACAACCTGATGACCCTGTATCTTCCCCAGCGCCTAGAACAGTGCTCGGCACATAGTAAGCGCTTAACAAATACCAACATTATTATTATTCCCTGGGCCTCAGTTCCCTCATCTGGAAAACGGGGATTAAGACTGTGAGCCTCACGTGGGACCATCTGATGACCCTGTCTCTCCCCCAGCGCTTATTTTGTTAATGAAATGTACATCGCCTTGATTCTATTTAGTTGCCATTGTTTTTACGAGATGTTCTTCCCCTCGACTCTATTTATTGCCACTGTTCTTGTCTGTCCGTCTCCCCCGATTAGACTGTAAGCCCGTCAAACGGCAGGGACTGTCTCTATGTGTTGCCGACTTGTTCATTCCAAGCGCTTAGTACAGTGCTCTGCACATAGTAAGCGCTCAATAAATACTATTGAATGAATGAATGAACAGTGCTCCGCACATTGTAAGCGCTTAACAAATACCAACATCATTATTATTATTACTACGGAATGAACGAATGAACAGCTCCCCCTGCAGGCGGCGGCGGCGTCCTGCAGGTGGCCGCCCCCCTTAGACCCCGCCCTTGATGACGTCACTGCCAGATTTTTGGGGGGGCGGGGTCCCGCAGGGGTGTGGGGTCACGCGCTTTCCTCGTGTCTCACTGGTGGGCCCGGGGAGGGCGTCTCCCCCGCTCTCGCCCCGGCCCCTTGGTGACCCAGCACTCCAGGAAGGGGGAGGCCCCCTCCAGGAGGCCTTCCCAGGCTGAGCCCCCCCTTCTCCTCTGCTCCCCCTTCTCCCCATCCTCTGCTCTTCCCTCTTCCCCTCCCCTCGGCGCTGTGCTCCTTTGTATATATTACTTATTACCCTATTTATTTTGTTAATGATAATAATGGTGGTATTTGTTAAACGCTTACTATGTGCAAAGCACTGTTCTAAGCAGCGTGGCTCAGTGGAAAGAGCCCGGGCTTGGGAGTCAGACGTCGTGGGTTCGAATCCCGGCTCTGCCACTCGTCAGCTGGGTGACTGTGGGCAAGTCACTTCACTTCTCTGGGCCTCAGTTCCCTCATCTACAAAATGGGGATTAACTGTGAGTCTCACGTGGGACAACCTGATTACCCTGTATCTCCCCCAGCGCTTAGAACACATAGCGCTTAACGAACACCGACATTATTATTATCAGGTTGTCCCACGTGGGGCTCACAGTCTTCATCCCCATTTTACAGATGAGGGAATTGAGGCACAGAGAAGTGAAGTGACTTGCCCAAAGTCACACAGCTGGCAAGTTAATGAGGTGTCTATCTTCTTGATTCTATTTATGTCGATGATGTGGTCTCATTTTGCTCAGCTGTCCGTTTCCCCCGTTTAGACGTTGAGCCCGTCTTTGGGCAGGGATGGTCCCGATCTGTTGCCCAATTGTCCATTCCAAGCACTCAGTCCAGTGCTCTGCACATAGTAAGTGCTCAATAAATAATAATGCTGGTATTTGTTAAGCGCTTACTATGTGCCGAGCACTGTGCTAAGCGCTGGGGTAGATACAAGGTCATCAGGTTGTCCCACTTAGGGCTCACAGCCTTCATCCCCATTTTACAGATGAGGTAACGGAGGCACGAGAAATTAAGTGACTTACCCAAGGTCACACAGCTGACAAGTGGCGGAGCTGGGATTAGAACCCATGACCTCTGACTCCCAAGCCCATGCTCTTTCCACTAAGCCACGCTACCACTGAATGAATGAATGAGGGGGGTTTGTGTGCATGTTTGTTGGGGGGGGAGGGGTCCGGGTCCCCTGGGGGCGACTGGGCAGCTGCCCCCCGGCATCAGGGGGAGGGGGCCGGGGTCGGCCTGCCTGCTGGGAGGCAGAGGGGCAGGAAGGGGAGAGCCGTGAAAAAGTTGAAAGCGACCATTTTGGGCCCACTCATGATCACGTGGTAGTAATAATCGTTGTGGTCTTTCTCAAGCGCTACTATATGCCAAGCACTGCACTAAGTGCTTGGGGTAATGAAAATAATAATTGTGGTATTTGTTAAGTACTTACTAAGTGCTGGGGGGAGGGACAAGATAATCAGGCAGAGTGAAAAGGTATCGAATCCCCATTTTGCAGATGAGGGAACTGAGGCACAGAAAAGTAATGAGTGACTTGTCCAAGGTCACACAGCGGACAAGTGGTGGAGAGGGAAGGAGAACCCAGATCCTCTGACTCCCAGGCCTGTGTTCGTTCCACTAGGCCACACTGCAAAATAATTAGACTCGACATGGGGCTCCCAGTTCAAATAGGATGGAGAACAGGTAAATACTATCAATCGCTTTTACTGAGGGCCTATTCTGTGCAAAGCGAATGCTCTGCTGAGCCCCTGGGGCAGCACGATTGCTTATCTGGAGGGAGAGACCTACACTAAATGAATAGGTAGAGAAGGAAACAGAGTATAAAGATATGTTCATAATTGCTAGGGTATGTGTCCAAGTGCTTGGAAGACTTCCCCCCCCCCCAGCACTGAGCTCATTTGTATATATTTTTTATTACCTTATTTATTTTGTTAATGAGGTGTACATCCCCATGATTCTATTTATTGTGATAATGTTGTCTTGTTTTTGTTTCATTCTGTTTCACTCTGCCATCTGTCTCTCCCGATTAAACAGTGAGCCCGTCACTGGGCAGCGATTGTCTCTATCTGTTGCCGAATTGTACATTCCAAGCGCTTAGTACAGTGCTCTGCACATAGGAAGCGCTCAGTAAATGCTATTGAATGAATGAACTCGAAAGTGTTGAAGTGGTCAAAGGACGGAGATAGGGCCGGGAGATGAGCAATTAATCAGGGAAGGTTTCCTGGAGGAGATGTGATTTCAAAAAGATTTTGAAGATGGGGGGGTGCCTGATGTGAAGGGGAGAGGGAAGGATGAGGGAGGGGTTAATAGGGGTCAGTGAGTAAATTGGCTTGAGAGGAGCAAAGTGGGTGAACTGGGGTGTGGAGAGAAAGAGAGCAGCCAGGGTAGGTGGGGTGGTCAAGGAGAGAGCTGATTTAGGGCCTTGAAGCTTGAAGTAGCACCAGAGTGAACAGGGACATGGGGGAGGGAGGACACAGTGGCTCTGGTGCAGTGAAGGGAGTGGCCAAGGGTCCTCCTAAGAAATTTTAGGAATTTCAAATTTGCAATTCTATTTAATTTCAAATCAATCAATCAGGGTATTTATTGAGAGCTTATTCTGTGCAGAGCACTGTACCAAGTGCTTGGGAGAGTACAGTAGTCTATAGATAGACACAGTCTAGCCTGTGAGATGGCAGGGAAGTGTCTGAGTATGAGGACTTAGTGGGTACGGTCTTAAGTGCTTAAAGGCGGTGAAGTCCTGGGTGCCCCTGACCCAGAAGCTGCCCAATCACAAACCAAGGCTAGAGGAAGAGAAATGGAAAACCACTTTGGATTTATGTTTTCTGTCTGAGCTGGCTGTTTAAGTCCTGCTTGCTCCATTTGTTTGGGGGTATAAATTAACTGAAGGAAGGGAGATCGTTCACGTCTCGTTCGCCTGTCTTGTCCAATTCCTTTTTCCCAGCTCCCCTGTCGGTGGCTCATGCCACATCCCTCCCTATCTTGTCCTTGGTGTGAGCCAAGGTAAATTAGGCACCTAATGTGTGTGTGAGGCGCCCTGTGGATGGCAGCTGGACTACTGGCTGACTTCAGATGCCTAGGAATGGCCCATCAGAAAACCTCTTCAAAGACACTTCCTCTTGTGTTTAACATGGCTCTGCGTAACTCAGTTTTGAGGACTCACCTCGATTTAACTAAACCTGAGAGAACAAATCAACCTGTAACCTTCCTGAGGCAACAGCAGAAAATTCAGTCCCACATCAGTAGCACTTGTGTTATTTACAGAAGGCTCACTTGGGGCTGTGCACTGTACTAGGAGCTTGGGAAGTACGACATGAAGAAGTGAAATGCTTACATTCTAATAGGGGAGACAAAGGTAAAAATATTTACAGGAGTAGTGGAAAGTAAATAAGTGAATGTACCATTAAACAGACGTATAGAAAAGAGCACTGAGAATGGGTAAAATAGCCTCATAAGTGCTAAGAGTTGGCTGATTTATATGGCACAGGGTGCTATGAAATTGATTGGGGAAGGATATTGGAGGCAGGGGGATTTTAGGAAGGCTTTGAATGTGTGATGGTCTGTTGGATTTGGGAAGGGAGGGAGTTCCAAGGTGGGGGAATAGGGTGCATGAGAGGATGGAGGCAGAAAAGGGGACAGTGAGGAAAACTTGAAGTCCTCTAGGCTGTAAGTAGTTCGTTATGGGCAGGGAATGTGTCTGCTATTCTGTTGTATTGTACTCTCCCAAGCACTTAGTACAGTATTCTGCAGATAGTAAGTGCTCGAAAGATAAGATTGATTGAAGGTTGGTTTGGGGGAAGGGAAGAGAGAGAATTGGGGAACAGGGGGCGAAAAGACTAGATCAGTAAGGTGGAGTCACCTGTCAGAGAACCTTGAGGCCTATTGCAACGAGTTTTTGTTGATGCGGAGACACTGTAGCAGGCAGACCAGCCCATGGCAAGAGTGGCAAGAGATGGAGAGAGAGCCTTGAGGAAAGTGAAAACAGCACCAGACACTGCAAGCAACAACTCCCATGGCACACTCAGAACTGTCCATGGGTGGGGCAAGGCTGCGGATTCCACATTGGCCTTCTCGGCCACAAATGCAACCAGAGACGATCGTCCCCAGAGGCGATACACAAATGCACCCAGAGGCAATCGTCCCCAGAGGTGATAGCCGCTTCTTCCCAGGGAGAAGATGACAGTATACAGTGGGTTCTCATGGTTGTTCTTCCTGGGACGAGGTGATTTGCTGCGTCCTCTGCAGGTGCTCAGAAAATTATTGATTTGTGAGACTTTTCTGGGAGCCAATAGGCTATTCCTCACCAGGTTGCACCATATGTTGACCGTGGTTACTCCTTCACTTCAGATCAGCCTCAAATTTGTTGGCCACAAGTTGCTTACAGACTTGGATGGATTGTGTCGCGGGCTGGAAGTTTGGGATTTCAAGGTTTATGTTGCCTATAGATGCTGGCAAATAATAATAATAGTGTTTGTTAAACACTTACTCTGAGCCAAGCACTGTACTAAGCACTTGGGTAGATCCAAGATAGGTTGGACTCAGTCTTTGTCTCACATGGGACTCACAATCTAAGTAGGAGGGAGAACAGGAATTGAATCCCCATTTTACAGTGGAGGAAACTGAGACAGAGAGAAGTAAAGTAACGAACCCAAGATTACACAGCAGGCAGGTGGCACAGCTGGGATTAGGACCCAGGTCCTCTGGCTCCCAGACCCAAGCTCTTTCCACGAGGCCACCCGGCTTCTCAAAGAGTGAGATGTTGCCCTGGCTGTTTGGTGTTGGGTCCGTGAGGATTGACCCTGGTGGACTCCCTGTAGGAGGAGGGCCGTGACCCCCAGGCAGCCCATCAAGAGCCTGCCGGATTCCTCCGGGCTTTAGATGAGGCTGATTAGAGCCCAAACCCGGATGATCTGGGGTCCTCATTCTGTGAATGGAGAATCGAGCTGCGATGGAGATGTTCAAACTCAGCTCCCTCGGGCTCTTCCTTCCTCCAAGTGATGAGCCCGCGAAGCTGTCGGGCCCATGGAAGCAATTTGGAGCAGATGAAAGCAAATTCAGCATTTGAGTGTAGTTTCCCATGAAGGTTGCAATTACCCACTGGGTGGATCAAACTCTATGTCCATATGCCTCCCCTCGCCTCTCTAAGAGTCCCAGAACACTTATATCATCATTTCCTTACTGTTTCCAGGCACCGTCTGATTTTAGGCTGTGTCAGGTTCAATGACAGAGTTTTCCATCATGGGCCAATCCCTGGGGATGGCATCCAGCTTGGGCTAACAATACCTCTTGGGCCTGTGGTCTAGGCCCATTCTCTCCAACCCGACACCCCCGGAGAACTGACCTGCTGGCTGTGGGCTCCAGTGTCTCCTGGCTGGCTCAGCACAGCTTGATGGATGAATTAATCAATTGTATTTATTGTGCAGAGTACCTTATTAAGCTCTCAGGAGAGAAAATAAACTTAGTAGGCATGATCACTGCCCTCAAGGAGCTCACAATCTAATGGGGGAGGCGGACACGGCACTAAATTACAGGTAGGGGGAAGTGGTAGAGTATAAAGACAGGGACATAAGTGCAATGAGGTTGGGCTGGGGGGGCATCAGGAAAGGTTAAATGGGTACCCAAGGGTGTCAAGGGTGCCCCTTTGGGCTTTTAGAGTCCCAGTAGTTGCCCAGGGTGTCGGTGAAACCAGTCCTGGAACGACTCGTGTGCAAGCCCAGGCAAGTGTGCAGTAGCCATGGAGACTCTTGGCAGGAGAGGAAGCATTGAGAAGCAAGGTGGCTTAGTGGAAAAAACATGGGCCTGGGAATCAGAGGACCTGGGTTCTAAATCAGGCTCGTTAAATTTTTTTTCTATGGTGTTGGTTAAAGGTGCCAGCCATTGTACTAAGTGCTTGCATAGATAAAAGTTAATCAGGTTGGACCCAGTCCCTGTCTCACATAGAGCTCACAGTCTTAATCCCCATTTTACAGATGAGTTAACTGAGGCACAGAGAAAGGAAGCAACTTGCCCAAGACCAAGGTAGATACTGGCAGAGCTGGGACTAGAACCAGGTCCTTCTGACTTCCAGGTCCATGCTCTATCCACTAGACCCTCCTCACTTGCCTACTCTGTGACCTTGGGAAAGTCATTCCACTTCTCTGTGTCTCAGTTATCTCATCAGTAAAATGGGGGACACTGTGTCCAACCTGATTAGCTTGTATCTCCCCCAGTGCACATAGTAATGCTTAAATACCCTTTAAAAAAAGAAAAAAAAAAAGGCCTCAAGAGGCCTGGACAAAAGAGAGGCAGGTAACTGACTCAGCAAAATGCTGTTCTCTCCCCTCACCCACTTGGGTGTCAATATGGCAACTGACATGGAGGAGGAGGAGAAGTCTCTAATTCTTTCACCTCCTCCTCCTGCAATTCAACCTCATCCTCTGCCATCCTCTTCATCCTCCATATCTTCTTCCTCCAGCCACAACAGCCACCACCACGGTGGCTCAGCCTGCCTCCCAGGACTGTTGGAGGGGGGTCCCTGGTCTGGCCCGACACCTGCTGCGAAGGGCCCCAGTCTTGGCTACTTTGGCCTTGGTGTTGATTGCAGGGCCCGTGGCCAACCCCGAAGAGGAGGAAGAGGAGGAGACTGGGCCATCAGTCCTCCTCTCCTCTCCGCTGCTACCCCTGCCATCGCGGGGCTCCCTTTGGCCACCCAGGCAACTCCCACCGACAGCCTTTCCATTGCGATTTGCCATCCCAAACGACCCGTCCACCCGCCTGCCCTCCCACCTGTTTCAGATGCTCCTTGCCTTTGGGGATGGATGGTGGCTATTTGCCATCATGTTTGTTATACTGGCACTTTTTAACTTCTTGAACTAATGGGTGTTAGAATGATGCGTTCCACAACTGATTTCAGTTTCTGCTGGCATTTCCCTCCAGAAGTAGTGAATTAATTCTTTTCTGCAGGGCAGGGATCACTGAGACCCCGGGGTAGGTTGAGGCCCGGCTGCCTCAGTGGCGTTATTCGTGCGTCAGTGGAATTTTGGTAACCGCTGTAGCTAAAGGCTTATGACACCTCCGTTCCTCTTCCTCAGCTGGCGGTTCGGAATCCCTCAGAGGTAGTTTTCCGAGACATCTGTAACTACGGCAATTATCCCCCTTTCAATTTTGTCAGTTCCAAGCTGCCGGTCCTATTTTCTGCCATTTTCCTGGAGGCTTTGGATGCCAAGCTGGGAGGCTCAGGGTGAAATTTTTGGCCTGAATTCTGAACAGCGAGGTCTGATGGAGGCGCCAGCACCACGGTGATGCCAGAGACGTCTGAACTCTGGCTTTCCCATCAGTGGCCTGGGCACTTCCAGTCTGCTGGCCCCACACTTACCACCCTTCCAGTAAACCTCAGCTTGAGTGGGAATGGTTGCTGGGCAGTTTAGCGACACGGTTCGCTCATTTTCCAAGTTTGGGGGGTGGCAGGCAGCATTCCTGGTGAACCCCGCAGTCGGGAAAGCAGAGTTCACCTGGGTACCCACCTAGTACGGAGGCACACACCCCGCTTTTTTTTCCCACACCCGGGACCGCCATTGCCTGACGCACCCGCAGCAAAGGACGGCTCTCCTTGCTTCTGCGGGCACAGCCCCTCCACCACTCAGACACGTGCTCTCAGGTACTGCCTCATGGCTGCTCCGGCACTGAGAGCCGAGGGTTCGGGTAGCTCCAGGCTGCCCCTGGCCTTTCCCACTGCATCCTAGGCTGGGAGGGACCACCTCAAGCTCAGGAGGTTATCTCAAGCTGGGAGACAAGAAGTGTGGACACTTTAAGGGAAGCAGAGACTGTAGCTCTGAGGTGGAAGAGTTAACCTGAGACTCCACCTCCTGTGCAAATCACTTTCATCTTTCAAATCGTCACTTGGGTTCTTGTTCCTGAACTACTGCTCAATTCACTAATTTCATTTGCTGGAATACCATTTCCCTCCCTCTTTCTCCCCTCTCTCCCTTCCTTCCTCCCTCCCGCCCAGCAGTTTGGTTCTACACACTGGCAAACAGAGCCCTCTGTGTGCTGACTGGTATGTGAAACACAAAATGACTTTTCTTGCCCTGAAGATGCTAGGAACGCTGGGGGTGCCCCTTGGTGATGATTGAAGAAATATGAATGTTTTCATCCCACTGATCAGGCCATAGCTTCATTCCTTCAAGGTGGGGGCAGTTGGAAATCAACCAGAGGCTAGAGGCTGTTCGGTTCAAGGCCCGAAGTCATTTGGGAAATGCTGATGATTTGAGGGGGTGACTGTGACTCGGGAGTGAGAGGGTTGGGGTGAGTAAGGCCCCCTTCAGCCATCTCCTCTAGGGGCCCAGGCCTCGACTGTGGCTCGTGGGGTAGTCAGGGCCTGTGCTCTGTGGCGGCAATCGCTTGGTATTTCTGCCGATTCTATCGTATTGTCTTCTCCCAAGCATTTAGGTCAGTTGTCAGCACTCAGATCGATTGATGAATTGCAAGGAAGGCCTCAACGATCGATATACCGGGTGTGTCTTACCCAACAACAAACCGGGTGACAAACTGGGTGAGGACACAACGTGATCTGCTGCTGGGAGGGCACACAGAGCTATTGTCTTCTGGGGTCACATAGGTATGCTCTTGGCTTCCTAGGGCCTGGGCAGGGGAGTGTGGATAGCTCAGCGCAAACCATCACCACTAATGAGGAATAATTCAAGCCCAAGTCCTGATGATGGAGGGATACCTCTTATCTGTGAAACAACACAACGAAGGACAACCTTTTTGCATCCCAATGTAGCCAGGTCTGTGGGTCCCTCACTGGCTTTTTCAACCGTACACACACATAGGTGAACTTACTTCAGCAGTGTTGCCTTCTTCAAATACGAAGGAAAGTTCTTTCTCTCTCTATATGTTTTTACGTGGCAAGACTCACCCACCAAAACTCTGACATCTTCATTTTTGGTCTCAAAATTAATCCGTTCCCAAAGTCCTGGCTGTGTCTGGAGGGTGGGATCTGGGTGAAAAAGCCCCCAGTGGAAATTGAATTCACTTGGTTTCTGCTTCCTCCATTTCCTTCTGCTTTTCGGTCCCCTGGACGTTCTTATTCCCAGCATCGACTTTGCCCTTTGAAGCCTCCCTGCAGTCTCCCCAGAGTCCCTCCCAGGGGCCCCCTTCGATACCTGTACACAAAGACCAGGCCCAGCACCCTGACCCACCCCTCAGGAGTGGGGACCACCAATTCCATAGACCCCTCCTGGGGTCGGGGTTGGTGGGGGGCCATTACCATATTTACTCACATAATTGTCCCACCTCAATTTTTGAGGAGGCCATAAAATGTTTATTTTGGGACCTCTAGTTGTAAGTATAATTGTAAGTCATACCAGAGTGTGTCGAAAGGAGGAGTCAGAAGGTGCAGCTGATGCAGGGTCATGGGCAAGCTCCCTGGGAGGAAGAGGAGAAAGAGGTGGGTGGAGGGTTTAATTCATTGAGTGCCTATTGTATGCAGCGCTTGGGAGCAGGCATCTGAAGAAAAAGATGCTTCTAAGTGCCCTTTTACCTTCCTCTCCCTTTTTGCCTCCTTTTCTCCTTTTCTCTCCTGCTCCCCTTTTCTCTCTTGCTAGACTCCTTCTGTTTCAATATTACAATAATTATGCAAAAAATTGGGGCAATTACATAACTAAATACAGAATCAAGAGAGGGCACTTTATCAAGTGGGGAAATGTGTTTTGCCTTGGACTGGTTGTGAGCAGGAGGGACTCTGACCTTTGTCACCTGCCCCGTGATTTGGGATGTTTGAGGATTCCTGGAAAGGGTCAGGAGTGACCCCAGCCTGGGTCTAACAGCTGGGGGCAAACTCGCCTCGGAAATGATGTTGATTTTGTCTGACTGGATCATTTTCTGAAGCATGCTTTGGTTAATACTTCTAAATTTCACGCTCTCAGTTCTCCCAAAGGCGGTCTTAATAAAAGCCTGAAAACCCCACCCCAGTGCCATGGAAGAAGTGGACTTTTTGTATTCCCCAAAATGAGGATTTCTTTTTTGGATGACAGTTTATTAGCTGAATGAGCACAGGACTCAGAACACCCACCAAAAGCTGCATGGGATCAGGTTCACTGAGAAAGCAAAACAGAAACTCCACAGAACTGCAGATGGATGCAGCTGGTCCTGGGCACCACAGACTGGTGCAGCTGGTTCAGGGCACCACAGATGGAGGCAGCTGGTCCTGGGCACCGTCAGTAGATGCAGCTGGACTTGGGCACTTTAGACGGATGCAGCTATGCCCCTGCAAATTTGGGGGCAGCAGGGAAACGCGTACTGAGAGACGATAAGCCCCATTCGCCGGTTCAGGTCCCACCAAGGGAGGAACTGGGGCTTGTCACAGGGGTCGTTTGGGACAGCCATGCTTAGAAGCTGCCGGGCATTGCCCCTCCCCAGGGCCAGTGAGGAGTCCACACTGATGAACCTGGTCCCATGCAGGTGGAGCCAGCGATTGTGAGCAAGTTGGCTGGGGGCCGCGGGCCAGGCAGTAGGCTGGGGGAGCAGGCAGTCTGGAAAGGAGGACTCCACTGGCTCTCCGATCCTCCGCCTGCGGAAGGCGCCACAGACTGTGCCCTGGGGACCCATGCCTTCCTCAGGCGGGGGCAGGACTAGGCTTCTTGGCTGAGGTTGGATTCCCCCCCCACCCCCCGCGAGCTTTGAGGCCTGATTTGTGACTACGAGGAGCGTTCCCCTTTCCCGGGCGACCGCTGATTCCAATTTCACATTGGAAGTGCAATCAGAAAGATGGGCATCCCCCAGTTCTGCCGGACTCCTCAAATGGAAGAATGTCTCTGGAATGTACTATTGGTTTGCAGGCCTAAAGGAACATGTTTTCTTTTGAGGTTGACCATTTTTTTCTGTTCTGAAGTTAATGTCGGGCCTCAGATTTGGCTCCAAGCAAGGAGACTAGCTGAATTGTCCTGCCATTTTAGAGCAGTAATTTTATCCCAGGCTCGGGGGGTGGGGGAGAAGGCTAAGGTGTGGAGTGGTTTCTGTGGTTTCTCTGCAGAGTGCGACTTAGAATTCCCTGCAAAACCTTTCCATGTGGCCCGTCAAGCTGGCTGAAGGCTTTCTGGCATGCAGAGGAGAGCGGCCTTTGGACTAAGGGCCGGATGGCAGGATGGGTGGGCCAGGTAGGTGGATGGATGGAGGGAGAAGGCAAGGAAAACAGTCAAACTTTCCATCACCCAGGGTGCTTTAAGCGTGTCCCAAGCAAACCCCCACAACCAGCTCAGCTCCGGGGGAGAGAGAAGGACAGAGTGAGGGTCTGGGGATGGAGCGAGGGCCTGGGAATAGAGTGAGGGTCTGGGGACGGAGTGGCAGGGCAATACCCCTGGGGCCCATCTGAGCAAGGAGCCCCCCGGGCTGGCCGAGACCCCACCCCAGTGAGTGGTGAAGCCTGCCAGGGTTAGGACCCGGCTCAGCCCCTCCGTCCCCCCCCGTCCAGTTGTCTCATCCCGGACCTCCTCGCTGGCAGCCCTGAGTGCCTTGTCTGCAGTGGTGGCTGGACCACTGGCTTTTCCTACACTCCCCCTTGACCCCGTAGTCCAGCGGGTCTCAAAAGGTTCAGTCACTAGATCTGTGGGCGTAGCACTGTACTGGGCACCTGCTGTTGGCAGTGCGCCTTGCGTCCCCCCTAGGAACAGATAATAAAAATAAAAGATACACCTCTGCCCTCAAGGAGATTACAGTCTGAGGCTGGCACCAATAGTGCTTGTTGGTTCATGACTTAGAAGGGGAAAGCACCCTTGCTTTTTTTTCAGCAGAGGCCTGGGTTGGGTCCGGTTGGCTGGGGTGGCCTCAGGTGAGGCCCTGCTGTTGGATGCTACCTCCCAAAGTGCAGGCACTGAGCGGAGATGTGGGATCCTGCAGCCCCGAGGAGTGGCGATAAGGAAGTGCCAGGGACTATAAGAGCCCGGAGGCCATTGGAGTGAGAGAACCTCAGCCATGTCCTCTGGGTCAGCCCCATGACCCCTCCAGCCTTGGGCTCTATCCCCAGCGGGAGCCCCAGGAAATATAAAGGATCGAATACAGGTTGTCCACCTGGACACTCACCCTCATGGTTAAGGATGGGCCATCCACACTCCTGATTCTCCTCCCACTGACTCAGTGTGAATCAGCCGACTCCCCTGGCTCTTCCAGTCCCCAGTACAGGCCATCCACTACCCCTAACTCTCCTTCCTCTCCCACAGACTGTTCCCCAATCATCCAGCACGGGCCTGCCAGCACCCCAGACTTTCCCCCAGCAACCCAGCATGGACGAACCAACATCCCTAATTCTCTCAGACTGTCTCCCAGTGGCTCAACCCGGATCATCCGACACCCCCGGCTCTCCCCTCTCCATCTCTAAAACTGCCCCCCGGTGACCCAGCGTGGACCATCCGACCCCCTTGACTCTCCTCTCTCCATCCCTCATTGCCCCCTGGTGACTCAGTATGCCTGCTCATCTTTGGATCTGTCCAAACCTCTCTGGAACCTGTTGATACTTAAGCCTGCAAGACTTCCTATGGTAACTAATTCCATATGTGTACCAGCCGCTGGGTGAAGAAGTGTTTCCTTTTGTTTCCTTTGAACATACCACCTGCAAGTTTCAATGGGTACCCTTAGTTCTCGGTCCCAGCCGGCCTGCCCTCTTTTTTAAAAAATTGTATTTGTTGAGCTCTTACTACGTGCCAGGCACTGTACTAAGCACTGGGGTAGATACAAGATAGGTTGAATGCAGTCCCACATGGGGCTCACAGCCTTAATCCCCATTTTACCGAAGAGGTAACAGGCCCAGAGAAGTCAAGTGATTTGCCCCAAGGTCACACAGCAGACAAGTGGCAGAGCTGAGACTAGAATCCAGAGCTGACTCCCAGGTCTGTGGTCTATCCCCTAGGCCACTCTGCTTCTTACAATGGAATCTGTCCTCCCCAGATTCTCCCGTGACCATCTATGACTGCCCCAAGGTGGGGTCCACCCCTCTCTGTGGAGTCTGGAGACCCACAAATGTTGGCCAGTGGGCTACTGGGAGTCAAATGCCACGGAGGCCTGGGATCGGCCAGCCCTCGAACGGGAGAGAAACTTGTTCTCCTGATTCTTGGTTCAGGGCTGGAAATTACGGGAGGATTAGGGACCACATAGACTGGGATCTAAGGGGGAACCAGGAAAACAAGCAGCATCAATTTATGGCCTCCTTCAGGCCTGGGCCAGGGACCTTCAGAGGCCTCTTCTGTCCTCTCCCCTGATCGGTCTCCAGCCTCAGCCTATTCTCAAGAGTCCTCAAGGAGAAAAAATCCCAAGTCCCTACCATTACTTCAAGGGATTGATTGTCAGTTCATCAGAGACTGAGGTGCTGTGGGGGGTGGGGAGGGGGGGTGTTGACTTCTGCTCCAAGTCCCCATGCACCCAACTCAACTATCTCAACCCACAAGGGAAGGGGCCTTTATGGACAGAACATTAAGTGCTTGAAAGAGTACAGTAGAGTTAGGAGACACGAACCCTGCTCTTGAGGAGCTTGCAGTCCAGTGGAGAAGAGGGGTCATTGAGCAGGGATTTAAAGATAGAAAGAGCTGTGATCTGGTGGATTTGAAGGAGGAGGCAGATGTGAGCAAGCTCCTTGTGGGCAGGGAATGTGTCTGTTTATTATTACATTGCACCCTCCCAGCACTTGGTACAGTACTCTGCACACACTGAGCACTTAATAAATACTTTTGATTGATTGATTGATTGATTGGTTATGACCACCCATGGAGGTAGTGAGGAGAGTGGAGGGGGTAAGGGGACAATGGAAGAGGAGAGAAGAAAGCAGCGGAGTAAACAGCTGCCCTCTGGGCTGGGCTGCCTGGATCGAAATGGGGAGGGGCCTGGGAGAGGGGGCTGGGACCGAAATAGAGTGTTTCATTTTCAGGTGGAAAGTTTGATGCCAGAATATTTTCTAACTCACTTAGAAATATAGATCTTCTGCATCTGGGCTTATTGTTGGGCTTCTAGGATACTAAGAGGGGGAAATAGACGTCCAAAGTGAGGCCGGAATGGGTAGTTTGAGGCCGGGATTTTTGAAAGTGTGAGTGATGGGTGTTTTAGTGCGGGTGACGGGAAATGTGCCAGCCTGTTTGAAGTCTTCTCATTCTGGCTCGCATCTGTGGTATTTGAACAAAGTGTAACTGGCCCATGCTGTACTAAGTTATTCCAGAGCAATAGCAGGGAAAGGCTTAAAATGTCGGAGGAAAATCTTCTTTAGGGAGAGCCGCCCGCTTTGCATCCAGAAGAAATTGCAGTCGATGTCTCCAAACTTTCCGCTGAATGGCCCACTTGTTTGGTTTTTTGGTGCCCGACAGGATCCAGACTTCTCTCTCCAACCAGTGACAGACAGGCCAAGGTGGCCCTAAGCCATTGGTAGACCAGCGGGCCCTGCCGATGTCCCGCTCTGGCCCGGCTGGGGCCCCACTCCCTATTAAGCCCACCCCAGGTGATAGAGCGTTTCTTCCTGGACCTGTCTGGTCCAGGGGAAACTCGAAGAAACTGGAGGAGAATGGAGTTCCCCGGGGAGACGGTGGGCGGCTTGGCCGAGTTGGCTGTTCCGTCGAAGCCCGGAGTCCAGGGTGATGCCAGTGTCCGCCCCCCACCCTCCAAGACCCTGGGATGGGTCTTCCTGGTTGGTGCTCTGCTGGGGAACGTTGACAGTGATGTCCCTTCCACACTCCAGGTGCCCCGTTCAGAGAGGGAGGAAGGGGGGTGGGGAGAGGGTTGGGGGGGAGGGGGGTTGTGTGTGTGTTGCGTGGCATCTGATGGCACAATGGTGCCCCCTGGTGGATGCCTGGAGTCAAGACCACAAGCCTTAGCCCTCCCTTTGCTGTTTGGTGCAACCCAGGTTAAAGCCACACGATGGTAATAGTAGTCCCGGTAGTAATGACGTTTATTAAGCGCTGACTGTGCTGTCATTCAGTGGTATTTAATGAGCACTGTGCAGAGCACTGGACTAATCACCTGGGAGAGGAAAATACAACAGTCGGCAGGCACGTTCCCTGCCCACAAGGAGCTTTCAAACTGGAGGGGGAGACAGACACTGAAATAAATTACGGCTCTGTACGTAAGTGCTGTGGGGCTGAGGGTGGGCCATCTCGCGTGGCCCCTAACCGAGAATTTCTTCCTTTGGCGGAATCGGAAACAGGACAACTGGAAGAGCAGCGTTGCCTTTGTGCTTGCGGATCAGATCGAGGATGAACTTCACATCCAGGCCCTCGTCCGGGCGGTTCAGGCCCCACAGAGAAGACGCTTCAGTGTGGTGTCCTGGGAGGAAACCCTTCAACAGGTACTTTCCTTCTTGCCCCACTGCTCTGCCAGGCTGCCGAGAACGAGGCATCGACGGGCCCTTTCTCTCCCTGGATGCTTTCTGAGGAGGCTTCTGGGGGAACTGTTCCTCTCCTAGATGTGGGGCCCGGAGCAGGCGCCCCCAGCCACGTAGGGTCTGTAGGTCTGCCCTCCCTCCCTTTCCTAGCCTGTCATTGGCCTGCCTGGCCGAGCTCGGGTCCCGCTGGGATGCTGACCCATAATCCTATCGACGGGGGACATTTTCAGGAGCTCTCCCTTCACTCTGGTTTCTCGTGTTTCTGTTTCCCAGATCAGCGCTGCTGGGGCCGTGAAAGGAAAGAAACCCTCCAAGACTTCGCCCATGTTTTCCGAGGTAGGTGGGAGAACCTTTGTTACGGTTTGCCCATGCTGCTGCCCCGCGTCAGACCACGTGTACCTGGGAGACACAGCGTGATTCCTTGCTGGGTTCTTTGCTGGATGCGTATCTATCTCTTCCTGGCTCTTAGCCCAAAAGTGGGCTCTCCTCATCCAGCTAGAGAATGCCAGCAAGTGTAACACTTGGGCAGAGCCCCTGATATGAGAAGTAAATTCCTTGTGATGTTTTGTCAGTTACTTAGGAAATTCTGAATATCTGTGTGTGTGTGTATGGGGACTGGCCTCAAAACAAGCTAACTCCCCCTCACCTCTACCTGGGACCTCCCAAGAAAACTGTAATTCCAGAGTATTTCCGGGGTGCCTGGAGGGCTTCCTCTCAGTAGGACAACTGGCTCCCCACCTCCCTCTGGCCTGCCTCCTGCCTGAGAAGATCACTTCCAGGGAAGATCTGCTCCCTTTGATAAGGAGATCTAGCTTGGTTGTCCCAGTGGTGTTGGCTAGGGGAGCAAGGAGTCACACACACAACAAAAAGGGCTTCCTCTTCCCCTGCCTTGTTAATGCCTAAATTACTGCTTGGGAGAGGTGATAAAATCCTGGGATTAATTAGAAGATTGCTTAAACATTTCTCAGGCAGTTTTATAGCCCTGCAGACGCAGAACATAAAGAGTTTTGGATCCTTCTAAAAAGAACTTGTTTGCATTTTAGCTCAGTGATGACTAATAAACTTTTTATATGTCTCAGGTCTTGGCCGGTTTCCTAACTGGGTTTTCTCACTGCAGCCTGTTTCGTGGTAAGGCTCGAGCGCCACCCGAACGAGCCCCGTTGGGTCTATTTCCCGCAGACGGGACCGTGAACTTTATAGCGGTGACTGAATCTATATCATCCTGGCCTTGTAGGCAGGTTGATCCTGGGCTGGGCTGGATGGAGGTGGGGAGAGAGGCAGGGGTCCGGCTCCGGTTGCCAGTGGCCTCTTGATGATGCTAAATTGGAGCTGTCTCAGAGGATGAGTGCAGAGGCCAGAGGGGAGGACTGGCTTTCACGACCAGGTGGAGGGCTCTTTTCTCCTCCCAAGTTGACAATTTACAAGCAGAAGTGACAACCTGCCCGATGAGCACGTGGGCCGGGTGGGTTTCAGACCTGCACGTCGGCTCTTGCGGCTCTACAGACTCAGAGATTGAAGCAATCTCCGTTCCCGTTCCGTGGGACATGGTTAGAGAGCCAGGCTACTCCTGGCTCCTGGCTCTTTCCCCTGCCCTCTAATAGCATTGTCTCACCCCTCCTGCCTCTCACCCTCTTCCTTTCCCCTTGCCCTCTCCCGTCCCTCTTTCCTAGAACAGCAGGGTTGAATACAAGGCAGCAATTGGGGTCTCTGAGGCACAGAGAGTATGCTAAACAAAAGTTGGGGGGGGGTCAAGAGAGAGGGAGAAACCCAGCTTGAGCAGATGAGCGAGGGGCTCATTTTTCCATAACAAAAAAGCGAGAAGGAACCTCGGTTATGATTAAGGAGGAGCAAAAGGAAGTTGCTCCTCAGCCTTCTCAAAACACCATTGTCTGGGGTCAGTCAGTCAATCCTTTTAGAGATTTCCCCCAGGCTATTCATTTGCAAATCAGGGTAACTGAGGTTACTGTGGCCTTCTTGCGAAGGAACTAATTTTTTCCTGTCTGGGCTTAGTTGCCTCTTCTGTTTGTCAGGTGAGGAAAGTGGTGGCGAAAGGAGGAGTGAAATCTGGTGTTCTGGCCAGGGGAAAGTGAAACAGGAGTGTAGATTCTGCCAGGGCGATGGGCACACCCCTGCCAGGGTGGGGCGTATTTGGCTACCCAGTGTTAACAGAGCCACCCGCCTGCAAGGGGAAACTGAGCTCATCTTCCCTCTCCTCCGCCCAGTTCAGGGTGTCACCCTCCTGGTTTTGGCTGAGGCGGTGGGCCGACCTGGTGCGGCTGTGGGCTGAGGCACAGTGGCCTCTCTGGTTGGTCTTTGTGTTTGGGTTAGAGTTACAGTGGCCTACCTGGTTGGTCTTTGTGATTGGATGGTAGCTAGCATGAGCATCTGCCATTCCCCATTGTGGTTCAGAGAAGCCTAACAGGCTGGAAGAAGCGTCAAGATATGCTGACACCAAAAATGCCATCGCACCACCCAGATGGCAAGGTAGTGGGCAGTCCCTACTGCCATGCAGGGGAGAAATGTTGGGCCTGGGAATCTTCTGTATACCTCACCGATTGCGGGAAATTACATTTCTGCCTAAGTGGTGCTTCAGTCTCAGGCAGCACCTTCTAGTGGTTGACTAAATGTGTAGAAGGCTCTGCCTTTATGTCCAAGCTTCTGGTTGCCAGTCTCTTTAAGCACCAAAGGCGGTGCTGACATTCTTGATTGTGTTCTCTGTTTGGTTTAATCTGTGTGTCTGGCCATTTGGCATTCATTCATTCATTCAGTCGTATTTACTGAGCGCTTACTGTATGCAGAGCACTGTACTAAGCGCTTGGAAAGTACAATTAGGCAGCAGATAGCGGCTTTGGGTTCACACCCCTGTTTCTGTCTATTCTACATATAGTGCCCCTCTCTCCCTCCTGCTGCACACTACGGCCTGTTTCTCTTCCCCCTCCTATCAGCTGGCTGGGAAGAAGGGTCCCCTACTATTGAACCATGGGACTTCTGGTTCCCGGTGGGGACTCCCCAGTTTGGGGAGTTCTCTGTGGGTGGGGATCATGTCTACCGACTAATTCTATTGGATTGCATTGTACCTTTCCAAGCGCTTAGTACAGTGCTCAGCCCGCAGCCGTCAGTAGATTCCATCGGTTGACTAGTTGATTGATTGAGAGAACGTATTCCTCACTCTGCCTCTGCCTCTCATCCGAAAGAGGTTCCGGCTGGTTGGTGGCAACAAGGAGAAGACAGTGAGCCAAATGGAATCTGGCTCGTGGTATTGATCAAATGGGTCTTTGTCGGGCCACTCCCTTTCCTGGTGTCCCGAGCCTGTCTTTCCATCTAGGGACTTTGCCAGTGCTAGCTGAGTTGGCTTAGTTCCTCTTTATGTACTGGTCGACCAGTTGGTCTGTTCTTCTTCCCTTCCGGGACAGAGCTTTCTCTGGGTCCGGGCCCACAGTGCCCATCTTCACCTAGTGGTTTGCAGTCATGCTGTCCCCGAGGCAGCTGGAGCCCCTTCATCCCAGCTCTGGCAAACGGGTTAATGAGCAGGGTGGGCAACCTGGGCCTAGACCCCTGCTTTATTCAGAAGGATTTCTCTGGTGAAGCTGGTCCAACAATCCGCCTGCTTGCAGAAAATGCTCAACTCTGAACAGAGAGAGCATGTCTCAATAATAATAATGATAATTGTGATATGTAAGCACTTACTCTGTGTGAGGCACGGTATTAAATGCTGGGGTAGGTACAAGGTAATCAGGTAGGACACAGTCCCTGTCCCACATGGGGCTCAAAGTCTCAATCTCCATTTTACAGCTGAGGAAACTGAGGTCCAGTGAAGTGATTTGCCCAAGGTCACACAGCAGACAAATGGCAGGGCCGTGACTAGAATCCAGGACCTTCTGACTCCTGGGCCTGTGCTGTATCCACTGGGCCACGCGACCCGAAGACGACCGTCTCTTGAAACGGGCCAGGCGGGGGCCATCCGCGGAGGAAGCACGGGGAAGTGGAGACAGGCTCTTGAAGCTTTCTCTGGCTTCTTCAATCCCACTTAGAGAGCAGAGCCCTGGAAGGCCGCCAGTCTAATGCCATTATTTCAGAAAGAGCTGGGGACACATCAGGAAATTACAGGCCAGTGAGTTTAACTTTGGTTCTAGGGAAAGTATTAAAAACTGCTGCAAGCGATCAGGCGAAGGGGACGCTCAGAAAAACACAGCTTGATCGAGGCCAGCCAGGCAGCCAGCGTGGGGTTCTGGATGTGGAGGCAGGCCGTGTCTTAGGAACGTGTTGAAAGTCTTTGAAGATATTCCTTCCAGGACAGGCCCAGAAGAATGCAGGGAGTAACGGCATAGGCGGAGTCTACCATTCCACATCCGCGGTGAAGAGACGGCGGCTGGCCACCCGCCTGAGCTCTTCACCCCATCCAGGTGAATGGCCAGCCTCGAGCCCACCCCTGCTCCCGTCCCTGCCCCCCCGCTCCTCCAAGGCCAGCACTAGCCCAGGCCGGTCCAGTGCTTCCACTTTTGGCTAGAGCCCAAGACTTTATCATGACACCAATAAGAGTAGTGGAACGAACAAGGCTTGGAACCAAAACCAGGGGTCCCCTCCACCTTGGAGAGGGGCTACAGCAAAATGAATCACCCCAAGCGCTGGGAACTACTCGGAGCCAGAGGAAGGTATGCCGGGAGAGACCAGAGACTGCGGACCTGGAGGCTGTAGGCCCGGCAGGAAGGGGAAGGAGAGGGAGGAGGCACCGACTGTCTTCCCTTTCTGCCGCAGCCCCAGTTCCTTAAGTGGGTGGAGGTCTGGCCCTGGACCTACTGGCCACCCCTCTGTCAGCATCCCATCCCACAGCTGGGGCCCACCCCACCCCATTCTTCATTCTGGGGCCTCTGGCCCCACGGCCCCAGGTCCCCTTAAGGAACTGGTCAAGCCTAAATCCGGGCAGGGATCGGGCCATGGGGTGCAGGGCACTGGCTGCCCACTCCCAGGTGCTCAGGCCCACGGAGCCTGCAGGGTCCCGAAGGAGGAGGCCCCGGAGGCTGACGGCCTGTCTTGGAAGACACAACTGCCCAGGGACGACTGCATTCCTGAGGTTTGCACTGAATAATAAACCCTGGCATGAATAATGGATGCACTGGATGTTTGTTTCAGGGGAAAGCCCCTGCTTAGGCCCAAGGAATTGAAAGGCAAATCTGAATTACAGGAGGTCGGCCTGGTCCACCGCCGCCACCGGTGCTTTTCGGTCCAGCTATGATGGAGACCAGATTCCTTTTTGTAACTGCAACAGCTGTGGAATGTAGACCCCAGCAGTGGCCAGCTCTGGGAGAGAAGTCCAGGGAGGAGTGGTCAGGACAGACAGACCTCACTTGCCCTGGCAGCCCCTCTTGGCCCTCCCCGCCACTTCCCCTAGGCTTCTCTGCCCCTCGCCCCCCTGCTGCAGACCTCAGAGGAAGCTGTCGGTTTCAGCCCTGATCCCAGGCCAGCCCCGCTGTCAGTTTGTTGGCCTGACAGAGAGGGGACGGGGCAAGGACTTCTGGCCCGTGAAGGCCCGGGCAGAGGAGCCAGTGGGTATTGGAACTCAGACAAGGATTTGGAAGACTTTCCTTCCTTGGAGGAAGCTGGGCGTACATTGGCTGTTTTTGGTTTGGCCGCTCTGCCTCTCTTATAGCCCCTTGATCCACTCATAGCCTCTGCCCAATGGAGCTGGGGGAGCCAGCGGAACGACAGTGCTGCCAAACTGTTGAGGGAGCCAGTGGAGGCAAGACTTCAGGTACCTTTGGAGCACTAGCCTACCCTGGTGACTGGAGACCCATTTACAGATCCATTTCCCACCTACGGAAGAAAGCCGTAGCCCCACCTGAGGGCTGCTCAGGAACAGGGACCAGGCAGGAGCTCGGCAGCCACATTTTAGGAGGCACATCTGGCCACTGCTACCCAGCTGGAGACCCCTCCCAGGCCTGGCCTCCACTCCCAGCTGCCCCAGCCTCCTTTTCCGCTCTTCAAATTCCCCTCATCATCATCATCAGTGGTATTTAGAGAGCACTTACTCTGTGCAGAGCACTGTACTAAGTGCTTGGGAGAGTGCAATGCAACAGCTAGCAGACCCATTCCCTGCCCACAACAAGTGTACTGTCTAGAGTGGGAGACTACAGACTATAATTGCAAGCTTGTTGTGGGCAAGGAATGTGTCTATTTATTGTATTGTACTCTCCCAAGTGCTAAATACAAAGCTCTGCATACTGTAAGCACTCAATAAATATGATTGAATAAATGAATTAATTAATATAAATCCCCTTCCACCTTTTCCCACTCTCCTCTTCTCTCTTACCCCCTGCCCTGAGCTGCCGGGGGCTGACGGGAAATGTGGTCCTGTGTTGAGTGGTGGCTTATTTTTCCTGCTGCCTCACAGGGCAATATAGAGTTCATTCATTCAATAGTATTTATTGAGCGCTTACTATGTGCAGAGCACTGTACTAAGCGCTTGGGATGAACAAGTCGGCAACAGATAGAGACAGTCCCTGCCGTTTGACGGGCTTACAGTCTAATCGGGGGAGACGGACAGACAAGAACAATGGCAGTAAACAGCGTCAAGGGGAAGAACATCTCGTAAAAACAATGGCAACTAAATAGAATCAAGGCGATGTACAATTCATTAACAAAATAAATAGGGTAACGAAAATATATACAGTTGAGCGGACGGGTACAGTGCTGTGGGGATGGGAAGGGAGAGGTGGAGGAGCAGAAGGAAAAGGGGAAAATGAGGCTTTAGCTGCGGAGAGGTAAAGGGGGGATGGCAGAGGGAGTAGAGGGGGAAGAGGAGCTCAGTCTGGGAAGGCCTCTTGGAGGAGGTGATTTTTTAAGTAAGGTTTTGAAGAGGGAAAGAGAATCAGTTTGGCGGAGGTGAGGAGGGAGGGCGTTCCAGGACCGCGGGAGGACGTGACCCAGGGGTCGACGGCGGGATAGGCGAGACCGAGGGACGGCGAGGAGGTGGGCGGCAGAGGAGCGGAGCGTGCGGGGTGGGCGGTAGAAAGAGAGAAGGGAGGAGAGGTAGGAAGGGGCAAGGTGATGGAGAGCCTTGAAGCCTAGAGTGAGGAGTTTTTGTTTGGAGCGGAGGTCGATAGGCAACCACTGGAGTTGTTTAAGAAGGGGAGTGACATGCCCAGATCGTTTCTGCAGGAAGATGAGCCGGGCAGCGGAGTGAAGAATAGACCGGAGCGGGGCGAGAGAGGAGGAAGGGAGGTCAGAGAGAAGGCTGACACAGTTGGGTAGTACAGACAGCTTTTTGGGTGTTGGCTGGAATACGGGTTCCTCTAGTGGAGGCTGACTAGAGGGGTAGGCTGTTAAGGAGGCATCCATGGGGCTAGAACCTAATGTGGTCCAAAGGCAGATTGGAGGCCGCACACACTACAGCTTTCAGGTCCTTCACTGCCACCTGGAACAGGATAGATTGAGGGTAGCCCGGCGGAGCCGGGGGTAATTACAAAGCTATTCGGGTTGGACACAGTCCTTATTCCACCTGGAGCTCACAGCCTTAATACCCATTTTACAGATGAGGTAACTGAGACATAGACAAGTGAAGTGACTTGCCCAAGGTCACACAGCAGACACGTGGAAGAGCCGGGATTAGAACACTTGTCTTCTGACTCCCAGGGCTATGCTTTATCCACTAGGCTATGCTGCATCTCAGTGAGTACTTAATGAATACTTAGTATTGACTGTTTCAGTTGTATTTATTGAGCGCTTATTGTGTGCAGAGCACTGTACTAAGCGCTTGGGAGAGTACAATGCAACAATAAACAGACACATTCCCTGCCCACAATGAGTTTACAGTCTAGGGAGGGGGAGACCAACATTAATATAAATAAATTACTTACAGATATGTACATAAGTGCTGTGGGGCTGGGAGGGGGGAAGAACAAAGGGAGCAAGGCAGGGCGATGCAGAAGGGAGTGGGAGAAGAGGAAAATCGGGGGCTTAGTCAGGGAAGGCCTCCTGGAGGAGATGCCTTCAATAAAGCTTTGAAATGAGGGAGAATAATTCCTGTCAAATTTGTGGACGGAGGGTTTTCCAGGGCAGAGGCAGGATGCGGGCGAGGGATTGGCGGTGAGGTAGACAAGATCAAGGCACAGTGAGAAGATTAACATTAGAGGAGCTGTGTTACTAAGCGCTTGGGAGAGTTAAATACAACAGAATTAGTGGACATCTTCCCTGCCCAGAATGAGCTTTCAGTCCTATTCAAAATCCACTTTTAGCCAAAGTGAGGCCAGCCCTGTGCCATCGCTGTGCTGGAGCGCCATGACTCAGTGGAAAGAGCATGGGCTTTGGAGTCAGGGCTCATGAGTTCGAATCCCAGCTCTGCCACTTGTCGGCTGTGTGACTGTGGGCAAGTCACTTAACTTCTCTGTGCCTCAGTTCCCTCATCTGTAAAATGGGGATTAAGACTGTGAGCCCCACGTGGGACAACCTGATTCCCCTATGTCTAACCCAGCGCTTAGAACAGTGCTCGGCACATAGTAAGCACTTAACAAATACCAACATATATATCTCCGCCAGCCACATCAGCCAACTGTTTTTCAGTTCTGTGGACCCAGATGGCTACTACTTGCAGATCCAGAACTGGAACCCAGGCTTCTGCTGCCTGGAGCCATGACCAGACCACTGGACCCTCCCAGCCAGGCTCACCTTTCCAGTTGTTTGGGGGAGAGGTTGTCACGGCTCCATCTTCTAGCTTTGGCCACTCTAAGAGGAGCAATGTGTGCGGTGGGTGGTGGTCTCAGGTTTCCCCTTTGTCCTGAGCGGCCTCACCCAGACCCTCGAAATGGCCGGTGGATCCTGGATGTGGACATTTTAGGCCCAATTGGTGTTGATGCACAAAGAGGAGCGGGCCGGGAGGGAGATGATGATGACTAGGAGTCCAGGGGCCTGGATGTGGCTGTGATCAATTCCCCTAACTTTGACCCCGGGCACTTCTTTAATCTGGTCCGGAAGAGCGGGCGCCTGATGGCTCCTCCCTCGGGGGTGCCAGCTGAGCCCCGGGCCATTGCGCAGAGCCAGGGTAGGAGCCCAAAATGCACAGCTCCCTCGGGGACTTTCTCCCGTTTCCCGTTATGTACGTCGAACATGACATGAATCTTTGTTTTACCTGCCCCATATTTGTTATTTCTGCTTCTGAAACTTCCTCAAAACTCCTAAGAGGTCTTAATCCCTGTCAAATATGTTACTGTGTTACTGACTTTTATGCAGTCTTGAAAAGGGCTGTTTATTTAGTTTCAGTGACTCCTGGTCACTGCCAAATATTATTTCATTTCAGTGCAGATGTATGAGTCCAATGACCGGATTACTTTGCAACTCTGACGTTGTCAGGAGATGGATAGCGGTGTAATCGTGGACAGCTGAGAACGATTGCGGAGACGCCTGCTCTGGGGATTCATCACCGTTTAGGCCTCCCGGCAGTGGACTGGCCCCAGCCGCCTCCACGCTGGGGTTGAGGGGTGGTGGGCGAACATATAGAGGTCAAGCCCCCTTCTCGGTCTCCCTCTAGGTGCAAGTCTAGTAGACACCCTGAAGAATGAGAGTTCCCCTCTTTGCGTTAAGACAAGCAAGTCTGTGCTGCCCTACTCCTTGGGCCTGGAGCCCGGAGAGAAGCAGCTGGGCACACCCAGCCCCTCCCTGGCTGGATGTCATGAGCCTGACTGGTTCCTGCTGGGCTGGGATCCTGAGTGGTGCAGGGTTTTCTGCCTCCAGAGACCCTGAGTGCTTGTCACTCCTCCGGGCCTGACCCCTGGCCAACACCAGGGCCACCGCAGCAGTGGGGCAGGCCAGACAGAGCCAGAAGGGCCAGGCTGTGGCCAGTAGAGTTTCCCAGAAGTCCAGTTGGATGCCAAAGGCTGGGGCATCTTCAACCCTCCACCCATGGGGACGCTGGGATGGAAGGAGTCCCATGGAGGTCATTCCTCACCAGAGCTCAGGGGCCAGACACAAGGGAGAGGCCCCGGGGTGCGGACCCATCCCTGGGAGGGCGGTCTGGTGGGCCAGGGGCCGGGCAGCTCAGCGTAAAGATGTAGCGGCAGCCACGGCAGCGCAGAGTGCTGGCTCTAACTCACGTTCAGTCCCAAGTGATCCTGGCCCTGTGCCAGAGCCGGGCAGTTGGCTAAGCCCTGATTTGGCCCATGTCTTAGCCTGTCACGCCAGCCTGCTTCTTCCCCAGCTGGTGCTTTCCAGGCCCAGGCCAACCGTGCAGAAACCGGGCTGTGGGCCACTCAGCAAGCCAGACTTCGCGGGACGCGGCAAGGGGCAGCGGCCCCGCCAGGGGCTGGTATGGGCCCCGGCTCAGGCCATGGCACCAGGAATTGACTACGAGTGGCTTAGGGGCAGGGGCCAAGGCAGAGCCAGGAAAGACTGCTGCCGCTACTGTCAAAACCCAGTAGCCCCAGCCAGCTGGGTCTCCCTTCTCCTGCCCCTCCCAGCCAGGGGCAGCTGAGGGCCCTGAAGGAGCTAATAGAATCAGAGTTTTCCTGCTCTGCTCTGCTGTAGGAGTTGCAGTCAGTCCTCAATTGTTCATTCATTCATTCAATAGTATTTATTGAGCGCTTACTATGTGCAGAGCACTGTACTAAGCGCTTGGGTTGAACAAGTCGGCAACAGATAGAGACAGTCCCTGCCGTTTGACGGGCTTACAGTCTAATCGGGGGAGAGTTGGCACTCTGAGGTCTCTGTGTTTTCCCTTGTGTGACTAAATCTTCTCCCCACCATGTTCTTGGACAATAACCTGTCTTCCCAAGTCCTCTAAAAGCCTTTCTCTTGGACAGCTCTCTCTCAGCCTTCACGATCGTGAGGTGGGTGGGGGCCGCCTGTGGAAACCTGGCAGGCCAAGCCTGGTAATGATCCCAGCCCTCAAGCACCTGGCCTCTCTCTCTCTCTCCTCCCACCCACCCGCCCCCACCGTCTCCCCTCTGGCGCGAGGCCCCAGCTGGGCTCGGCGCATGGCGGTGATGTCAGCTGGATCTATGAGAGCAGAAATGGCAGTTGGCAGGCAGGCAGGTGGGTGCTGCTGATCAGAGCAGTGAGGGCCAGCTTTGCAGCTCCTTCTGGAATTCCTGACCCAAATGCCCAGCTTCCTCCAGGTCAGGGGCTGCCCACCCCCTCCTGGCCTCATCCCATACCTCGAGTTAACCCCCGAGGGTCTTTGACTATCAAGGCAACAAATGGGCTTGTTCCCATACTTCTGTTGTGAGAAACAGTGTGGCGTAGTGGGTAGAGCACAGGCCTGGGAGTCAGAAGGACCTGGGTTCTAATCAGAGCTCCACAAGTTGTCTGCTCTGTGTCCTTGGGCAAGTAACTTAACTTCTCTGTGCCTCAGTTCCCTCATCTGTAAAATGGGGGTTAAGACTGTTAGCCTTATGTTGGACAGGGACTGTGTCCGACCTGATTATATTGTTTGTTAATAACAATAATGGTTATATTTGTTAAGAGCCATGTTCCAGGCACTGTACATAGCGCTGGGGGCGGATACAAGCAAATTGAGTTGCACACGGTCCCTGTCCCACGTGAGGCTCACAATCTCAATCCCCATTTTATAGATGAGGCAACTGAGGCACAGAGGAATGAAGTGACTTGCCCAAGGCCACACAGCAGATGAGTATTGGAGCCATGTGTCAAACACTGTTCTAAGTACTGGGGTAGATACAAGTCAAATAGGTCAGAGACAGTCCCTGTCCCACATGGGGCTCGCAGTCTTATGTGAGAGGGAGAACATGTATTGAATCCCCATTTTACAGTTGAAGAAACTGAGGCAGAGAGAAGTTAAGTGACTTTTCCAAAGTCACACAGCTAGCAATTTGCAGAGCAATCAGCAGAGCCGGAATTAGAATATAGGTCCTTTTACTCCCAGGTCTGTGGTCCTTCCACTAGGCCACGCTGCTTCAGTGGGTAACTGTTGGAGGCTTTTGAGGAGTGGGATATGATGGGGTTAGTGATGATGGAAGTGATGATGAAGGAGATGATCATAGAGTTGAAGGGGTTAATGGTGATGATGGTGTATTTTTGATGTGTTTGCCGTCTGGGTTGTGCCTTCTGCAGAATCTCTGTTCACCACTGCCTGGTGCCTGTTACTCAGAGTTTCAGCACTTATTGTTGCCCACAAGAGAAAAACCAAGACTTATATACCTGCCTTAATAAGAATGGTGGTATTTGTTAAGTGGTTACTGTGTGCCAAGCACTGTTCTAAGCGCAGGGGTAGATACAAGATAATCAGGTTGTTCCACATGGGGCTCACAGTCTTAATCCCCATTTTACAGATGAGGGAACTGAGGCACCAAGAAGTTAAGTGACTTGCCCAAGGTCACACAGCAGACAAGTGGTGGAGTCGGGATTAGAACCCATGACTTCTGACTCCAAAGCCCATGCTCTTTCAACTGAGCCACGCTGCTTCCCTCCCATGATTCCCTCCCATGAGTTTCGTGAGGAGCGCAGTCCCCGCCTTCTAGAAGAACTGGCTGGACTTCCTGCCTCTGAGACAGGGAGGCTTCTCCTTCATTAGTCCCTCCTCTGTGGCCTGGGATCACGTGACCTGCTGTGAGGGCCAATCCGATTTGAATTAAGAAGAGAGGTCTTTTGGGATATTTTGCCACAGTGCTAATTTTTAACAATCCAGCACCCTCCACAGTCCACAGGCTCTTATTTTGCATCTGCAGTAGTCACCTAGCTTTGAGGCAGGCAGCGATGCGAGAATTAAACTTTGTCACTAGTCAGTGGCCTGGGAGACTCTTGGAGCATCAAGTCTCAGAGCTGTGAGCCCAGGGGATTCCCCCAGGCCCCCCCCCCCTAATGAGGGATTCTGCCAGCAACCGCTCCTGCTGGTTCTTGGCCGAGGGTGAGTCCGTGGCTTCCCAAACCCACCGAGCCCCTTCCCAAGCCCAGTGAGCCCCTTCCCAAGCCCTCCTTTCCTCCAACTTCGTAGACATTCATCTGGGATGCAGATGCTTCAGGGTTTTCCAAGTGAGACAGTATTTAGGTGGCAAGTAGCCAGTTCGTGTCCGAATCTGCCCAAACACTGCATGATCCTATGCCCTAGAGCTGAGGACTTTGAGTCCTCCTGCCTCCTCTTTCCTGGACAGTTCACCTCTGACCACCTTGCCTCCTCCTCCCCTTCCGTCATCTCTCCAGGTTGCTTGGGATGGGGAGCCAGGCCTGTTCCTAAAACCTGCCCTTCCTGTACCCCAGAGCCCCAGGTTGCCCCATGCTACCCGGCGCTGCCTCGTGCCAGCCGCTGCCACACCTCTCCCTGTGGGGGGCTAGGCTACCCTGCCCGCTGCAGGTCCAGGCCAAGGATTCCTGCTTCCAGTACTGGATCGGGGGTGCTGTTCCACATGGCAAAATGGATCTGGCCCAGGGCCCGGTCCACATGGGATGCGGCACATCGCCATGAGACCACATCAGGACTGCCAAGAGAAGCCTGGTACTGGAAAGGGTTGTGCAGGGCCCCAGAGACTGTGGTCTTCCTCCCTCTCTCCTCTAGCTGTTGGCAAAGCTGGGCCTGGAGAAGGGCTAAAGGCTCTCCAGTCCCATGTCCTTCCCCCACTTGTGGCTGCCACAGCAGAAAAGCAACCACAGTCGAAAGAAAAAAATATGTGAGGAGAGAGAGGAGGAGTTGGGGGAGGGGAGGAAAGAAAGAAGGAAACCCATAGAGGGTAAAGACCAGAAACGGGGATCGGAGACATGACGGTAAGAGCTAGTTGTGGAAGAGAACGCGCTAGGGGAGTTGGTTGTGGGGGCGTTGAGGGGGGCGGGAGCAGCGTCTTTTCCAAGACGGGTGGGCAGGAAGGAGACAGGGGTCGGGGCCTGCCAAGTGGCCTCGAGAGGCTCAAGCCTCTGCCTCCGAGCAGCCGTGAGCATCCGCCGTGGGCGGCCGGGCCTCGGCGGCGGGGCCGCGCCTCCGTCTCCTGCGAACCTCGGGTCTGTTCGTCATTAAACGGTCTTCTTAGGGGGCCCCGGCAGGTGAACTCTGTGTTTTACAATTCCAAGGAAACCTCGCTGTCATGTACCTTTTCTAAATCATGTTAGCAAGCGCCCTGTGAAGGCGGTTGGGGTTTGGCGCGTGATGTCGACTGCGTCTCCGCCGCTCCGGCCCTCATTGACTTTCAAGGTGAGCTGGGTCGCAGGGGAATCGCTTCTGAGGTCTGATGCCTCTCCCCACTCCGGCCTCTCCCTTCAGCCCCCTCTCCCCGGACTCCCCCACTCCTCTGGTCCCAGTCACTCTGACCCTCCGCCACGGGGCAACTCACGAGTCACCATGCTCCAGCCCTCGTTTATTTTCAGCGTGAACTGGGCCACAGGGGAACTGCTTCCGAGGCCTCCGCCCCTTGCCTCGAGTCCCGCCCCACCCCCCCACCACTGGGGGCAGCTCACGAGGGACCGCTCCCCGGACTGAGAGGAGCTCAGCGCATCCCCAGGTGAAATCTGGCTCCCTCCTGGAGAGAAGAGGCTCGGGGAGCCGGGCCAGCCATGAGGCCATCCGGGCTGACCATGCAGCCAGAGGGTGGACCCGGCTGAGACCATCCCTGGCGCAAGGCGGCACGGTGCGCCCGGCCATTGTCTCAACCCGAGCGGCTGAAATTGACACCATATGTGTCCGAGTGTGCCGGCTCCGGGGAGAGAGCAGCCCGTCAGAGCCCTTTCCTCGCACCTAATTCATCCCGGGGTTATAAATAAGCTGGGGGCTGGCTTCAAAACAAGAGCAGAAAAATGCCCCGGCTGCATGGCCTTTTGACAGGGCTTCCTACCTAGGTGAACTTTATTAGGGGGACAGCAGGAATAAAAAGAAACACATAACAACTTTTATGGTATTTTTTATGTTATTTTATTTTTTTTGCAGTAAATAAAGTGGTTATAGGGCTCCGAGGAAAAGGGCCCAGATGTTAGTGGGTTGTATGCAATTTAGTGGAAACAAGCTGTAAAAAACAGCCATAAAGCAGGCTGTCAGTGCCACACATCTGGACAGTGCAGCTGTAGGCTCCACGCACTGTCGTCACCCACGGAAAACTCAATGGCCTTATTTTACCCCAATTAGGGTACAAGCCAACAGAACCCCCATTAAAGGTTGCGGGGGTAGAGGATGGGGGAGCGCTCCCTGTGGAGTCTTTGTCTTCCCCCCGGGTTGGCGCCCCGAGCTCGGATGTCCCAGAGGAAGAGCCCGGCTCTGGCTCTGGCTCTGGGCCTGGCTCTGCCGCCGCCACTGCCGCCTCCGCCACTGCTGCCGCTCCTCCCCTGGCTGGCCCGGGGTCGTTTGGAGCGCGCTAATGAGTTGCAGAATGAGTTGCAGTTGGATGGGTTCGGGGCCTCTCGGCTCTGTTAAAAAACAACAACAGCCTTTCCTCAGCTTGAAGTGGATTCCTTCGCGTTCCCCAAATGAGCTCCAGAACCCATCCCCGCTCGTCATCTGTAGCCAGCATCCGCATGGCCAGCGCCCCGTCTGTCTGTCTGTCTGGAAAAAGAGCTGGCAGGCAGAGAGCCCAATTCGCCTGGTATGGGGAGAGAAAGCAGCTCTCCATGGCACTGTGGTATCTCGTGAAGTCTTCTGGCCAACAGTGTGGCTGTGTTGTCATGAATCATGGATTCCAAGATGCAGACCGCCGTTCCGGCCTGTCAGCACTGCCAGAATGGGCCAGAGGAGAGCTCCGCTGCTTTCTTAATCACGCCTCTTTCACCCTCTCTCTCCCCTCTCAGGTGTTGGATGCAGCAAAGGCCATTCTGGATGCGGGGGAGAAACTTTCCGTAACATTAATTGGGAAACTCCTGAAATTCCAGCTGTTGTGCGTCAAGCAGAAGGATCAGGAGTGCCGGGCCGCTGAACTGAAGGTACCGTGGTGGGACTGTGGAGCGGGCCAAAGGGTTGGTCCTTCCTCTCTAGGTGTCTTCCAAATCTGTTCCTACTGGGGGTGTCCCCGTGGAAGAGGCTTGCCCGCACCGCTTTCTCTGGCCATCAGTCAGGGAGGTCTCTGGGGGTTCACCCGGGTCTGAGGCGGGGAACGGGACTGGTAAAGAGGCATGTGGCGGTGGATGGACCAACTGCATCTCCAGCCCAGACCGAGCTAGGTTTTAGTCCCAGATGGGTTTCAAACGTTCATTTCTTTGTCCGGGGGCTGCTGGGGTGCCTCTCTCAAAGAGCCCCACCAGAGCTTCCCGAGTGCCTGCTAGGGCGCTACTCACAGTCAGCCCCGACAGAGGCTCCAAGGAGCCATCTTCACCTGTCCACAGGCTGCGGATCTGCACGCTGCCCTGTCTGGTGGGCCGTCTCTGCTCCTCCCTCCTGGACTCCTCTCAGGGCCAGGGTCGAGGCTGCCCCCACCCCTCAGAGACCTGGCTCTTCCTCTGCCGAAACAACCTAAGATTACGTGGCTCCACCCCACATCAGAACCCGAGGCCCCAGGTGGTCAGAGGATCCAGACGGCGAAATCCAGAGTGTTGTGGCTAAGCTGAACCAAAGGAGGCTTAAAGTAGTTGAGTGAAGTTGGGAGTTGGGCCAACCTCAAGCAGCAGTCACATCAAAAGGAGCAGACATCTTGGAATAAAATAGTATCTCTCTTAGGTCCAAAGAGCAGAAACCCAAATCTAATCACTTGGCACCACCTACTCACCCCGTAGGCCCTGATGTCCAGCCTGGCCCAGTGGGGCTGCACCCAGGCCCAATGCTCTTTCTTCTGGCCGCCTGGTTGGGGTGACCTGGAATCCCTTTGGCTGCTCCCCGGGACTGCCCGCCTCTGGCTCTGACACCTGAGCCCCTCTTGGGCCAGTCTCTGGCGATGGCCATTTGGCCAGACATGGGTCTCGTCCACACTGTAGGGGCCATCCTCTTTAAAGTTGGCACCGGGAGTTTCATCATCCACACTCTGGGGCAACCAGCGGGATCCTGGCAGAAGCCCGGATCGCACATGTGGTGCCGGGGTCGTGATTCCCGCAGGATGGACCTGGGCAGCGTCCGAGGCCGCATCTTCTTCTAATGAGAAGGACAGCTGTGCTGCTCTGGAGGCAGAGGATTGGCCATCAGCCAGCCAGGCTCCTGGCTGATCTAGCCACGTTCAGACCCCCCTCGGCTCCTGTTTACAGAACCAAAATGAAATGCCAAGTGGAGTTGAAGATGTTTTGGGATTGGGCTTGGGTAAACAGGCATAGCAGATGTTGGCAGATAGACCCTTGAGAGGACTGCCAGAGTCCATCCTCGGGCCAGAAAGTCAGTCCCAATGGTGATGGCCAAGCCCTGCGGAGGAGCCTCCAGCTGAGGGGACTCTGCTGGGGAACAGAATCCTGGTCTGGGTTTGTGTTGAGCTGAGCCAAGAATGGCATCAGGTCCTGGAGAGGGTCTTGGCGAGTGTCCTGGTCTTGTGTTCCTGGGCATTCTCACAACTCACACATGTGCAGGCACACGTGCGCTTTCTCTCTCTCCTCCTCTCTCCCTCTCTCCTCACCACCCCACCACCCAATTTGGACTCTGGAATTCTGTGCCTGGACTCAGGGCCGTGCAGGAAGTGGTACAGATTCCCCATGACCGCCCCAAAGCCCCCAGAAACAGTCAGGGCTTGGGTTAGGGGGCTTTGGGGAGGGTGCTGAGAAGAGCTATATCTGCTCTCTGGACACCCAAACCCAATACAGCGAATGTAGACAGCTGAGGCTGTAATTTTGAGGGCCTCCTTTCCTCTGAGAGACTTGAGAGAAAGGGAGAGAGAGAGAGAGAGAGAGAGAGAGAGAGAGAGAGAGAGAGAGAGTTTGTGTGTGTGTGTGTTTTCAGTTCTCTGGGAGGGACCACTCTGTCTCTGCAGATCACTGACACTTTGCTAAATGAGTTTTCTATGCCCAGGTTGATAGGGGTATTCCAGGATGGCAGCATCTGCTTGCTGAACCCTGCTGTTCTGAGGTGGAATTGAAAAGGGAATGAACCTTGGTTGGTCAACCATCCTTCAATTCACACAGCGATGCCCGCCGCTGCACCCTGAAGTCCACTGCTGACACCACAGCATGTTCAGATAGCGAGAGAATTTAAGAACGGCTGGCAGCCCCAGTGCCGTTGCTCCAGAACTGTGGCAACAGCTGCAGCAGTGGGCCCGAGCTCCATGGATTTAATGGACAATTGGGAGCCCTGTTTGGGGGGCCCCATTTGGGAAACAATCATCGGTCGTGAATTAAACAAAGCTCCGGAAGCAACAGGAGCCAACGGTTCCAAGACGGTGCGTGGTGGATGGGTTGATTGGATTAGGCTCTCAAGCCTCCCAGTGCGGGACCCTGCATGGTGCCCATGTGACTGAGAGCTAAATGAGTCGATGAGCTCTGCCTGAAGTCCAGCCCTGTCTGGAGAGCCTGCCGAGTACCAACACAGTCCAGTCGCGTGGGGCTGCTGATGAGGCTCATTTAGGCAACATAGACAAGCTTCATTGGAGTGGTTGAGACCAGAGTGCTTGGAAAGAATCGGATTGAGTCTGTAGCCTAGAAAGAGACACCTGCTCCAGCTGAGCAGATGAGGGAACTAGGGGAGTGTGCCTACCCTTCCTTGACCTCATGTGGGAATCCAGCCAGCTGACCAGAAGCAGGCTGCCAGGTAGCCCAGTGGCCGCACCAGAACCAAACCAGCACCTTAGCTGCAATGGGAAGTGCTGGGGGCCAAGGCACTTCTTCCTGCCATGGCAGGTGGCTGCTCTGCAGTTTCTGTGGCCTGACAGGGACAACCCCATCCTAAATATAGCTCCCTCCTCCCACCCTACAAAGAGCCTCAGAGGATGGAGCCATTGAAGTAATGGTGGGAGAGATCGGGGAAGTGTATGTGGACAGATGGCTGAGGGAGTGGCCTGGCACAGGGCTGCAGGTCCTGGTCCCTGGTGCTTGGACCTTCAGAGTGAGAAGGAGGATGTGAATGCAAAGTGGCGTGGTGGGACAGGCCGGCTCTTGCACCATGAACCTTGGGAAATAGGCACTTGCTTCTTGTTTGCTTCAGGAACCCTCGAGAGGCAAAGAGAAAGGGATTCAAAAGCAGGCGGAGTCCCTGGCCCCATCTGTCTGGCCTTTCCGGTCCGTTCCGCCTCAGGAATGCCTGGGGCTCTGCAGTCTTCAGTGAGCCTGACCCCAGAGTGCTCCTGGGACTCCTCCAGGACCTCTGCTCATTCCCTCCACCGTGGGTCTCAAGGTGGCCTCAAGGTGGGCTTCCCGGCAGATAGGGCCCGGTGCGGCCCAGTTCCCTGGAGCCGCCCACCCCCAACAGCCTCCTCCAGCCGGCCTATCACTCTGAGCAGGCCCTGAGCCCGCAGAGGCCAAGGGCGTGCCCTTGGGCTCCCTGGGCCACGGTGTCCAATCTGTAGCTGCACTTTTAGGCAGGGGGAATTTCAGCCCCAGAGCAGTATGGGGGCAGGGTGTTCAGGCTTCCACCAGTTCCAGCAAATCTGGGCCCCTGGACAGGGCCACCTGCTTGGCTCTACTGGCCCTGCCCTGGCCGGTTCCCACCCCAGCTCCAGAGCCCTCTCCCCTCTGGCTGGCCTGCCCACAGGGACAGTTGCCCTTTCGGAAACTCAGACAGGGCGACGAGAGAGAAGTTCAGCAGGAGGAAATCGAGGGCAGAGGGCTAAGAACCATTTTTTTCCAGCCACTCTGCGTTAAAGGCTCTGAAATGTGATAATACTATGGGCCCGAAGCCAGGAACCACAAAGAGCACAAAGGAAGAAAGAGGAGAAATTGGAGCAGCTCTCACAGACGTTTTCCAATTCGGTTCAGAAGAAACCCCCGAATGTTGGCGGCTGGCCAACGGAGGACCGTTTTTTGGTTTCCAAAGAAAGGCCATAGGGACGGACCAGGAAATTACAGGCTGGTTAGTTTTGATTTGGTGGTGGCTAAAGGCTTCAGAAACTATTGAACGAGATGAAGGAGCGGAAGTGTGTGGAATCTGGGTTGGTTGCGGGGAGAGGCCAGCTCAGTCCCAGAAAGGATGGGCCCCCTGCTGATTGGAAGCCTCTGAGGCCCTCCTCGCCTGAAGAAATCGTGACTCTGGGCTGGTCGATGGGGCTGCTGAAATTAGAGCAGGAATAAACCCTGGCCTTGGGTGTCGGTGAATGGGGCTAATCCTATTTGTCTACAGAATGAGAACCATGATGTCTGACTGAGTCCAGGGTGGCTTGGGGACTTAGGAGACCCCAAAAATAATGGTGAGGAGAAAGTGGCCCTTCAGCTCCCTGTCCTGCACTGAGGGGCAGGAGCAGGTGGTGGTAGGCAGAACCCCCAAACCCTGCTCTCCCAGGCTTGGCCAGAGCAGTGCGGTCAGGGGTGCGGGGGGTCCTGAAGAAAGAAGGGTAAGATGGCCACTGACATCACTGGGGTCGGCCGGGGTACCCGGCCACCGGAGACATTGGGAAAAGCCTCTCTACTTCGCTATCGGGTTCCCTGGGATGGACCGCAATACTAAACCCCGAGATCATTTTTGTCAGGGTTAGGGCTAGTGCTTCTTGGTTTTTTCCCATGATGGTTGCGGTCGGGCTACGTGAACCTTATGTTTCTTGGGCACTGCTCTGCTAAGATGTGTTTAGAAATTGAGAGTCATCAAATGCAGCGTAGACAGAGAAACTGGTCACATTGCCATGATCCCTGAACAGTCCGGTCTCAGTGTCATGCTCCCTGAACTGTCCAGTTGGGTGACTGTGGAGTAGCTATCCTGGTAAACCATTTGGAAACCCTGAAAGCTGAGGATTCCTCCACTGAGTCCTTCATGTCGTTTCTCACGGCAAGACCTAAGAGCTGTCTCCATCTGCTAGGCAGTGCAACAGGAACCCGGCCTGGGACATTCACTGGGGGACTGGAAGAGGGGTCATCAGCAGGTCAGCAGCGTGGCTCAGTGGAAAGAGCACGGGCTTGGGAGTCACAGGTCATGGGTTCGAATGCCGGCTCTGCCACTTGTCAGCTGTGTGACTGTGGGCAAGTCACTTGACTTCTCTGTGCTTCAGTTATCTCATCTGTAAAATGGGGATTAAAACTGTGAGCCTCACCTGGGACAACCTGATTACCCTGTATCTACCCCACCACTTAGAACAGTGCTTGGCACATAGTAAGCGCTTAACAAATACCAACATTATTATTATTACTGTCTCCTTGTGCTGGATGGAACCCAGTGGTAAATGAGACCCAAGTCCTTCAAAGCTCCATTATTAACAAACTGTCACAGAGCTGAGGGAGAGGGTGCTGGTCACATCACCGCATACCAGCCCAGAGGGATCCACAGATGGCTTTGGGTCAATGACCCTGGACAACTGATGACGTTGGAGGATCAGAGGCAGCACTGTTTCAAGGAGCCGATGAGCTTCCCCTCCGGGGTTTGGATCTTGGTCACTCCTGCAGTTCGAACCCCCCTCAGAGTCCGGTTCCCCACCAGCGTTTGGAGACCTGTCCCCTCTCAGAGTGACACTCTCCTTGCTGGACATTGTGGCCGCTAGCGTGTGGTCTCCTCCTCCATAGGCTGGGACTGGCTGTGGCTGCCAGCCAGAGACATTTCTGGGGCCCCCTGAAGTTAGGCAGCCTCCGGAAGCAGAAAAACTACTTCCATCCCATCAGCTGTGTGTTTTATAGGGGGGAGCCTGGCCTTTGTCTCTGGCCTTTTCAGAGCCTCTTGCCATAGCCTTTGGGGGGGGGGTCTCCTTAGTGACTTGCCTGAAGGCATTTGTCAGGCCAGTCTCCTGAATTCCAGCCCCCATACCTCCCCACCATTCCCCAGAATGCCTTAGCACTAGGGTGGTGGCCACCCCCTGTTCCTGGGGGCCCAGAGTTGAACTTTGCCAGCCCGGTCAGACTTTCTTCTGACCCAATCTAAGGGAAAGGCCTCATGGGAGCCTCAGAGCTGGACTCGGGGGGCTGCAGAAGCTGCAGGCCTGGGCTCCCCCAAGAGGGAGATTGGGACAGATGGCTGCAGGACAAATGACCGCTCCCTGTTCTGCTCTCGTTCGGGGTCTTCTCTTGCCCAGATCCCAAGGCCACTTCCCCGCCCCGAGCCTGCTCCCCATGGCCCCATTCCCACCGACTTGCAATAAAGGGGAGGAGGTCGTGCAGGGGAAAGACGGGTCCTTTGTGTTGCAGGCAGCCGAGGACAAGCCGAAGGCAGAGAAGGAGAAGGGGCAGCAGAAGCCGGCTGCCAAAGAGAAATCACCCTCGAGTGCCAAGAGCGGCAAAGGAGGGAAGGGAAAGGAGGCGACCGAGCCAGCGGCACTCCCAGGAAAGAAGGGCACCCACCTGAAGCGGCGCGGAGAAGAGGAGGAGAGCACCAAGTACATTGGTCAGCACCACACACCCTCCGTCCTGGGTCTGGCCTACGCTTGCCTCTGCCCCACCCCTCTCCGCTAGGCCACCCTAAACCTGGTCCCAACGGAGTCCATTCGAGGCCCGGCTTTGCGGCCTGGCTTCTTGGGAGCCATGTCTCAGGGCCTAGAGCAGGCACTTGGGCAGGAGCTGTTGGGTGGGGGAGGGAGGAGATGAGGGAGACCCTTGGGTGTTTCCTTCTGTCCCTCAAGGTGGCCTCTGTGCCAGTGTTGGGACCCAGGGCCTCGCTCTCCTCAGAATCCACTCCCTCTCTCTCCTATGAGCCACCTGCGCCCCCCATGGGCCCCTCCCAGGCCCCTCAGGGTGGCACAGCCTCAGGGCCTAGTGGGCAACACCCCCACAGATGTGCCACCCTGCTCCTGGTGAAACTGAGTTAGCCCCCTCCATCAGGTTCAGGGTCTCAGTTCCGAGTTCAGACCCTCACTCTCTGTGGCTTTCCAGGATCCTCTAGTGCTGGATCCCTCAAGAGTGATGAACTCCGGGGCAGCCCTCTCCCCACCCCACCAAGCAGTTCTTTCCTCAGCAAGACCAGCCTGTTCAGGTCTCCGTGGGAGAGCGGAAGGAAGGAGGGTTTATAGGAGGAGAATTTGGAGGTGGGAGTGTGGCCTTGGGGAAGAAAGGGGCCCAAGTCCTGGCAGCACTAACTGCGAGCAGTGCATATCAGGCTGCCTGGGGGATGGGTACTGACGTCTAGCACCCACTCAGGCCCCAGCCAGCCAGGAACCTGGGAAGAGGAGATTGGGAGGACTGAGCCGGGATCCAGGCCAAGCACTGCTGGAGACAGAACCCTCCCTCCCCGGACTGCCAGCAGATCAGGGCATTAGTCTCAGTGCCGCTCAAACCCCAGGTGTTCAGAGGGGCCCTGCCCTGTCAGCCAGCTCCTATTTATATCTCAGAACCATGAGGCAGATAAAGAGCTGGGGAGCAAAATTCCTACAGGAAAGACAGACTGGAAAATTGAAGTGGAACAAGTAAGCACTCAAGCTATCCAGCTGCCACCTACAAGCCTCCCCTTTCTGAGAGACAGTCCCGGTGCTGGACCTCCCAGTTTGGGGCTTCTTCCTTATCAAAATTGCCGTGGGGCTCTCCCACCTTCTCCAGGGCCAGAGGCTTGCACCTGGCCTGGGGGACAGCAGGTTCTCCTCCGGAGGAACAAAGACAGGCATTGTTAAAGACGATTAGGTCAAAGAGTTTGGGGCTGGAATTTAACACAGCACTAAAGCCCAGGCGGCTCTAAAGCCATCAGCCCTTTCACTGCTTCCCTCTCACAGCCCTTTCCCAACAGAATCATCCATGCTCCGCTTCATGCACCTCTCCATTACACGACAAATTTTGCCAATTATCAGCTTGCCATGGGCACGAGAAGCCAGCAGCCAGGAGACCCCTCCTGAGCCAGCTGCTGCATTCAGGTGGTGGGCCCCCCGGCCCCCGCTGTCTTCTCACGTTATGTTCGGTTTCTCTCCTGCTGCCGTGGACAGATGACGAGCCGGACGATGGTGCCCAGCATTACATCCTCGTCGTGGGCTTTCACAACCCCCAGATCCTGCCCGTCCTCGCGGAGCTGGGCGTCCCGATCTCCAGCGTCATTAAGATTTCCTCAGAAAACTATGAAGCTATGCGGGCCCACCTGGCGGTGGTTAGCCTGCAGCAAGAGCCGTTCCTTCTGCCAGAGGGTACGCAATTAAGATTTTTGGGTTTGGCGGTTTAAAATATTAGCTGAATGCTTATGGTTGTTACTCCTGAGCCCCAGTTCCACCCCCGTGACCTCCCACTCATCCAAAACCCCCTTCTGCCTGAATCTCCAGCCCATGTGGCCTCCCACCACCCAAGGGCCTTTGCCTCTCAGCAGCTACAGGGAGAGAAGGCCCCTCCCTCCCCCCTGCATCCCAAGCAGCATCTCCAAGGGATCTGATCACTGTGTATCTACCCCGGTGCCGGCACAAAGTAAACCAACACATGCGATCCACCTAGTAAGCGATTAACACATCCCACAGTAAAAAAAAGCCTGTGTCCCACACCACTGCTGCTCCCTGCCCCATGGTCCTTCCCTCCCTTGGGAGGCCCAGTGCTTGGGTGGGAGGGATACCTTGGGCCAAAGAGGGGCTTCAGGAATGAGAAGTAAGGATCTCTCCCTCTCTCCCTGATTTTGAATCAATGGCCATGTCTGGTCATGCCCAGGATCCTGGGGATCGTGGTTTCTGTCCAGCTAAGCGCAGGTGCCTCTGGCCCCTGGAGCTGGACTTCTGAGGGAGAACAGATGTCTTCTCCAAGCCTCACCCTCCAGGGGTCATTCTGCAGGCTGAAGGCCCACTGTTGCCCACCCAAGTGGAGACTTCTCTAGATTGTAAGCTCGTTGTGGGCAGAGACTGTGTCTACCAACTCTCTTATTTTGTACTCTCCCGAGCGCTTAGTACAGTGCCCTGCACACAGTAAGTACTCAGTAAATATGATCGAGTGATTGATGGGCTGACTGTGGGGGACGAGGAGGGTGACGGGAGCCGATTTCCTGGCCCCAGGTCTGTTCTGGGAGTGTTCCACTGTCCTGGCAGCTGATGGGCCCTAGGATCTGCCCTGCCCTCTTGCTGCCTTCGGGGCTCGATGTCACTTACTCTTACTTAACGAGGGACTGTGCCCAGCAGCCTTAGAAGCTAAAGAACAGAGGAAGGAGGAGCTCCGCAAAGAGCTAGCAAAGTTCTGGAAGTACCTGGACCCGATTCTGAACAACAGGAACCCCGAAACCAATCTCTTTGAGGTGGCCAGGCTGAACCACCAGGTGAAGGCCGAGCACCTGCCTCCAGACTGGACCAACAGTGAGATGCTGGTGAGCAGACTTCTCCTCAGCTGCTGCCGTCTTTCCTCTGACTGCCCCGCTGCCCGGTGCCTGCCTCCTGTCGGGCCCCTAGTTCTCCCTGTCGACCAATCTTTTCTCCTGACCTCTGTGGCCCCTCCAACCTCCAATTCCCAGTGGGTGAGAGGTGGGACTCCTAATGGGTCTGGTGAGGACAAGGTTCGTGAAAACACTGCTCTCTGGGGCAGAGGTCCCACAGGGGTTCCAGCTGCCTGGCCAATCCTATGCTTGACTGGGCCCGGGAGTTGTAGCCATCTGAGAGAGCGGTCCAAAGGACTTGTGTGTTGGCACTGTGGGCTCCTGCAGGCTGGCCTGCCTTTGGGGGCAGGAGGCCATGAAAGGAGCCTGAACCGCTCCTCCTGGAAGAATCCAGTAGCTCAGTTTGGCATAAGTAAGGTTGTTCTCAGGGCTCAGTCGGATTGCCAAAGTGTGACCGGTCAGAGGATGCAGTTAGTGGGTTTCCTGGGAGCAGGGCCAGCGGACTCTGGCTCGGGTCAGTCACTTGGGGAGCGAAGTTAGGGCGGTGGTGCTGGTTTCAGGGGTTGACTCTCCCACTCGGTTGGTGAAGACGGTGCAAGGGTGCTGGGATATCAGAGGGGGAGCCACACGGATACCTGGCAGCCAGGACCTTCCCGGCTCATAGATGTTTCAGGTGTACCGGTGGGCCAGGCAGCGGGCCCGAAACCCTTTCTGACTGCTGGCTCTGAGAGGCTTCCTTGACCTTCACGTCCGACCGACTTTCCGTACTTCAGAGGGGCCTCCCGGGACGGCTACCTGGGTTGGCTGCTCTGGGAGGCTGCGGGAGGAGGGGTGGATGCCGATGTTGTGAAGGGGCAGCACAAAGGTAGTGTGGTACAGTGACTGACCGACCAACCAGGGGCCTGAAGGAAGCAAGGGTGAAGTAGGAGCTGCCACCAAGGAACTCAGTGCCTGCCCCAGCCCGGCTGCCTCAGCCACACTGGCTCCAGCTGCACGTGGAGGGAAGGAGGAAACCCGCCCTAGAGGCCCTCATACCTTTTTAGGAGGCAGACAGCCAGTTGACTGGCAGATAATAAATGGAAAGGGTGACTGGGTCTGCCAGCCTCGGAACTAGAGCCCAGTTTGAATGGGGAGGAAAAGTAAGAGCCAGTTCTATGGAGGATGGCCGAGAGATGTTCTTGGTGCCCTCTGCCCATCTCCCCAGTGGGTCTCTCTGCAGGGCTAGCCGAGTTTCCCCAGGCAGAACTGAGTGGCGGCGATCTCTGTGTTTTGTACAGTGTTCAATAAATAGCATTGATTGATTGCCCCCTAGGTCGCACTCGGCACAGGGCTGTTCGAAAGTGTGGCCTGTCTGATGTACGACTGTCTGGACTGGAGGCGGCAGCACAGACACTTCCTGGACCACCTGCAGCTCATTGACGTCCCGCTCGTGGGGAAGGAGAAGCCCTGGGCCTCGGAGGTAGGACCGGTCGGGGGGCAGGATGGGGCAGCGAGAAGGAATTGGAGGAGAAGAGAGTTGAGCTCAGGTGGTCTGGGTATAACTGGGGAGGGGCTGGGAGGGCAGGGGCAGTGGAGAGAAACTCAAACACCTATATCCCTTCAGCTGGGACCCTTGGTCTCTCAAAAGCCAAATTCATTTAGACCCAACAGCCAGTCAGTCAGTCTGACTGACTATCCTACACTGGAGTTAGATAGGATAGGTTGTGAGCCCAGGTTGGGACACGGACTGTGTCCGATGGATTCACTGTGTATCTTCATAGTCAGTGTCATTGTTTTCTGATTGTTACGGTGTGTCCCACTGGTGTGTCTCTCTGGGGGAAGTGCCCTCTTCCCCCACCCCTGGAGGCCAGGCAGCATTTTTCTATCAAGTGGACATATTTTCTGAGTGGCCACGTGCTCCCAGCACTATCCTGCTCCTGCCCCCCGCCTCACCCCCGACCTAGGGGCAGCACCAGAGGCTGAGCAGCACTTCCAGCTGTAAGATTTCCAAGGCTCCAGAGCCCCCGGGCCTTCTCTGCTCCCATCCCTCATCCCCTGTGAAAACTACCGCTAACCAGTGAAAACCCAGTCAAAGTACCCGCACTTCAGAGTCATTCTTCTGGGTGCCCCCTTAGGTGCCACTAGCTGGGTCGGGGTTCCCCGTGAAGAAGAAAGCCCACATCGAAGAGCTGTCTGCATTCCTTCCCCCAGCAGGTATGGAGATCTTTTCCAGGCCCGCTGGCCGGGCCTGGGCTCTGAGGTGAGACTACCCCAGCAGTGGCCAGCAGGGTCATCCCAGCCCTACCCTTCCCCTCCCTGCTCTGCCCTGCCCTGCCCACGACGGGGAGGGTTGGGGCGGACTCTCTGTGTTGTCCAGGAGCCGGGCCCAGCCTCGCCACCAGCGTAGACATGAGATATTACAACGACTTGATGAGCCGGGTCCCTGAAGAGTTGATCTCAGTGCCACTGTTGCTACACTGTGTGTTGGAGCAGGTGAGCAGAGCTGGGCCCAGGGCAAGGAGAGGGAATCTCCGGCCCGACGGTGAGGCACTGCTTCCCGCCTTTTGTGACCCGGCGGAGGCTGTCACTGGCTGTCAGCAGTCCAGGCCAACACCCCCACTCTCCATGCCTCACCCACCCCTCTCCACTCCTCCTGGCCTTCTCTACCTTTCTCTGCTCCTCCTCACTTCTCCTCAAACCTACCCATCTCTCCCTCAGCCTTCCCCACCTCCCCACTACTGACATCCCTTCTCCTGCGTTGGAGGGGAGAGAAGAGAGGATGGAGGGAAGAAGAGGGGAAGTAACAGAGAGGGAAGGCAGGTCTCTGAGGCCTCAGATGACCCTCTCCCCCCTACTCCCATCCCCACCAGGCCCCGGAGTTGGTGGCTTCATGTGGGAGAAGATCTGGTCAGCCTTTTGGGACCCCAGCAATGGGGTGGTGGTCCCGGCTGTGGTCCTCCGAGGGCCACACTGGCTGCGGGCGCCTCTGGCTAGGGAGCCTGGTTGGACCATCTTCGCCTGCATTTCCAGTGTGGGCCTCACATGGGCAGGGGAAGAACCCACTGAACCCAGGGAGTCCCAGCTTCATCCATGTCCAGGATTCCCACTGGCTTCTGCCACATGGCTCTTTCCGACGTGTGTCACTCTAGGTTGTGGCCTCTGAAGAGGATTTTCTTCCCCCAAGTCTGCGAGAGCCAGTCCCCCGGGCCGACGGGCTGGATCACAGGGTGGCCTCTCACATTGCCTCCATCCTGCCTGACCTGTGCTTCACTGAGACGGAGAAGCAGGTCGGTTCATTAGGCGCCCGCAGTTCTCCTGAGAACCCCGGGTCACGGGTCTTTTCGCTCCAACTGGCCATCCTTGTCCCTCAGGCACTGCTGGCCACGTTCTCAGCCAGGGAAGGGGAGCAGAAGGCTGCGCCCTCTCCGCGCCCCCTCCTGCTGAATCACCATGACGCGGAGGCCCACAAGAAGCACGTGTTAAAGGTACAGCTGCCGGGACTCCTTCTCCAGCTGGTGCCGACAGGAGACCTCAGGGAGCTGGGGCGGGAGACCCAGGGGATTCCAGTCTGGTTGTCCAGGGTGGGCAGATTGGAATTCCCAGGTCCCTAGTGGAGTGATACTAATCGCTGACTGGTCAAAGACCACTCTGGATGAGGTGAGCCTCCTGATTGGGCCAGACGTTGCCTCATTGACAAGCAATACCTGGGGTGGGAGGTGCATGGCTGGGGGCCCTGAATGCTACCCTCTCACCCCTCTGCCGTTACAACCGAGGCAAGAGTGGCTTGTGGACCCTCGGGGCCCCCGGAGACCCAAGGCAGCAGAAGAGCAATCAATTGATCATATTTATTTAGTAATACGGTGTGGAGCACCGTACTAAGCACTTGGGAGAGTACTCTATGACAGAGTTAGTAGACTCATTTCCTGCCCAAAAGGAGCTTACAGTATAACGGGGAGTGGTGTGAGGCAGAAAGGGTGAATAAAGGGTACAAATAAAGGTATAAAGGGTGAATGGAGGTACCCCTTTCTCACTCTCCCCTCCTCTGAATGTTTTAGAACCCTGGGATGGGTAGGGGAAGAAAAAGACTGAAGTCCATTGACCCATGGCAAGGGGCGGGCAGGAGGGGAGGAGCAAGGATAGGAGGGTGGCTGGCAGATGTTGGAGTAAAAAGGAATGTGTTCTGCTTGCCCTGCTAGGAAAAACTGACAGGGAGGAGAATCTGTCCTCCCTGCTCACCCTGCTTCCCCAGGCCAGAGGAGCAGAGCAGGAGCTGGGGGACTGGAGGGGTTGTTTGCCCTTCTACACATCTCCAAGAGGCTCAGCAGCCTGACCTGTCCGGGATGTCTGATGGGATTCTCGTCTTGCCATTCTGCCCCAGGCCCAGGAGGATTTTGACCCTGTACAAATTGAGCGAGAAATGCAGGCCAAGCTTCCTCTGTGGCAGCGCCTCCAGTTTCCTCTGCCGCCTGCGGGCACCGACCCCATGCTCCTGGCTGCCATTCACGAGCTCAAGCACTTCTGCCCCAACGGTGAGTAAGAGAATGACTTCTCCATCCATGCCTGTACCTCCCCCTCCAGCACACCTGCCCGCTCCCGATGCCGAGTGCCTGTTTGAGGGGAGTTGGGGTTGAAGGGCTATGGGCAGCCGGAGCCTGGGGACACTTGACTGATGCCTGATCTGGAAAAGGAGAGAGCCAAGGTGGCTTCTCAGGCAGCACCCCTGGAGTTGGAGGTCCCTGCCTGGTGTGTGGGTCCGGTGGATAATGTACTGTTACCAGGGGGCAAACACAGTTCAGGATTCTGGTGAGGTGGGCACCCAGGCCAGTTACTAAAGATGTAGAGTGGCCAGGCCTGATGCAGATCAGGGAATCCCAACTGATGGAACTTCTGCCGCTCAGGAGCGTTTGGGGTGGGATTTTTTTTCAAAATTCAGTTTCGGACCTCATTCCCACCTGCCTGAGCCGATGTGTCTGCGCGAGGTAGCTGGGGACCGGGGAGAGCAGTCACCGGGAGAGCCATGGGCCCAGAGGCCTTGTGACCAATGGACCCAGGGGCTGCCCGGACAGATCCTGGCTTCTCTGGCCTCAGCTGGGGCGGAAGGCCAAAGAGCCCTCACCCACAGTCCGCTTGGCCTGTGTTCCAGAATTCCTGAGCTGGAGCGAGGTGCAATGGGCCTTGAAGGTGTTTGCTTTGGAGAGCCTGAGGCTCACCACGGTGGATGGAGAAGGGAAGTTGGAGAGTTCCGGGATAATGCCCAGGTTGGACTCCGAGGTTGCCTGCATCCCGTGGGACCGCCCTGAGATGTTTGCTCGAAAGATGTGGAGGAAGCCGCCAGTGGCCAGGAAGCCAGAGGAGAAGAGCCAAACCCCAGGTGCCGCCGGGAAAGGGCTGTCAAAAGGCGGGGTGACCAAGGGAAAGGGAGTGACTCCAGCGTAACTTGGGTGTGTCCCTGAGGCTGCAAGGTGAGGGCCTGCCTTACCATCTGTCTGCCTGTCTGTCCGGTCATCTTCCCCCGACCTAGGTGGCAACATCGAGGAGGGCTTGCAGTGTGGCGGGCCAGCCTTGCTGGACAGCGGGAGCAGACAACAGCCTGGTTCCGGGCTTGTAGGTGAGAAATCAATCAACCCATTGTGTTTATTGATGTCTTACTGTCTGCAGAATACTGTACTAAGCGTTTGGGAAGGGGCCAAACTAAGTGTTTGGAGAGTACAGTACACCTGAGTTGGGAGACACGTTCTCTGCCCAGAAGGAGCTTACAGTCTAGAGTGGGAGACAGACATTAATATAAGTAAATTATAAATCTGTCCATAAGTGCCATGGGGTCGAGGGTGGGATGAATATCAAGAGCTTAAAGGGTACACATCCAAATGTAAGAGCGATGCGGAAGGGAGAGGGAGAAGGGGAGATGAGGGCTTAGTTGGGGACGGCCTCTTGGAGTAGATGTGCTTCTAATAAGGCCGTAGAGCTGGGAGGACCAAGGGGAAGGGATGGTTCTCGAATGTCAGTGGCACACTGGGGCTGGGTCAAAGTGTGGCCCTCTGGGCAGGAATGGTGGGAGCAGGCTGAGATGAGGGCAGTGGAGAGAGAGGAGGGGTTGAGCATGAGTCCGTCTGGGGCATTGGCGGCATCGGCCATCGGGGCCGGCAGCCCGGGGTTCCCAGGATGAGCCCCGCGGAGAGCCGTCTGCATCCCCGATCACCCCCTCCTTTGGCTCAAGTCCAGAAACTGAGCAACCTCGTGAGAGTGGACGCTTCTCTTCCCCGGGACTGCACCTCGGGCCTGTGGGCCAGCGAGGGGGACCAGCTGATGTTCCTGCTTCCCCAGCTCCAAGGCAGATTTCTCACTTCATCCACTGGGAGACTTTCCACCTCGACCCACCCAATCCTACTTTCCGGAAACAATCGTGAGGGGTGAGGCGGGTCTCTCTGCCAACCTCGGGCCAGGCGCCTGATAATCGGATGCGTCGCAAGGTCCCCGGAAGCCTCCTCGGATACGCATCATCCAGCTCCATGGAGGGGCCCTCCCTCCGCCCCCCAAAGTCGGCCCACTTCAAAGTCCCCCATCAAGCAGCTCAGCCAAGGGAAAACCCCCGGCCATGCAGGCAAGGAAGTGCATTGAGTTTCCAGCTGAGGCCGGGGTCTGGACCTTGACAGACCGATTGGATATTTATATGAAAAACCTGAGGCCCGATCGCCAGAGACCATTGGATTATTCTTTTTAGGGCCTGCTTGGCAGAGGGATCTTGTTATCTCTAAAGGAAAACAGATTAGGAAAGCTGTTTTTCAAAGGGATGGGAAGGCACTCATTGCCAGATGTGTCAAAAACTACTGAATCACACTGTCAGGGGCTTACACGGTCCAGGGAAGAAATCACCGAGAAAGTTGGGATTCTTTCTGACTCGACTCTTAAATCAAGGGTTCAGATCGATCTTAAAACCGTCTTTCTTCTGACTCCCTTTGACTGACGAGATGAATGGCCAGTGCCCATTTTCAGAGAGGATTTTGTCTTACTGGAAGGTTTCTTTCCCCCGAGAATAGTGTGGCTCAATGGGGAGCCTCGCCTTCCCGGGGCACCTGGCAAGCCGCACAACAGATGGGAAACGACACATTACGCCTGCTGCCCCCCGGACCTGATGGGCCCGGGACATGGAAGACTCAGATGGAGGGTCCGCCTGGGCACTGTCCATCTCTACCTTGGACTGAATTGGGCTTTTCTACTTTTTGTCTGAGGCAAAGTGTCCCACACAGAGTGTCTAGTAGGGTCCCCGTCCTAGCCTCAGTCCATTGCAAGGTACACTGGCTGCCGGCCTGAAGGCCTGCCCCAGCAAAGGCCATTAGAAGCCGGACACTCCCAGCAGCGTCGATGCCCTATTTTGGGTGGGAACTCTCCAAGTCTGCCCCACTTGGAGCTGTCACAGCCCCTTTTCCTGCTGCCCTCCATTGCCTTAGGCAGCTCTGCCAGGAACCAGACGTTCTCCAGTTGGTGTGCCCAGGAAAGCCCACTGTGTCCTTTTCCAGTTGCTGCCATTCATTTCTTTCAAAAATGAAACTTCTGCAGTAAGCCAACGCTCTTCAATATCCCAGGAAGAGTCCCACTTGTCCTAACTGAATGTAAGCTGCCTTCTCTTCCCCATCTTCCCACCCAGAGCCTGGGGCTCCAGGAGACCAAGCTTGGGCATGGTTGTGCTTTGCTGGGTCTCTCGTGGAGGAGGACAGTCACTCTCTTCCTGCGTAGCTCTGAAAGAACTCATCCAGGAAAGGCACAACTTCCCCCTCCGCGCCGCTGCCACAGCCAAGTTTGAAAGGGATTCTGGGGAGCGGTTGGCGGACTTGCTGTTTCAGGTCTCCCGGAGGTGTTAGTTATGAGGTCTGCCTGATCTGCGTGGCCTTTGTGAGGGTCACTGCCAAGTCAGGGGAGCAGCCCCTCCTCCAAATGATTCAAATGGCTCGCTTGCTGAGTCCCTCATTCCCGGACCACCCCACCTCCCACCAGACCCAGAAGATTTTGGAGAGGCTCCACTCTGGCGATGCAAAGTGGTTGGGTCCCACAGGAAGAAAACCTCAGTCTCTTACAGCCCCCTATCCATGTCCTTTGAGAGGCCTGGTTCATTTGGCCTCTCTGGTCTCCTGCCCGGCTGCTCTGGAAGAGAGGGCCTCCCCGTTTTCCTCAGGTCCTCTGGTGGGGTTGCCTGGTCTCTTCGCCGGAGGGGCCGTGAGGAGCCAAGAAGGCCTAATGTTGTAGCAGGTGTAGATTGGGACGTGGCGGGGGGACTAACATGATCCCAGCACCCAGGCCTGGGGGAGGGCCGGCGGTTGGCGGCACCCACCGCAGGCTCCCGGGAGACGCTTCCGGGTATGGAGCCACCTTCCACCGGCTGGCAGGTTGGGCAGAACTAGGGCAAAAGCTGGGGCCGGGCAGCAGCCTCCATGCTACCCAGGAAAGGCCCAGCTCAGCACCAGCCCTCCTCACCTCAGTACGAGCACCGCAGGATATGATCTGACTGTGCTTCCTCTCTAGAATCCGAGGCCACTGGGGCCGGCGGAGAAGCGGACGGTCCGACCGGGCCATCCGGAAGATGGGTAAGATTGTTTCCCCCACAGGGAGAATCCCTGGAGACGTGGGCAGGCTCTGTGGGGCAGCTCTGGGGCTGTTGGTCGATCCACTCGGGACTTCGAGGCCCATCACCGAGGAGCTCACCGGGCCACTGCGGCCTCGGGCATCGAAACGGTTAATTTTCCCCGGGCCGTGACGAACTCTCTGCGAGTTCAGGCCCCCTCTCCCTCTCCTAGCACGGGGGTCTTGGGGCCCTCGCCAACACCTGCCCGCCATACAGCCCGAGCGCTCAGTGGAGGGCCGCGCTGCCTTGGAGGGGGCTGGGAAAACCTGCCGGTAATTGCTTCCAGGACCCAGAGGAGTGTAACCTAACAATGAAAATATTTAGATTATGTTGCCCATAAAAAAGTCAAAGGCCCAGGCTTTTTGGCAGCAGCGGCAGCAGCAGCAGCAGATCCTCGACTAAAATGTTGCCATCTGGATTCACGCAAGGCAGGGTTACCCATTCCGGCCTTGTGCCCACTGGATTTTAGTCAGTCGGTGAAGTCCAAGAATATTTGGTATGGTCAGATGTCCTTCCAGCCTGAAATTTGCATCTTGTTCCTATGGTGTCTGAGGTTTCTGAGCAGGGAGTGAGTGTGGAGGTGGACATAGAAGACATACAAAGCAGCCAGCAGCGCTGCTTGAGCGACTGGACTTTCTCTGAACATCTCAAGCCCCGTATCCTCCTCCAGGTGGGTATCGGCTGCGAGGGGCAGAGGGGAAGAGGGGCAGTCAGCACACCTGGGGCCAGGAAGTTTGAAAGGGTTTGCGATACATGACCAACAGATTCCCGCAGGCCAGCTGTTTCCATCCCACCCAGTTGGCCCATCTGACCCCACGAACCTCACCCTACCTACTTATCACCCCACGTGACCCCACCCACCTGACCCCGTGAACCTTGCCCCGCCTATCTTGCCCACCGGTCCACTGTCTGACAGTTGGGGCACCGACCGTGTGGATGTGTGAAAGCCCTGGACCCTTTACCTCTTGGGGTGGGTAGAGATTGGACTCATGTTGACATGTGTGGGTGGTCATGTGCATGGCTGCTTGCGTGTCTGTGTATCCATGTGTGTGGCCGTGGGCTGGGCCTCACCGATGACTCTGCCCCTCATGTGATGTCTCTGGGTTTTGTCAGTGTTCACCCACAGTTTACTGTTTGAAACTGGGCTTCCCCGGTCAATCAATCAGTGGTACTTACTGAGCACTCACTGTGCCCAGAACACTGTACTAAGCACTTGGGAGATTACAATAGCGTATGTATACACAATCCCTGCCCTCAAAGGCCTTACAGACTTGTGGGGGAGACAGACATTAAAATAAACTACTGACGGATACGTACGAAAGTGTTGTCGGAAGGGGGTGGAAATCAAAGTGCTTAAGGGGTGCATCCCCAGGTGTCTAGGGGACGCGGAAGAGAGGACCAATAAGGGAAATAAAACACAGTAAGGGAAAGGCCCCTTGGGGGAAATGTGATTTTAATAAGGTTTTGAGGTGAGAAGCAGTATGGCCTAGTGGAAAGAGCACAAGCCTGAGAGTCCAAGGACCTGGGTTTTAATCCCAGCTCTGCCTCTTGTCTTCTGTAAGACCTTGGGCAAGTCATTTCACTTCCCTGTGCCTCAGTTCCCTCATTTGCAAAGTGGGGATTCAGTGCCTGTTCTCCCTCTTACTTAGTCTGTAAGCCCCACGTGGGATCTGATTATCTTGTATCTCCCCCAGCGCTCGGTACAGTGCTTGGCACGTAGTAAACACTTAACAAATATTACAGTTATTATCAAGGTGGGGAGAGTGGTGGCCTCCATTCCGTAAGCGGACTCTGAACTCGGAGGGGGCTTGGCTTCAGCTTCAGGCAGGCCGGACCCTTCCCCTCTGCCTCCAGGCTCAGACTGCTCGAGGGTGGTTATTACCAAGAGGCTGGTGTCCAGAATGGGTGCTTCCGGAATCCAGTCATCATTCCCAAAGGGCATCACTGGGACACTTCCCTGGATTCTCCATCCTGCTCCCAGTGAGCGGATGGGAAGTGTTTCCCATAGGGTCACAGGCTGCATCTCAAAGATGGGCCCAGGCAGGTTGCAACGCCCTGCACCTTGTTTGAGTGTATTGGTGGTGGGGACAGTCCAACAGGCTGCGAGATTGTGGCGCCGAGACTCAGGGTCTCTGTGTTGGGCGCCTGGAGGCACGCTCTGGGACCGGGGGGTCCAGATGGCAACCTAGTGGCTAAGCTGCCAAAGGGGACGCCCAGACACCGGGCATGGGATCAGTACTGCTGTAAGCGTTTTCCAGGACCACAAGGCCTCTGCCCTCCAGAATTCCCCAGATGCAGCCCATCTGCTCCCCTGTTCTGAACCCCACCACCTTCACCTTGGGGCAGTGCATCGAGGTTCCCAGGGGGCTGCCTCAGTGGCCTCAGCCAGGGTTGTGATATCCACAGTGACGCCAGGGAGGGGCCTGTCCTATGATGATCTTCTCCACATGCTCCACTTTGTCCCTCCTTTCTCCCTTCCCCACACTGGGGAGGGAAGGGGAGTCGTCGGAAGGGGTGAAGGCTGCCCCCTTTCCCTTGCCTCTGTGGGCTTTCAGAGAGCCAGCCAGGTGGGGGTCCCTCTCCCCAATGCCTGCTGCCCTACTGGCAGCAGGGCCCCTCAGGAGAGGGGCACGGCTTCACCCGCCACTTCTGGCTTTTGGGTGTCTCTGTTCCACAGAGAGGGTAGTGGGGGCCAGGTTGAGGCCCCTCGGGTCTGGGCCCGCACTGCCCAATCCAGCTGAGAGATCCTGGCTCTGTGTCCGTTCCCATATCCAGGTTCTGCAGGATGCAGTGCTACAGTTCAGATGTGTCGACTCCTATTACTACAGCCAAGACAGCTCTTTGCTCCTCGTCCTCCACAACCCCATGAGTCCAAAACTCCAGAGTCGAGAGTCCTGGGCTGTGGCCCTCCACTCGAACGTCGGCTTCAGGTGATGCCATTTTCACCCACGTCCGGCTTCCCGTGCTAGGGGACCCGGGTGGTCCTGGGCCGGCCGGGGGCCGGTACGGCCAGTGGACTATGATGGCCCGCGGGGGCCGGACCGTGGGAGGCCCTGATGGAAACCAAGAAGCGTCTGGTTCTGTGGGGCCCAGCACTGTACTGAGCCCAAGGGAAAGTACAGTTGAGTAAATATGTGCAAATAAGTCTAGCACAGGAGACCGACAGGCACCAGTCATTTGCGACTGGTTGTTCGGGAGAAAGAATCACTGTCACAACCTCTGATGGCCGGGGTTTGAAGGGACCAGAAGACAGGTAAATAAATATGTGAAATCTCCTGTGAACTTCCTGTGCCTGTCACCAGTCCCCCAAAAGTCTGCTGCTGGTGGGGGAGGGTGAAGGAGCCCTGGAGAAGGTTACAGGGCTCCCCAGAGAACACATGGGAAGAGGAGAAACCAGGCTTGAGTTTTCATTCTGTGGGGTGAAGGAAAAACTGGATGTACTGAGATAGGCTGCATCCTGCCCTGCTCAAGCCAGCCAGTCCGGGCTGTTCTCCAGGTTATGGGTGGGAGGGCAACTGGTTTCCCTCCCTAGGGGCAGTTTTAGGGGGATCCCAGCCCTTGGTCGCAGCCGCGTGGCAGTTCCTCCGGGTCTCTCCGGGAAGCATCAGACAGGGCCTTGGGTCACTGGGATCACTGGACAAAGTAGGGATTTGGCTCCCGCTCCAGGTTTTTGACCAAAGGGTCCGGGCTTGTGGAATACTGTGCTTTTTGAGCTAGCCTGGGGCTTCAGGGTTGCTCACCAGATGCAGGCAGAGGGCCGGCTACAGGCAGAGCTATAGGCCCTCTGGTTCTCCTGGGGCATCTATGACTCCATTGAAAAGCAGCATGGCATAGAGCTTGGGCCCGGGAGTCAGAGGGTCATGGTTTCTAATCCTGGCTCCAGCACCTGTCTACTGTGTGACCTGGGGCAAGTCACTTCACTTCTCTGAGCTCAGTGACCTCATCTGTAAATTGGGGATTGAGACTGTGAGCCCCAGATGAGATGGGGCTGTATCCAACCTAATTTGCTTGTATCCACCCCGACACTTAGGACAATGCCTGGCACGTATTAAGCACTTAGCAAATAACACAATTATTATTATTATTACTCCAGATGGAAACTCTGGGAACCTGGGCTGGAAAGCCTGAATCTTGGTCCCCAAGAAGGATTTCCTTTACAGGAACTATCTGGAACTCGTGGCAAGCTCCATTGAAGAATGGACCACAAAGGAAGAAGCCACGTACCAGGAAGAGAAGATGACACGGGACCTGGAGGCAGCGGCACGGGGTCAACAGTTGCCCGGCATGGGCAAGACAGTCACAGTCTCCTTGGCCCATCCTCCCGCTTCCCTCAAAAAATCGAAAAGTGGGTACCTGTGGGCCCCTGCTCCTTTCTAGCAAAGACGCCCTGACCGATTAGACCGTAAGCCCGTCAAACGGCAGGGACTGTCTCTATCTGTTGCCGACTTGTTCATTCCAAGCGCTTAGTACAGTGCTCTGCGCATAGTAAGTGCTCAATAAATACTATTGAATGGACCAAGCAACCACCCCACAGGGACCACCCTCCAGCTCACAGCCCTCCAGAAGGTGGCCCCCAACACACAGCTTCTCCTCCACCTCCCTCGCCTGTGGCCACGGCCCTTGTTGGGCACCCTCCCTCGGGGGTACGGGGGGTCCAGAGAACATGGTCTGGCCCACAGCAGGCTGGGTGGGTCATGAAGCCCTTCGCCACCCTGCACTTACAGGCTTGAAAACAAGCAGTAGAGTGGAGGAGATAACTGAGCACTTCGTAGAGCAGAACCTGTTCATCCGCGAGGACTCCCTCAAGGTAAATTGGGACAGACCAGCCCTACCCACAAGCACCTTCCTGCGGCGGCCCCTCTCTTGGGCTCAGGGTCCATTCGTGGGTGCCCAGATGAGCCCCTCTGCCCTCTGTCCTGGAGCGCACCCTCAGCTGGGCAGTCGGGGTCACTTGAGCTTCCTCCCTTCCCTTCTGGTTTCCCAACAGCTCTGGCTGTGGCCACTAGGGTGAGGGAAGGGGAGGCAGGGGCCAGTTGGGTCAGCGTGACACCCCTCAGCTAGGCTTGATCTCGCCCCCCAGCAACCCAAGGGCCAGGAGCCGTGGGGAAAACTGAGGCCTCAAGTGGGTCACATAAACAGGGCAGAAATAGGACCGGGACTCTGGGATCCTGCTTCTCAGCCTCCGCCGCCCCCTCGCTCAGCTGGGGAAGGGGAACAGGGGCTACAGTAAGCTGGGTAACAGAGACTTCCCGGGGACCGCGACCGGGCCTCCTCCCCAAGCAGCAAGGGGCGGAAAGGGACCCGGGTTTGGTCTGATGGCAGGAGGGAGTGGCCATCGCGGTGGGGTGCTTGGCGATGCCAACTGCCTGGGGACAGGAGGTTGGCTCATATGGTTGAAAAGTGGTTTCGGGGAAGAACAACGAGCCCCCTGTTCTCACGCAGAGCCGGCAGGGTGTTCATCTAGGCCCAAGCTCAGTCTGGTCTATGGGCAGGACCCTGTCGAGGCTGGGGAAACTGGTTGCCCTTGGCCCACCCCTGACTGGTCAGGCTGGAGCCTCACTGCCCAAGCCCCTGATACCCCCAGGGGGTTCCCAAGCCCTAAGTCCCTTCCCCACCCTGGGCTTCCCGCCCAGTCACTATTTCTCAGAGGAGGCCCGGGGGGCAGAGGACATGGAGACCGGGGCAGTGTCCCTGGTGAAGGGGGCAGAGGGGAGCAGGGGTTGAGGGAGTCTTGTGTCTTCAGAGGCCCCTCTTGGATGGCCTGCCCCGAAGGCCTCAAGTGACCCCAGTGCCAGAGGGAGGGTCCCTGACAAGCCACGGTGCCGCGGCGATGCAGGGAATGGAGAGATTGTGAACCCAACATGCTGACTGTTGACAGGCTTGGAAGGAAGAACAAGACCGGTTGGCAGAAGAAGAGCGCTGGAAGGAAGAGAAAAAGGCGGAGAAGAAGGGCAAATCCCCCGTGAAGAAGAAAGGCTTGGCCCCCGAGCCGCCGAGCCCCTCGGAGAGCAAGTACTCCAAGGCGCTTCAGAAGAAGTTGTCCTCCAGGGAGAGGACGCACGAAGACGTCGTCAGGACCTCCCAGCCCCCGGAGCAGGCCCCCTGCCCTGCCATCGCCACCGAGCTGGGGAAGACGTACCCGGTGAGACCCCTCGCGTGACCTCGGCCCGGGGCGAGCAGCAGTGTGAGCATGCCCAGCGGAGCCTAGATCAGTCTATCAATCAGTCAATCAATGGTATTTATTGAGCCCTTATCATACCAACAGAGGTAGGTATGCTAAGTGCATAGTAAGCACTTAGCAAATGCCATCATTATTATTATTGTTATATGAAGAGGGAGGCCAGAGGCAGGGCGTGGGCGAGCAGTGGGAGGTGAGATACATGAGACCGAGGCATAGTGACTGCGGGCAGAGGGTTTGCCACAGGGACTTGGCCTCGCAATCGCAAGCAGGATGAAGGCGCCTGCTGGGTTTTGTTGTCTCTGGGGAAAATCTTGGTGGCTCCCCAGGGAAGAGGGAGTTTTCTCTTGGGCCCTATCCTTCTGCCCACACACCCGGCGGTGACAGGCCCCAAGCTGTCTCCACCCGTCCACATCGGGGCCCGAGTCCCCACCTGCCCACTTCAGAGCCAAGCCCTCTCCACCCTCCCACGTCAGCCGGGTGGCGCCAGGCCAGACCGCACCTCAGCGAGGCCCGTGTGACCTTCTCTCCCCAAGTTCCATGGCTACAATATGGGGGAGGTCCCCGTGCACGTGTCCGGCTCTAGCCAGTTCCTGTATCCCGCCGACGGTGGGCAGATTCAAGTGGAAAAGACAGAGTTCACCAAAGGTATGCTGGGAGGCGAGGCGACCTCGGGTCCCCAAGGCGCGCTGGGAGGTAGGGAGACCACGGGTCTCCGTGGCCCCATCCATCCCTGGGTGGTGAAGGGCAGTTGTGCCTTCCCAGACTGGCCAGGAGCCATCACCAGCGTTTCAGACTGGCGTCGAGAGGCTGCAACCTCCCAAGTCGGGTCACCTCCTGCTGTCTAACCAGCCCGCTTCCACCCTGGGGCAGAGTGGCGGTGCAATGGCTGGGATCCCAGCATCGGCAGCAAAAGTGGCCCTGGGCAGGAGGGAGTGGAGGTGGGAGTGGGAGGTGGGAAGCATCCACTCTATGGGGGAAGAGAGCACAGAAGCCAGAGTCAGTTGGGAATTCTGCAGGCCCTTGGATCGATCGATCAATCGGACGTTTTTACCACAGAGCGGCTGCAACAGAGCAACAAAGGCATCAACTGCTCTTCCCTCAGTCAGCCAGGGACCAGGCTTTCCGACCCCCTCGGGAGAGCCCTGCCCCACCCCTGAGCCCATGGCCCCGACTGTCTGCGATTCCCTAGGAGCGACTTTTGTGAAAGTGAAAGTGACCAAAGACAAGCACCACTTCTTTGTCCACATCATCGACCCCAAGAGAAATCTGGCCGAGGTGGGCGAGGACCCAGAGCCGGCCCCCGAGCCAGGTGAGCCGGACCCACTCCAATAACCACCTAGTGCCGGGCCCCGATCGACAGATTGATAGATACGTGCCTGTGGGATGATGGAGATGAGCTGGGGTTCAACTTCCCGCCGCCTCGCTTCTCTGCCCTCCCCCACGAGCCACCCCCACCCAACGTTCCAAGCCCAGCTACTTCTGGAGTGGAAGGAGAGATGTGCCCTGTCCCAAACCGGCCCAGTGCAGGCACCAACTACTCGGGCCCTCCTCTCCGGCGGTGGAATGGGATACGGGGCTGGGGGGACAGAATGGGTCCCCTGCGTGGGGACGTCCCTGCAGGCAGACTCTTCCCTCGCACCAGTGGAGACCTCCAGCCATGAGGTCCCCCCTTCCGGTTGCCACTGAGCTCTGGGCAAAGTTGGAGAGAGACTACAAACGGGCCTGGTGCTTGTCTGGAGTCTCCAAGAGGCGAGCAGTTGGATCCCAGAACTCTTACAAGTAAAGCAGCAGGGTGGCAGAATGGGGAAACAGTCTCCTGCCCTCTTTCTTGTGAGGGAAATTTAGAAGCCGACAGTTTGTGCTTGCAAACTTCTCTCTGGAGACAAGTTTGTGGGTGCTATCACTGCCAGCCGGGGCTCCCCATTCTCCCTGAAAACCACCTAGAGAAAGGACCTCATGCTATGATGCAGGGAACCACGACAGCTGAGCAGGGGTGATGGGCATTGATAGGGCAGGTGGTTCTGATCTGGAATCAGGTCCCCTCTGGGGCTGGGTTAATATAGATCTGCCCCGTCCTCCCTGCTGCTCGTAGGATGGCCCCAGCGGAATAAGGCAAGCGTCAGCAAGTTTGGGTCCTTCTCTGCCACCTTGGACAATGGTATCCATCTGTCCATCAGCTGCCACGGCCCCAGCGGGGCAACTCCAGGTGAGTCGCAAGGGCAATGGGTGAGTCTGCCCGCCTGCCAATCTTTCCTTCTGGCTGCCGCTGCCGTTGCCCTGACACAGCGGGATCACTCAGCTCTGATCCGGCCTCAGAGTTTCACTGTCCTTCGGGGGTGAGTTTGTGCTGGAGAGCTTGCGGCCTCTCACCGGCTCCAAAAACAGACTACGCTTTCCACAGACGAAGCTGTTCTCACCTTCCTGGCCGGTCCAGGAAAACAGGACAGCTGCTTCATGCCCAGGAAAGCAAGAGTTGTTGAGAAATCCTCTTGGTTTTCCAAGGAATAATATTTTTGTGTGAATCCTGTAGCTCATTATGGAAATCCCCATTGTGTGTAGGAACGATAGTCTTCAGAAACCACCGGGCAGGCCTGCTGAAGGGTTTCTCTCTCCTGCTTTCAATAATCACATTCTCCAACTGGAAGCTATTGCCTGACAAACCGCAAAGAAAATAATAGTATGTGATTTCACCAAAAGCCGATTAGAAAATCTGTTTGGTCCCCCACCGAAGGAATCACCCACCACAGCAAAAGTCTTGCTGGATCAGAAGGCGATTCCTGGGCCAGGCATTCTTCAAACTAGAAAAACATTTCGTTAGCCGTTTCTCCGGGTAGGCTGCGGTGATCCGTTTGTCTGACTGTACATCCAGTTCCAATTATCTGGAGACATCACTCCCCCGAGGCCATGAGGCCGCTTTTTATCCCGTGCCAAGGAGCACCGGCCTCCCCTCCCCCCTCACACACACCTCCAGGGTGCAGGGAATCTCTGGATTGAGGGAGGACTTGTCCAATTGAGGGTTTGAGTCCACGGATTTGTTGCCGTTCAGCGACGGTGGCTGGAATGTGGCCCCCTGCTCTCCCGCCGGGCACAGCAGGCTGGACTTCTGGATGAGGGTCTGGATGGGATGGCCTTGAGGGAGAGAAACTCCCATGGGACACAGACCCTCCCCGGGAGCAGGAAGAGAGACAGCCGCCCCTCCCTGCTAGGGGCAGAGACCCTGCCTGGATGCAGGACTGAACCAAAAGTTTCCAGGCTGGGCATTTTGTTATTAGTGACTCTCATCTGAAGCACCCAGGCAACGGGTTAAACTGGAGCTGGCATGGCAGGTGGCAGACTGGTAGGCCTGGACTGGTGGGGTTGAAGCCGCCTGGGAGGCAAGTTGCAGGGTGGAGGGAAATGTGTGCCCACTGTGGGGACATTTATTTGCGGGCTGCACACATACATGGCAGATTTCTTTCTCCCAGAGGAGAAGGATGCAGACTTAGAAGCGATACTGGACATCCCCTCGGTCCACATTCCCACCGTGGTTCCGGCCCCACCCCCACCCCCAGCCGGCCGGGGAAAGGGATCGGCCAAGTCCCAAACCGTTGCCAAGGAGACCAGGGCCTCCGAGGATATTTCTAAGATGGAAGAGAAGAAGGTGAGGCACTCCTCCCAATCCCACTCTCTGCCCTTGGGACCCCCAAAGAATGAGGGTTCGGGGTGGATGTGGCTGCTTGCAGCCAAGCCCTGTGGTCTGGGCAGCCGAACCAGGCCAGTGTGGTGGGTCATTGGATTGGGGTGGTCCCCCGGGTGGCCTCAAGCCACCCTCTCAGTGCTGCCTTCTCCCTGCCACAGTATGGCCCAAGCTGGGTGTGCAGGTGGCGAAGCTCAGCAAGGAAGAAGAGGAGGCCTGAGAGCCTGGGGCTGTGTTCAGCCCCTACTCCAGCCCCCCTTCCATCTCCCTCTCCCCCACCCACATCTGGTTCTGTTCTCCCAGTCAGGGACTCTGTCTCCACAGGGGCAGTGGGAGACCAAGGGCAGAAAGTCATGAGAGAGCTTGGGGCAATGTTCAGCCTTGGCTCAGCCCCCGCCCCCGGGCCTCTGTCTCTCCCAGGGACATCAGAAGGCACTAGAGCCAGCGGGTGACGGACGGCATTGATTCTCCTCAAATCTAGTACTTCCAAGGTGGCTCGCAGACCAACTGCCCCCCCCCCCCGGGGGCAGACAGGTGGCCCCTCTGTCAGGGCCTCAGTTTGACCACCTGAGCCCTTTTAAAGAGCTGTTCCCTCCAGACCCTGGGTTAAGCTGTGCTCCGGAGGATCTGGGTCAGGTTTACCCTGTGATTCTCCCCTCTGCCAAAGCCCTTAGTGTCCTCCATCGTCCCCAAACTAGCAGGGGCTCTGGGGACTGCAACTCTCCTGGGTGGTGCTATGGCCCCTTGAGGGGAGGGCGGGCGGCAGAGGAGAAACGAGGACAAGGATAAAGGCTTGGACTTTGGGGAAATATGAGGAGGGGTGGGATTCTGCCAAGGCCTGCGCTCATTGCCCCTCCCACCCTTTCCTGTTGGACTGCCTTCTGACACTGGAAAGCCTCTGCTGCCGCTCATCCGCAGAGCCTTCCCATCTTCAGTTAGGGTCCTGATTATCCAAGTGGGCTGGGCCAACAGGCTTTCCCAAAACCTCGGGCCCAGAACGAGTTGAGATCCGAGGCTCAATGACTGCCACCTCCTTTCCTGTCCGAGGGAGAGACTTGCACCGCCAGTGCAGCGTGTTCCGTCCCCAGGACTGAGTTTTACCGCTGGCCTCCTCTGCTCGCGACATGGCCAGGATTAGAGCCAGGATGGTGGGATGGGACCGTGGTGGAGTTCGGCTGAAGTTGTGACCCTTCCCACTCCACCCCCACTGGTCAAGATTAGAGCCAGGACAGTTTGGCGGGAGGAGGGCGTCTCTTCTCACCCTACCAACCGGTTCTCTGTAGCAGGAGGAAGCGGAACCTGAGCCGGAGCCACCCCAGGAGACCTCGGATGCCCCCGCTTTCCACAGCCTGAATATTTCCTGCCCCAGTGGGCTGGTGCTGACCTTCCTCGGCCAGCTGACCCCTGGTGAGGGCTTTGGGTTGGGGGCCCTCGGCATCAACAGTCACGTGTCTAGGAGCCCCCGAAGAGGTGCATGCCCCGCCCCGAGATGAATCAGGGCGGGTCCACGGCCCACCGTCGTGAGCCTCTGCTGCAGGTTGGCCAGACCTAGGAGCTGAGGTGTGGCCATAGCCAAAATGAGCCTTTGGGTCCTCCTGGGCCGGCCCCGAGGGTTCGGGCAGGGCCCCCTGTCCAGCGCTCCCTCATCCAGGTAGCTGCAGGGAAAAGGAGGTTCCTGGGCCCTTGGGATTATGGGAAAACCCCAGGTGAGGGGAAGAGATGAACCATCTGGGCTTCGCCCCAAGCCTGGGGAGCTCTTGAGAGCCCTAAGTCCCTTGCATAGGTGGGCTAGAGGCTTAGTGGAAAGAAACCAGTGTGACCCGGGCATCCACGGGTGGCCTGAATCTGAGCCCTGCGCGAGCCCAGGCCCATCATTTTCTCCTCTTGGTTTCCAGGTCCCAGTGGCGCCTCCCAGCCGACCGCTCCAGAAGTTTTAGTCCGGCAGAGCTACCCCCTCAGAGTGCAGCTCTCTGGCCTCTCCAAGACGGTGCAACCTCCTGTGGATCAGGAAGTGTCCAGGGTGACCACGTGCCATGGCACCGTGGTTAAATACATGGTGGATGGGTCCTCCCAGGTGAGAAAGCCTGTGGGGGGCGGGGGAGCTGGAAGGTTGGGGAAGAGACAGGGGCAGGCATATGTTGAGAGACCTGGGACTAGCGCAGGACACTCTAGGAATGTTTCTGGCCACCAGACCCCAGGTCTCTCAGAGACCCACTCCCCACTCCTGCATTCTCCCTCTTATTGGCCTCTCAATCACTGTCAATCACATTTACTGTGTGCACAGCATGGACTTAAGCTCCTGGGAGAGTATAAAAGAGTTAGTAGACGTGGTCATTGCCCTCCAGGAGCATACAATCTAGTCGGGGAGACAGACCCTAAAATAAATTATAGAGAGGGAAGCAATGGAATGTGAAGCTATGGAAAGCAAGTGGACCCAGGAGGACTCAAGTGATGTGCAAGTCTGCCATGGAAGTTTGGGGGATTCGTGGTGGGGAGATGAGAGATGAATCAAGGAATCAGAGAAGGCCTCTTGGAGGACATGGAATTTCAGAAGGGTCCCGAGGCTCTCCAGGCTGAGTGCCGCACCACACTGCCCACCCCCATTCAGCCTGAGTTGACCAGAGCCCCTTCCCCGGCCCTGCTGCTTACCCCCTAGGGCACCCTTGGACCGCAATCAGTAGATCGATCAGTTATTCAGTGGTATTTATTGAGCACTTACTGGGTACAGAGCGTGATACTAGGTGCTTGGGAAGGGTACAATACAACAGAGTTGGTAGATACATTCCCTGCCCACCCGGAGCTTACAGTCTAGAGGGAGAGACGGGCATTAAAATAAATTACAGATATGTACTTAAGTGCTGTGGGGGCGAGGGGGGGTGGTAAATATTCAATGCTTTAAGGATAAAGACCCAAGTGCAAGGGTGACACAGCAGGGAGAGAGAGAAGGGAAGATGAAGCTTAAGATGTGGAAGGCTTCTTGGAGAAGATGTGATTTTTTCAATCGATCAATCAGTCAATCTTATTCATTGAGAACTTACTGTGTGCAGAGCACTGTACTAAGCGCTTGAGAGAGTACAGCACAATAATACAGCAAACACATTCCCTGCCCACAACAAGCTTACAATTTAGAGGGGAAAAGAGGGCTTTAGCAGTTTGAGCTGTGCTTAAAGACAATTTTAATAAGGCTTGGAAGTTTGCAAGAGTGGTGGTCTGTTGGGTGTGAAGCAGGAGGGAGACCTAAGCCAGAGGGAGGACGTGAGCATGGTGTCGGTGGGAGATCGAGGTACAGTGAGTAGGTTGGCATGAGAGGTCCAAAGCATGTGGGCTGGGTGGTAATAGGAGATCAGTGTGGTAAGGCAGGAGGGGGAGAGCCAGATGAGTGCCCTAAAGCCGATGGTAAGGAGTTTCTGTTTGATGTGGAGGTGGATGGACAATCATTGGATGTTTTTGAGAATTGGTGAGATGTGGGCCAGTCGGTTTTCTAGAAAAATGATCCGGGCAGTAGAGTGAACTAAGGACTGGAGTGGGGAGAGACAGGAGGCAAAGAGGTCAATAAGGAGGCTAATGCAGTAATCAAGTTGGGATGGGTTAAGTGCTTGGATCAGCATAGTAGCAGTTAGGATGGAGAGGAAAGGGCAGATTTTAGCAAAGACAGGATTTGATGACAGAGTGAATATTGGGTTTGAATGAGAGAGAAGAGTTGAGAATAATGCCAAGGATATGGATTTATGAGACAGGGAGGATAGGAGGAGGCATTGGGAGGGCAGGGTTTGAGTGGAAAGATGAAGCATTTTGTTTTGGACATGTTAAGCTTTAGGTCCTCGCCCCCGTGGGGCCAAGCCCAGCTTCCCAGGGATGTCCAGGCATTGTTCAACTGCAGCCTCGCCGAGAGATTGCTCGGTTCCTTGTCTGGTCACGTTTACAATAGAACCAGGCAGTCGGCCCAGCCTGCTCCCTTGGGGTCTGTGAGAACTCGGGCCGTGGCTGCTGGTGGAATTCGGCCTCGCTGATCGCGGCCCCCTGTGGGCCCGGAGAAAACGGAGAAGTGGGGGCAGCGACAGGAAAGCACGCCAGAGGAGGCCAGAGGGAGCCGGGGGGGAGCAGGAGTGGCTGATTTTGGTGGCGGGGCCGCAGCCTCTCCCGCCTCCCCTCCGCCAGGTTCCTATTTGCCCTGTCTCCAGTGGCCAGTCTGGGAAGAGGAGCCCAGATGGCGCCTGGCAGCAGAATACCCACCGCTGGCTGCCATGGCCATGCCACCTGCACCGCACCACCCTCATCCCCCACCCTCCCATACCAACCACAAGACAGTAGAGGGCCTGCGGGAGGGTGGAGACGCGGGGCTTGGGCCAAGAATCTCCTCCCGTGGATGGAGGTGTCAGGACCCCTATACTCAGAGTGCTGCAGGCAGCCTCAGTCAGACACCAAGTGGCCGGGGGCAGGGCGGGAGGCTCCCGAGATGACTTCTGGGCCTGGATTATGGGATCAGTCAGTCCTCTCCGGGTTGCGGCAACGGGGACGCCGGTGTCCGATGCATCGGCCTGAGCTTCCTTCTCTTCCCTCGTGGCTTGCTTACTCTCAGTGCCTTCAGCACGGGGGTATCCGTCCGGCAAGCATGCTGGCGGGCAAGAGGCAGACACGACTTGTTTCCGAGTGGGCTAATGGAGAGCGCTTGCCTCCCCCCAGATCCTCTTTGCCAGCGGTGCAGTGAGCAGGAGCCCTGATTCAAATCCCGTTCTGGCTCGCCGTACTGACAGCCGTTCGATGTCATCTGAATCCCAGATAAAGTGCGAACAGGTGCCCTCTGAGTCAACCATCAGAAAAGGTATCACCTGATCCCACTCGGGCTGCCCCAACCCAACCCTGAGGGGATTTAGACAGATTCTGGAGAAGTGGGAACTTGAGCGGCTAATCAGAAAGCCTGTGAACACTGGAGATCCCAGATTCCGCTGCCACCGGGCTATACTCTCCCAGAGCCATCTCTCGAGTCCATTTCAGGTCTGGGCACCCAGCTCCACATTCTGAGCTTCAGAATCCCAGTTCCAGACTTCAGACTCCAGCTCCACGATCCAGTTCGGGTTCCAGGCTCAGAGGCGGAAGCTGGGCTGCACCTCTAGGCTGTGGGCTGCAGGGTCCAGGTCCATGATCCAGCCCAGATGGGCTCAGGACTCTAGGCCCCAGGTTTTCAGCCCCGTGGTCCAGGTTGCAGGCTTGGGCCCCTGGACTTGCCCGGCACCTGTAAACTGTAAAATTTTTCCACCCAAATCTGGGACCCTGCCTTTGTCCAGTGCTGCCACTTCTGGATTCTCTCCCTCCAGTTCTTCTCTACCCACCTCATCTGCCATTTATCTCTGGGGCAAATGCCTTCCCATCAGGTCCTGCAGCAGCCTCCCGCCACTCTATTAACTCAGCTACTGAACCCGGGACTTGCCTCCTGCCTTCCTTCCTCTGAAGTCTTTGCCCTGCGGAGCCCCTCCCCCTGTTCTTCCAGATCCTTGTCCTCCTCCACCTGCTCTTCCATCCCCGATTCCCCCCAGGTTCTCAGGGCGGGCCCTGGCACTCGACCGGCCCTTCCCTTTCCCCTCTCGGACTCCAAACTGTCTTCTCGCACACCTCTCTCAGAGGCTTCTCGGCTCGCTCGTCTTTGGCCATTCTTGCTCCCGGTCCCCTCTGCGGCGTCCAGCATCTGCCTCCTTAAACCGGGACTTCACCCTCCTCCCCTCGGAAGGCCGCCTCTGACATCCCCCTGAACCGCTCCTCCACCATTCGATGATGAGAGGCTCTCCCAGCCCTCTGACCCCTGAATCTGTCTAATAATCCTCCTGCCCTTCCCATTCCCAAACCGGGTCCCATCCCCAAGTCCCGGGAGGCTGCCTCCACCGTCATCACCCTCACCGTCACCCAGCCGCAGAAGCAGGCCTGCCTCTTTCTGCCTGGGGCCCCGCCCTCTCCCAGCACGCCACCAGGGGCCCGTCGTTCCTCCAGCTCCGTGCCAGGTTGGGATTTGGGCGGGGGGAGTCTCAGTGCAATCGGAATGGGTCTATCCTGGCCTTTGGGGGACTGCTGGAGTGGCCGTAGAAACCCGTGGGAAAGTGGCACCAGTCAGCCCTGCATCCCTCCAGCCTGTCAGCTCCACAAAGACCCCTGCCTCCGGCACCCTGGCTCAGAACCCCGGTCAGGCCGCCAAAGGGCCCGTGCTGAGGGTGCCTCGCTCAACCTCTGCAGGGAAGGGCCTGAAGAGCTTCACCACGTTACTGCCCAGGACCGAGACGTTGGAGCCCCCACTGGAGCTCTTGCCCCAAGCGGCCAACTCCACGGAGGTGGGGGCCGGCACCTGGATCACCACCACTCCGTCGGGTACCCAAGTGGGGACCAGGGGGCCCGAGAGATTGACCGGTCTGGCGACGCTCCTGTCCTTTCCTGCCACGGACCCAGTCACTGGAACGGTACAGCCCACACTAGCGGGGACCCATCTGGCCCCTCTGGAGCCTGGGGCGAGGGGTCGGCAGTAAAGGGGAGCGGCTGCCACGGGAAGGGGTGGCTGTGAGGTGGGTGACTGGAGGACCACGAGCGAACTGAGTTTCCCGGTGGGGGTCACGGGCAAGATGGCGGGAGGCCAGGCAGCAGACCCTCCGGGAGCTGCTGAGGACTCCAGGGTGGCAGGGCCTAAGCTGCCTTTTGGCCCCCTGGGGCCAGTTCCCTCAGGTGTGGGGTAAGGCACCGTTGGCCCCCTCCTCTCCCCCAGAACAACCCCTTGCCGTGCGCGTTCAGGTGCTCATCCATCGGGAGGACCGGGTGGCCATCGCCATGGAGACGAACGGGACCAGGACGGTGGATCACGCCGACGACACTCGCATCACCACCTTCTATCAGATTTACGAGGGTCCGGATGCCGCTCTGGATCCTGAAGGAGCAGGTGAACCTGGGCTGCGGGGACCCAGCCGGGCAAGAGGTGCAGGACCGGGGGCGAGGTCCTGATTTCGGTCCTCCACTTGTCTGCTGTGTGACCGTGGGCAAGTCAGTTAACTTCTCTGGGCCTCAGTTACCTCTTCTGTAAAACGGGGATCAAGACCGTGAGCCCGATGTAGGACCGGCACCGTGTCCAGACCAGTTTTCTCGTATCCACCCCAACGCTTAGTTCAGTGCCCGGCGCATTATTATTATTATTATTATCAAGTGTCGCCGAGTCTTTTCTGACTCATAGGGACTCTACGGATATATTTTCTCCAGACGTCCTGTCTACTGCCATAATCCGTCACCTTTCTAATGGTTCTTCCGTTATCGTTGTTATGGTCTCTATCCATTTAGCTGCTGGTCTGCCCCTTCCACGTTTTCCCTGGACCTCTCCTAGCGTTAGTGTCTTCTCCGGAGTATTAGTCCTTCTGATGACGAGTCCAAAATATGCTAATTTAAGTCGAATCATCTGGTCTTCCAAAGACCACTTTGGTTTAATTTGCTCCAAAATCCATTTGTTCGTTTTTCGGTCGCAAAAACCTTCTCCGACACCACGTTTCAAAAGAATCGTTGCTCTTTCTATCCTGTTTTTTCACCGTCCGGCTTTCGGATCCGTACGTCGTCACTGGAAACACCATAGAATTGTAGCGAGCGCTTCACAGATGCCATAGTCGTTATTATTATTACCGACGGCCTCCGGCCAACCTAAAGTCTCAGGGTGCTGCCGCCTGCCTATCTAGGGCAGGGCAGGTGCGAGGTAGTGAACGGGGAGGGGGAGCCCGTTTGTTTCTGCGCGGATCCCCACAGTTGGTTCCACCTGCTTTAGGCCGCCGAGGGTCTCAGCAGGGTCCCACTGGGCCCGGGTTCCCGGAGCCCCACCCCTGACTCGGCCGGAGGACGGAGATCCCCGTCGCCGCCACTGTCCCCTCCGTTGCCGCCACCCCCCTCACTGCTGTCACAACCTCTAACACCTCCACCGACCCCGCCGCCACCACTAACGCTATCACCGCGACCGGTCCCGCCACCATCACCACTGCGCCACGATCTCTACCGCCACCCCCGTCACTGTCACCGCCCCCTCACCTCCAGCCCCATCCCTGCCACCCCGACCAGCCACTGAAGCTGCAGGAACGGTACTGATTCAGCGCTCACCCCGAGTAAGCCCCGAGCCGAGTGCCGGGGTAAATTCAGACCGTCGGGATCGGACCCGAATCCTACCCGCGCGGCCTCTCCACGTTCTGAATGTCCCGGGAGGGTCGGCGGAGCCGAAGGGGTGACCGAGGGTCCCGATGACTCGGCGGAACCCCCGGGGCGCGTCCCCGACAGCCCGGTCCGGTCGAAGCTCCGGTTTGGCTCAGTGAGTCGTGTCCCCTCTGGCTCTGTCTGGGCACGAGGCTCTGGCTGGGCCTGGCCGGGGCGTGACCGGGAGCCAGGTGGCTTTCAGAAGGGACTCGGGGCGGCGAAGCCCATCGTCCCCGCACCCCGGCCTTCAACCGACTGGGGTTTGCTCTAGGTGGCTGTCCCCAGGCCCCGGCAAAGCGGGTGGAGTGTGTGCGTGTGGAGCACCCCGACTTCGCGACCGTGATCGCAAACTGCGAGGGAGGAGCCTGCTGTGCCGTCTTCGCCGACGGCACCTACGTGATCGCGAGGCCTCAGGGCGCGTACCAGGTGAGGGACGACTACGGCCACCCTGCTACTCCTGACCCCAAACCCTCATTCACTCATTCATTCATTCAATCATATCTAATGATCGCTTACTGTTTGCAAAGCACTGTACAAGCGCTTAGGAGAGTACGGTGTAACAATAAACAGACACATTCCTGCCCATGGTGAGCTCACCGTTTTGAGAGGGAGACAGATATTAACTTTAATAAAAATAAATAGATCAATAATAAATAAATAACAGATATATAGAGACATACAGGTATCTACACTTCCTTAGCACAGACCTCAGCCTCCTTGGCCCGGGCATCTTGAGGGTCTTGCTGCCCTGCCAACCCGCGTCCTGCCCCACCTGCTTCCCTGTTCTCTCTCCTCCTGCTGCCCTGCTCTCCTGCCTTGCTGCCCCGCTCTCCCACATGCTGATCTGCCTGTTATCCCACCCACTCTCCCACCTTCCGATGGACCCGCTGCCCCTTCTCCTTCCCTACCTGCTACCCTGCTGCCCCACCTTCTGCCTCCCCTGCTATCTGTCACTTGTCTGTCTGCTGTGTGACCATGGGCAAGTTACTTCTCTGTTGCCTCAGTTACCTCATCTGTAAAATGGGGATTAAGACTGTCAGCCCCTTGTGGTACTGGGACTGTGTCCAACCTGATAAGCTTGCATCCACCTCAGGGCTTAGAATGATGCTTGACACATAGTAAGCATTTAACAAATACTATTATTATTATTACCCTGTTGTCCCACCTGCTACCCTGCCTGCTACCCTGCTGTCCCAGCTGGCTTCACCCTCTGATGCTCTCAAATTAATCCACTCCCTATGCCTCATTCTCAACTCTCTCACCCCTGACCTCTCGCTCATGCCCTTCATCCTGCCAGGAACTTCCTCACAGCTGACAAACCACTTGCATTCATTCATTCAGTTATATTTATTGAGCACTTACTGTGTGCAGAACACTGTACTAAGTGCTTGGAAGAGTACAGTATAACAATAGACACATTCCCTGCCCACACGAGTTTACAGTCGAGCTCACTGCTCTTCCCATCTTCAGAGCTCTACTCTGAAGATCACATCTCTTCCCGGTTTAGCCTCTCACCTTCCCACCATTTTTCTCACCGTCATTTCAACACTATTTGAGCACTCCCGTAGCACCTCTGTATATATTTCACACATTCTAGTACTTCAACACACATTCCCTTTTCTTTTTCCACCTTCTTTTTTTAATGGTATTTCTTAAATGCTTATTATGTGTCAAACACGGTTCTAACCCCTGGAGTAGACACAAGGAAATCAGTCGGACACAGTCCCCAACCCACATGGGACTCCAGTCTAAGGAGGTGGGAGAACAGGTACTGAATCCCCATTTTACAGTTGAAGAAACTGAGGCACGGAGGAGTTAAATGACTTGCCCAAAGTCACACAGCAGCAGGCAAGTGGCAGGGCCAAGATTGGAACCCAGGTCCTCTGGTTTCCAGGCCTGGGCTCTTTCCAGTAGGCCATGCTACTCCCCAATTTACTCTGATTTACCTCTCAATGATCTTAGTGCCTCTCTCCCCTCACTAGATTGTAAACTCCGTGAGGTTAGGAACTATGTCTATTCACCCTGTTGTACTCTCCCAAGTGCTTAGTGCAGAGTTCTGCACACAGGCATAACCTGGAGAACAATGTTCTCGGGCCAGCTGGCCCCAAGTTGTTCATACCCCAATAGCCAGTAAATTTGGTTTATTGATTTATTGAATAATTGACATAGAAGTTTAGGCCGTGAGCCCCATGTGGGTCAGGGACTGTGTCCAACCTGTTTAACTGGTATCTACCTCAGTGTGTAGAATGGTGCTTGATGTGTAATAAGAGCCTATCAAATACTACAATATACTATAATAATTGTAATAAGGGGAGTTGGGAGCAAGGACAGTTAGTTGCCCCTAGTGTCCATCAGTGTCCCGGCTCTGGGCGGTCAGATTGGAGCCCCACAGTCCAGGAGAGACTCTGGGCTCTGGATGATCAGAGAGTGAAGCCCCATACCCTGGGTTTTGCAGCACTTTAGACTCCAGAGCCCAGGTCAGGCCCCTGGGCAGCCCTGGTGGGTAACGGAAGCCTAGGAATAATGGTGATCGTCAATTTGTGGAGTGAACAGGGCCGCTGCGATTTAGACCGGTCACTCTGGTCATTCCTTTCAGCCACCCTGCACCCTGGGGCTATGGCTCCACGTCAGGTCCCGCCTGCTCTTCCCTCGTTGACAGGGCTCCTGCCTGCCTCCCTCCCCTCCCCTCCCCTCTCTGCACCCTCAGGTGGTTCCCTCGGGCGGGGGCTGCCTCTTCCTCGAGCCAGATGGCACTGCTGTGTATTGCCCTGAGGCAGAGAGCGAGGGTACGGCCCCTGAGCCCCCACAGGCGGGAGGCCGGAGAGTCGGCAGATACGTCCTGAAACACAACTCGGAAACGGTCTGCGAGGTCCTGGACCCCGCTGGGAACCAATTTCAGGTACGCGCGGAGGCGGCCGTGGCAGGGATGGAGCACGGGACTGGGAATCCGGAGACCCGGGTTTGAGTCCCGGCTGGGTCCCTGGCCTGTGGGGGGCTCCCCGCGGGAGAATAACCTAGCCTCCCTGGGCTCCGGTCGCACAGGAAGGTCTCGGATGAGCCAATGACTTCCCTGCAGGTGCTGGTGGAGGGCAGCACGTCCGTGGTCATCTCCGACGGTCCCACCCAGGATGAGGCGGGGGACCCCCAGGGCCTGGGAGAGGCAGCCCCCGGGCCTTGTGGGAAGCCACCACCCACTGCTTACAACGAACACATCCCCAGGTGAGGTGACCCAGCCTGCCGGCTAGAGAGCACTGGCCACGCCCCGGCTATTCCAGGGAGACCTCCGGGGCTACCCGGGGGGTCCCCGGCGGGCGCCCAGCTCTTGTCCAGCCACACGGCCCAGTGGAACTGGTTTTCCTCCCCTAGGTTTTTGATCGTGTCAGCGGATGGCTCGGGGACTGAGCTGCTCCGGCAGAGGGAGACTGAAGAGTATCTGTATCAGGTGTACATGGACCCAGTCTCCACCGTCCTCCCGGAACCCATCACCGAGTGCCCAGGTCAGGCTGCCCAGCGGCCAGGGCCACCCAGTGGGTGCCGGGCCCTAAGATCCCTCAGCGGGGTTCTGGAGAGCTATCGCTGTTGCCGGGTCGGGGGGTGGGGGAAAGAGTACGGGGAGAGGGAGCGTCAGGGGGCAGAGGAGAGTGGAGAGGGGTTGGGGCGTGGGAGCAGCAGGGCACCCAGTTGGGACGTCGGAGAGAGCCGTGGGTTCCGGAGCAGCAGCAGCAGCAGCAGCAGCGGCAGCAGCAGCACGGAGCCCTGGCACCCCCAGCTCAGCTGGCCTTGGACACGCAGCTAGGGATGGGGGAGCCCGCCCTCTCCCCGTGGCAGGCCAAGGGCCCAGGCCCTTGGGCGGATGAGAGGCTCGGGCTCCACGTCCCCCAGACCTACCCCGGCTCCTCTGAGGAATTCTGGTCAGGTCTCATCTCCACTCCAGGTGCCCTGAGCATCACCACCCTGCGTCCTCTGGTGGGAGCCTCCCCCTGGAAGATGGAGAAAGAGTGTGACTCCATTGTGCCGCCCAACCTCCGTTCCCGCTCCTGGGAGAAATTCCCCCCTTGCGAGGTACAGCCCTTGACCATCCCTCGGGTCCATCAACACCCTCTGGGGCCCGGGCCCAGGTCTGGGGTCAGCGCCGCGGCCTCGCCCACCGCCCCTGCCCCTCAGACCCTCTGTCCAGGCTGGAGGGGAAGGGGCTCCAGGCAGAACTGGTTCCCATTGGCAGCTGGGGCCTAATCCATATCGGAAAGAGCACGGGCCAGTTGAAAACCAGACTGCCCCCGAGATCTGGAACTGAGCATAGTAGCTCCTTCCCTCCCCTTCACTCGCCTCCCTTCCCTTCCTTTCTCCTCCTCTCCCCTCTGCTCTCCTCTCTTCCTCTCCACTCTCCTCCTCTCCCCTGCACTCCCCTTCCCAGTCCGGGTTAGGGCCCAGCGGTGCCACGATTTCATCTAAAGGCAGCATGATGAGAGTAGATGGTGTCACTGGCACTCTTCCCCATCTCCAACTGCCGTCCCTCTCCTGTCTCCCCGCTTCCCCTCATCCCTCTCCACTGTTCCTGTCCCCCCTCGCCCTTGGAGCTACTCTAGGCTTCTTTGGACCTACTCTGTCCCTCCCACCTCACCCCCCACAGCCCCGAGGAGCTCGAGGTGGTCGGTCCTCGGCCCCCTGGCCGGTCTGGGCCCTGTCAAGAGACTGGGGGTGTAGAGGGCCAGGAGAAACCAAGGGGGCTGGCGCACGGAGGCTCGCTCTTCATTTGGGGCTGGCAGCTAGGGACCACATGGCTTTGAATAGACTGTCCCAAGGCTTCGGCCGGAGGCGAGGGGAGGCAGGGGACATCCCGGTCACTGGAGTCAGGCCACAGCCATCTTGTCTCCCACGCCCTGTCTGCAGAGGAAAACCCCGGGACCCCCGTTCGGCACCGGCGTCTGGAAGGGGCTGTGCATCGGCGCCCCGCAGTTGCTGTGTCGCCCGTCGCGCCCTCCGCGGCGCCCCGAGGCCGTGCAGGTCCGCCAGCTCATCCAGCACCAGGCCATTGGGGATGAGCTGAGACAGCAGCTGCAGTTCTCCCTCAAGGTAATGGGACGGAGCGGAGACCCAGGCCGCTGACCGGACTCTCGCTCTCTCTTTTTTTAGTGGGTATTTGTTAGCGCTTATTTTGTGCCGGGCACCGTACTAAGTGCTGGGATAGGTACAAGCTAATCAGTTTGGACACAGTCCCTATCCCCCGTGGCTCACACGGTCTTCATCCCCATTTTACAGATGAGGTAACTGAGGCCCAGAGAAATGAAGTGACTGGCCCAAGGTCACGCAGCAGACAGATGGAGGAGCTGGGATTAGAACCCGGGTTCTTTGGACTCACGGGCCCACGCTCCATCCGCTAGGCCACACTGCTGCCCGGCTCCCCGTATGCCCAGGGAGCACCAAGCGACCAGCCTTCAGGCAAAGCCAGGAGAGGGTCCAGTACAGCATATGGCAGCCAATCAATCAGTCATATTTATTAAGCACTCGCAATGTGCAGAGCACTGCATTAAATGCTTGGAAGAATAAATAAAATACAATGGTGACGGTAGACAAGGTCCCCGCTCTCAAGGTTCTTACAAAGAAGGGGGAGAGACAGACGTGAGAATCAGTGGCAAATAGGGAAAGCAACAGAGTATTCGGGTAGATTCACAAGTGCTACGGAGTTGAGGGTGGAATGAGTATCATAGCGCTGAGACATTAGGTGTCCGGTAGAGCTCTCTGCACACACTTGGCAGCCGGAGAAAGAAAGACAGCAGCAGCCGTCATCTCTGTTTCCCGTGGCCCAGGCTTACATGGACCACATCCTGCAGAGAGAGGAGGCGTCTTTGGACCTGACAGCCAGAGGCCAGAGGCCCGCCCAGATGAGCTCCAGCACCGTGGACCTCCTGGAGCTGATCAAGGTGAGCAAGGCCGGTGGGCCGAAGGGCGGCGGCTGGGGCCATCCCGACCCCGGTCCTGCCCTCCCGCCCCAATCCCTCCCCCCGTCCTCCCCCCCGGCAAGGCTTCAAGCCTGTAGCCAGCCCCCATGGTGCCGTTGGGCCCCCGTGCCCGCGCCCCTGGCGGGACTCTCCCCGGGGGCTGGGTTCTTGCTTAGAGTCCAGCCGCTGGCTTCCCGGTGAGGGCGATCTCCGGGGAGACCGAAGTAAACTCAACAAGATTATTCGAGTCAAGAAAAATCAGCGTCGTAGTTTGTCCAAATAGTGCACTCTCCCAAGGACTTAGAACAGTGCTCTACACAAAGTATAAGCGCTCAGTAAATACCACGACTGATCGAGTGAGCGACTGCGACGGTAGGTCAGTACACAGTGTCCATCAGAAGCCTGCTGAAAGCAGAGTGCTGGGGGGCGGTGCCCATTTGGAGAAGAGACCTGGGCTGGGTGTCCACTCAGGACAGGGTGCTGTGGAAAATGGGGGAGGGTGATGATGACGGTGTTCGTTAAGCGCCAAGCGCTGTACTAAGCATTGTACAAGATAATCAGAATGGACAGAGTCCCTGTCCCACACGGACTCACAGCCCCCTCAGGAGTGCCTTTTCCCAGCAGGGTCTGACAGGGAGGCTACCTGGCTTTTTCCAGGCTGGGGCCATAGGCTTCGTCTGCACCACGGAGCCCTGTGGGGCAGGACCTTGTCCTGGAAAGCCCCGGGCTCCAAGGCTTGTGAGCTGGAGCCGCTGTGGCCATCTCTGCTTCTTTTCAGTCATTTCCAAGCAGAGACGAGTTGGCCGAAGAGATCTCCTCCAGAGGTAGCTGCCGCTTTTCCATCCACCCGTTCATCCGTCCATCTGTCCGTCCTCCTTTTATCTGGCTCTGAACCCCCCAGGGGCTCCCGTCCCTGGCCAGTTCCCTGCTCTGGGGCAATCGGAGCCAGAAACGAAGCAGGTGGGGCGGCGGGGGGTGGGAGGGGGGGAAATTGGGGAGGAGTCGAGGTCGAGGTGGGGCCGGGGCCGGGCTCCAGCTAGCTGGCTGGAACTCTGGAATTGGACTTGGCCAGTCCATGTCCAGCGAGAAAGGGCACAACGCAGGGGCCTCAGGGTCGAGTGAGTGCCTGGCCTGGAGACTAAGGTGTTGACACGGTCCCTCCCTGTCTCCCCGGAACCCTGAACCGCAGTGCAGGCTGCAGAGTTCTGCGGGTTTGAGTTCAGCCCCCCGGCCCAAAGAGAGCCTGGGCCCTACGGGCTAGGACCCCCGCTGGACCCTCAGCAGACAGAACAGAGGTAAGAGGGGTTCTCTGGACGGGTCATTGCCCATACAGAGCCCAGATTCCGGGGGGACCGGACGGGACCCGGTGAGACTCTGACCCCGATTCCCAACCCGGCCTGGGGGGCCGTGGGTCACCCCACTCCTCCCACCCTTCCAAATGGGGTCGGGGCCGGAGCCGCCCCATTCTCCCAGATTTCCCAACCCCCTGCCCGCCGCCAGCTTCTCCCTCCCTTCACTGCCCCTGGGCCCTCCCCTCTGTCCTGCCTCCTACCCCGCCCGCCCGCCCGCCCGCCCCTCTATTCTGTTCCCCGGCCCTGCGCCCAGGAGTGCCCCCCATTCTGCTCCCCTGTCCCGCCCCCGGCTCTCCCTCCTGCTGCTTCTGTCGTCCCTGCAGGCTGAAACGATCTGCCCAGAAATCTCGTTGGAAAAAAAAGTTGGAGCAGAACAGGTAATGGCGGTGGAGAGGGAAGCAGGGGTCGGACCGCTGTGGCCAGTTTGCTTGTCCCCTGTCTAATAGGGGGCGGAGCCTGCCAAGGCCAGAAGGGGGGAAAGCTAGAGACACCAGAAAAGTGGTGGCAAGTAATGGGGAAGGGGAAGGGGGAGTGAAGGGACAGGGAGAGAAGCTGAGAGAGCGAAGGGGACGGGGAACCGTTCCCCGCACCCCCCGCCGACCCCCGGGCATCACGGCTGCTATATTCCCGCCCCGTCCTGGCTGCTCCACCGTCCGCTCCCCAGAGAAACACCATATATCCCTCTCTGTCACCAGGTGGAGAACCTCAAACCATCATTAGCTCAAACCCCTTCCCCACCTCCCGTCTGCCGGCCCCTCCTCCTCCTCACGGCCTCTAACCCTTGGTCCCCGGTAGCTGCCCCCTCACAGACGTTCCCAAACCTACAGGGCCTATGCCGGGCTTGGGCAGTCCCGGCTGCCGGGTCGACGGAGGGGGTGGTGAGTGCAGAGGGGGCAGTGAGCATGGAGGGGGCAGAGGGGTTAGTGGAGGTGGGAGCATGGAGGGGGCAAGAGGGAGAGGAGGAGGCTGTGAGCATGGGGGGGGGCAAAGGAGACGGAGAGGGTGAGGGAGTCGGGGGGGGGTTTGAGCGCGGAAGGGGTGGAGGGGGCCCAGTGACTCTGCCTCCAATGCGGGGAGCGGAGGGGCCACCCCGGGCACTCAGTGCGGTCGGTGACCCGAGTCCCCCTTCCTCATCCCACCCCCAGGCAGGACATCGAAGAGGCTCGGTGCTGCCTCAACGGGATCCGAGACAGAATTGTGCCCCACTACTTCGATTCAGAATCGGCCAAGGAGTTTCTGGCCCAGGTAACGGCTCCCGGGCGTCTGGTCCGACCCCTCCGAGGGTGGCCGCGTAGATCGTCCTGGGGCCACCGGGCAGAGGGTGGCGACTCTTCAGCTGGAGAGTCGGGGGGGGGGGGGGGGAGACCTGGGGGCCAAATCCCGAGCCTCACTAGCAGGGTCCGCTGGCGCAAGGGGCGGCGGGGCCCGACAGTGGGCCCTAGGTCTGTTGGGCCGGTTTCGGGGTTTTGCGGCAGCCGTGTCTAGGGCCACCCGGTGTCTGACCGGGCCTCCCGCCCTTGCTCGAAGCTTCCCGAAGTGGAAAAACTCGCCCAGAGGCTCCCCGCCTTTCCGAAGAGAGACTCCCTGCGGAGCACTTCTACGGCCCATCCAGGTACGCTGCCGGGGCCGCTGTCAGACTGGACGCCTGTCTGCAGTTCAGATTCTGGGCAGGGAATGAGCCTGTTATATTATTCTATTGTACTCTCCCAGGCGCTTAGTACAGTACTCTGCACACCGTAAGCGCTCAATAAATATGAGTGACTGCTAGCGACCGATTCTGGAGCAACTGTGGCCCTCCTGAGCCCCTCGCCCCGCCCCACCACTCACCTCACCCCAAGCCTAGCTCCACAGCTCGGCCCCCGAGGGGCCCAGAGCAGACCTTCAACCTTCTGCGGGGCCGCTGCCAGAGCTGTTGCCGGGGCCGTTGGGAGAGGAACGAATGGCTCCCGCTGCCCCCGCCTCCACGTGCTGACAGTTTGGGCCTCCGGGCCCGAGGGGAGCCCCCGGCAGAACGGGGGCAGAGCTGGGGCAGAGCTGCTGTGCCCGGGGAGGTGGGGCTAGGGGATCAGGCCCGGGAATCCCCGAGCCTCTTCGCTGGGGGATGACTGGCTTGGGGCGCCGGGGAAGCTCCGTCTCCCAAACCGGTCCGGGTGTAGCCTTCCCGGAGGCAAACTGTCGTGGAGCCTCCCCAAGTCCGTCCCCACCCGGCACCGTCCCGTATCTGTGTTCCAGGCACTAAGTCATGGCAGTCCAAAAGACCCAGCCCCAGAGCCCCGCTGGACTTTCTGGAGTCTCCCAGCCCGGCAGAGGCCCCGACCTCCCACACGCTGGCCCGGACGGGTACCGCCCCCGAGGGACCCGGGGCGGCCGCCAGGGAACGGGCCCGTGAGCCGTCAGCCGGTCCCGTCTCTGGCCCGCCGACCCCCGGTGTCGGCTAACCCCGGCCCGCTGGCCCCGGGTGGGCGGGGGAGGCGCGGCGGCCGTGAATGTCCAAAACCGGGACGGCCGTCGACACGGGCCCCTTCCCCCGACCCGAAGCCCTGGGGGCGGGAGCCTCGGCGACTCCCGCTCTGACACCCTCCGTCCCACCAGGCCCGGCCACCGGCCCGACGCGGGCCCAGCCGCCTTCGGCGGCCCCAGTGCGGAGCCTGATGCGAGACGCCGCCGGGAACCCGAGGAAAGAGAGCGTGAGGCTACCCCTCTATCTGCGCGAGGCCGAGGCCCAGTCCGGGCCACCGACCAAGGTACGGCGGGGCTGGAGCCTGGAGTCCGAAGCCCTGCCTCTCCACCGCCCCTCCCTCTGCTCCCACTGGGCCTCCTGGGGTGGAGATGAGTGTATGGGGGGGGGGGGGGGGGGGCGCGGCAGGGCGGGCGCGGTTGAGCCTCCCCGCCTTCTACCTCGGGCGAGACGGAGGACGGCGCCATCCGGGACCCGGGAGCGAACGCGCGGCGCCGAACGCCCTCCGCCCGGTCCCGACCCGACCCCCTTGGGTCCAGGTGGAAGATCCCGTCGGAGGGAGAGTGAACACATCCTCCATGGCGTTGGCCGCCACGCACGGCCCCCGGGGCGGGGCCCGGGGTAGCTTCCAGCTCCTCCCGCCCAGGCTGAATTTTGGGGTGCTGAGGGAGGGGTGCACCTACACGGCCACCGTGAGACTGAAGAACGTCGGCGTCGACTTCTGCAGGTGAGTACGTGCCGCCCCTCCCCCCCCCGCCCCCGCTCCCCGGTGCCAAGCCTCGGGGACCTGTCCCGGCCCCGTCCCCGCCGATAAATCGACGGCATTCGGACACTCGGGGTACGCGCGGAGCGCTGTACCCGGAGGCCCGGCCACCCTTCTGTGCCGGCTCTCCCGCCCACCCCGTGCCAACGTGGATCCCCCCAGGCTAACCGCGGCCCTCTGTTCTCTGCCAGGTTCCGGGTGCTGCAGCCCCCGCCCGGCACCGGGCTCAAAGTGATTTACACGCCGGGGCCCGTAAGCGCGCACGGATACCTCGGGGTCCGTCGGCCCGGCCACCCGCGTGTCCGGCCGCGGACCGGCTCCGCGACCCTCCCCGCTCCGGTCCCGTCGGTCCTAGGCGTCACAGCCGGGAGGGCCCGGGGACGGCTTCCCGGGGTCCCGCCCCGGGGCGCCGGGAGGCCCCCGAGCCCCTCGCCTCCCACCGCTGGACCGGGCCCGGGCCGCCCGGCGCCCGTCCGAATCCGGTCACCCCCGCCGCTCCGGCCGTGCGGCGGGGGGACCCGGCCGGCCCGGCCCCGCCCCCGGGACCGGCATCGGCCGGCGCGGGTTCTCTGACCCCCGGCGGTTAACCCGGCTGCCTGAGCCGTGGCCGGCCCTCGGGGACGGACCTGGCCGGGTCCGCTTCCTCCTTCCGTCCTCAGCGGCCTCCCCGTGGCCGGGGAGCAGGGGGCGGAGGGAGGAGGCCTCGGAGGGAGGAAGGCTCGGAGGGCCGGGCCATCGGGCCCCTCCTCGCCAACGGGAGCCCAGGCACTTGGTCTGGGCGCCCTCTGCTGGCTCGGCCCGAGCACTAAGCGCCCCCAGCCGGGCAAGCCCGGAGGGCCAAGGGGCGAGGAAGGGGCGAGGAAGGGGCGAGGAAGGGGCGGGCCGGCCGGAAGCGGGCAGGAGGCGGCCGGCGGGGCCGGGCCCTGACCGCCGCGTGCCCGGCAGGTGGCTGCGGGGCTGCAGGCGGAGCTGCGCGTGGAGATCTTCGCCGTGGCCGTCGGGGAGGAGGGCGCCCGGGGACTGGGACGCCTGGCCCACCGGATCGAGATCCCGACCGAAGGGGGGACGCTCTTCCTGCCCGTCGAGGCCGATATCCTCCTCCCGGCCGGGGCGGGGGCGGGGGCGGGCCCCGGGGCCCGAGAGGCCGACGCCGCCGGTGGCCCTTAACCCGCTCGGCACCCGTCCTGAGCGGCGGCACCTACGACTGCCGGCCCGCGGACTTCCCGCCGGGGAAGGAGAGCGCCGCCGCCCGCCGGGTCCGCCCCGCCCGCTCCAACAAGCTGGGCGTCGTCGTGTCCCGCAACTTCTCGGCCGCCTAGAAGGGGTCCGCCCGCCGTTTCTGCACCCGAGCTCGGCCCGACGCCACGCGGTTCGGGGGTCGGCGCCGGCCCCCACCCGGGGGGACCCCTGCCGCCCCTGCCCCCGAGCCGCGAGTCGCGCCGCGGGAGGGGGTGGTGCCCGGGCCGGGCCCCGGTACCGACCGCCTCTCCGCTCTCCCTCTCCAGGCTTGGCAAGCGGATGGATGGACGGCGGCCGCCAGGAACCCGTCCACGGCACGACCCCCGCGTCCCGACTGGCCTCGGGCGAGGCTAGGATGGGGTCAGGTTGGGGCGGGGCGGGTTTCCCCAATAAACAGCCTATTAACCGTGTTCGGAGAAAAGCGAGCGTCTCTGTCTCCGGCGTGGCGCACCCTCCCCCCTCCCCCTTCCCGGCACCGACCCCCTCAGCCCATCACACCCAAGCCCCCGGGGGGAGGAAGGAGGCAGGTGAGCGGTGAGGCTTCTCCGTACACAGTTTCTGGGTCCGGAGCCACTGGGATGAAGGAGTTACGGGACCCAGACCCAAGTCCAAATTTTTTTTACTGAGAGGGGCCGGTGTCCACCACGACACGGAAAGGTCCGGAGACCCCGCTCTCCGGCGGCGAGAACCAGGAGGGGCAGGAGGTCCGTCCGTCCGTCCGCCCGCAGGAGGAGTCCGAGGCCCGTGTCCAGCTGACCGGAGCAGGGTGAGGACAGTCCAGACGCTCAGCAGCAGGGGCAGGGAGCGGGGTGGCGGGGGCGGGATGGGGACTAACAAGAGTTCCAAGGAGCCGGGAAGATTCAGGTCATGGCGAGAACCAGCTTCTCTCTCTTCTTCCGCTTCCTCCTCCTCTCTGCCACTCGGTCGGTGGCGTCCGCAAAAAACGTGACGTCCTCCCGGGCCTCGATCTCCCTCTTGAGAAACTCCAGCCCGGCGATGTTGAAGCCGATGTTGTCCTGTAGGAGCCCGGAGCTCGCGTCACCCCCCGCGGGTCCCCGTCACCGCCCCCTCCCCCCTCCCCGGGGCCCCGCCCGGCGGGCCGTACCCCTCCCCCCCCCGAGGCCCTTACCCGCACGTGGCCAACTTTGGAGACGGTGGTTTCCTTCAGCTTCTCGATGGCCGGCACCAGCATCTGGTTGCTGGTGATCTGGCCGAAGTGGACCCTGCCGGAGAGCGGGGAAGAGCGGAGCCCGAGGGGCGGCCGGTCATCCCGCCCCTGGAGCCGAGGGCCACGCGGCCGGTGCCACCCACCACCGAGCACCCCGCCGGGGCAGGGAGAGGAGGAGGGAGAGGGCCCCCTCCCCGGCCGACGTCCACGGGGGTGTTACCGGAGGAGGAAGAGAAGGCAGCGGCACAGGAGCTCCACGTCCTGCCCAAGCTGGATGAACTGGTTGAAGAGCAGGAGGAGATCTGGAACGTAGGAGAAGGGCAGGACCAGCAGAGACTCCTCCAGCTCGCTACGGACGGACGGACGGTCAGTCCCGGCCCCCGACTTTAGGCGCAGCCGCGCACCCGCCCCGGCAAATGCCCGTCCTCACCTGGACTTGACTTTTTTCAGCACCTCCAGGACATAATCCGAGGGCTAAGAGAGGGAGGTGACAATCTCAGTGGGTCAATCTGCTCCCCGATCAAGCCCCTCCGAGGCAAAGGGCGGAGCCAGCGAAGGGCGCCCTCTACGCTGCCCCTCCCCCACCGGCCCACTCACCGAGATGTTCCCGAGAGCTTGCAGCAGGGGGTTGGGAGGAAGAGGAACCTGGAGAAGAAGGACCGCGAACAGTGATTTCCCTGCCCCGGAAGAGAGAGAAGACACCCCACCTTCCCCCCCCGAGGAGCAGACACATCGACTCGATGGCTCGGTTGCAGGACGGTTCACCGCAGAGGATGTGGAACGGTCAGAAACTCCAAAGCCGCCCTCCCGACCCCCGCCCTCTTGCCCGCTGCCAGAGGCGGCCCTGGGGGGCGCGGGGGGGAGGGGCGTCTCACCTCCTTCCCAGCAGCCTTGCAGACGGCCGCGTGCTCAGCCCTTTTGGCCGTCTCTTCCCGGAACAGCTCCACCGCTTCCATAATGCATTCGGCCTGCGCAGGTCCACGGGGAGACCCTTACCATCGGGCCGGGCCTGGCGGGGACCGGGGGGGCTAGGCACGACCCCAACCGCCCACCGTGCTACCCCCAAACGGGTGCCTGAGATGGGCTTGTGGGAGGGGGAGACCGTGAAGGCCGGCCCTCACCGGTTTGTTCACCCAACTAGGCCCCTGTCCCCGCAGATAGCCCAACGCGGCCCCACCTGTCCACCTCCCTCGGGCTCCGCTTCCAGCCACCGGGGTGTCTGACCTGGCCCCAGCGGCCCCGCGGGGACCCGCCTGCCAGGGGGACTCATGCACCCTTCCCGCTCCCGGTGTGTCTGCCGGTCGGGGTGGGAGGGAGGTGGTCAAAGACCCCCACCGGTCACCGCGCTCCAACTTACAGCCTTGACTGTTTGAATGGTCTTCTTCCCAGCCAAGCTGGCCTCGCCCTGGGCCTCCCCGGGCACCTGCAGGACGCAAACAGATCTTCCGGCTCATTTCCCGTTGTCCCGGCACCCGCCGCTCAGGTCACGGATCCGGGGGTATCTTCTCGAGCGGGACGGGACGGGACGGGGGGCATCTCCGGGCACTTAGGACACATTCCAAGTCCCCAGCCCGACTCCCCGCCCGTCTGGGCTGCGGGGTCCCCGAGGCCGACGCGGGTCCCCGAGCCACCACCCGCCCCTCACCTTCCCGCCCATTCACAGCTGCCAAGGGGCCGCCGGGATCAACGGCGGCGCCACCCCAACACTCCCGCTCTTACTCTCACTCACCACGGGCTGGTCTTCCTTGGCCACGCTGTCCTCGTACTCTGCTTCTCTTTGCTGGGAAACAGAGACAGAGACACGTTGCCAGGGAATCTGGGCCGGAACACCTCCGGGCCCTCATCGGGACGCCCCGCCGGAAACACCCCCCGCAGTTGCAGTCCCGGGCCCCGGCCCGAGGGGTCTGCGTCGGCTCCTCACCATCTCCCTCTCCTCCTCCAGGACGAGCGGCTCCCGCGTCCGCTCCCAGAGGCGCAGGGACTTGTCGTGGGAGGCGGACACCAGGTGGTCCCCGCTGGGGCTGACGGCCAAGCACCACACCTCGTGGTGGTGACCCTGTGGGGCGGAGAGAGGCCCGAGGACGGTCAGCCCCGAGCCCCGCCCCGCCGGGACCGGACGCCGAGGGGAGGCCCGCCCCGCTGCTACCTCCAGCGTCTGCACGTGCTCAAACTTGTCCGCGTCCCATTGCTTGATCTTGTTGTCCTTGCCCGCCGTGAAGAACAGGTGGGTTTTGGGCACAAACTGCAAGAACATCACGCTGGCGAGGGAGAAGGGCGACGTGGGGGAGGGGCCGCAGATGGGCAGGGGGCACCTCCCCGGCCCCAAAGCTCGCAGACTCCCCTCCGGCAGGATCCCGGGGCAGAACCCCAGGAGCCCAGCCCGCCCGCCCTCCTACCTGTCAGCGTGGGCGAACAGGGAACGGTGGCAGTCCCCGAAGTCCAAACCCCAGATCTTCACGTTCCTGTCGGCGGAGCCAGTCGCCAGGAGCTGCCCATCCTAAGGAGCGGAGACGGGGCAGGTCGGAGCCACGTCCCCACGAGACCCTGGCGGAGAGCTCCCGACTGACCCTCCCGGGCGCCGGCGCCTCCTCGCCGGGTCCCGGGCCTGGCCGAGCCCGGGATTCCCTCCGCAGAATGAGCAGGCGCGCCCCTTCCTTCCGACCCCCGGGGGTGCTGACCGGGGCCCCCCCGGGTCCCCCGGCAGCCCGCGTCACTCACGGAGGAGATGTCCATGCACAGAACCGGCAGCTTGTGGCCATACAGCGAGAGGAAGAACTGAGGGGAGAGAGAGGAGAAGCCCACTCAGAGCCCCCAGCCCCGGCCGCCAGCTCGGCCCCCCGCGGACGCTCCCTACCTTGAGCGTGTCGACGTAGAAGAGTTTCACGGTGCAGTCCAGCAGGGACACGGCCAGCAGCTTCCGGTCGGGGCCGTAGCGCACGCAGAGCACCTCCTCGTCCAGCTGCAAGGTGCGCGCCTCCCCCACCGACAGCCTAGGGCCACCGGAGGCGCTGAGCCGCCGGAAGCCCGGGGAGCGGGGGCCCCGGGGCGCCGGAGACGGGGGCCGAGGGGGGCGCGCGGGACCGGGGGCACGGGAGCCCGGACGCCGAGGGGCACGGGAGATCGGGAGCGGGCACGGGACTCCCGCCTCAAACCCGACTCGGGGTCCCACCCGTCCCCGCCACTGACCGCTTCTGGGGACCGTCGGCATCCTTGACCAGATGGAAGTCCCAGAAGCGGACCGTCTTGTCGGCCCCGCCCGTTACGAAGCCCCGCTGGAAGGGAAGGGACAGCTGAAGGCGGCGGCCCCCGGGCCGAGCCGCGACCGACGCCCGGAGCCCAAGCCCGATCGCCGCGGGGCTCCGAACCCGCTGACGGGAACGCCCGGCCGGGGGCCGTTACCTGATCTGGGGAAAGGGAGATGGACCACACGGCGCCCGCGTGAGCCTCCACCGTCTCCAGCAGGCTGGCCGAGGCCAGGTCGTACAGCTGCAGCTTCCCCTTCTGAGCACCCCCGGGGAGACACACACACACACACACACGTACGGCCGCTCCGTGAGCCCCCACACCCGCTCCGATCCCCGACCCGCTCACGGCCGCACCGCCCCCCCGCCCTCCCCGCGCCCGAGGGCACTCGACCCACACCGCCCCCCCCCACACCTGCCGACGCTCGGCCGCGAAGCCCCCCCGTCGGCACCCACCTTCAGCCACGCTTCCCCCCGCGCCCCATCCCGCCGAGCCCCCACCCCCAGGGGCCGTACCTTGGTCCCCACGATCACCTGCCGGTCACCGGGCACGAAGAGCGAGCAGAGGGCGTACTCGCAGGCCAGGGTCCGGATGCACTGCAGCGTCGACCTGCCGGACGGGGGGGGGGCGGTGAGCGCGGGCACGGGCCCCGCCGGCGGGGCCGGGCGAGAGCGGCCAGAGGGGACGCGGGCGAGGGGGGGGCGGCGGGCGGAGCCCCAGACCTGTTCCAGATCTTGACGGACTCGGCGGAAGCGGAGAGGACGGCGATGTTGTCGGAGCTGAAGGACAGAGTCCGGACGTCGGTCCGGTGGCCCCCCGTGGAGATCTGGGCCCCTCTGACCACCTGGGGCACCGGCTGGGCCGGGGTCACGCTCACCAGCTCCACCTGGTTGTTCTGAAGCAGCAGGGCGGCTTTCACCTCCCCCCGCGGGCCCCGGATCAAGTCGAAGGACCTGGGGGAGGCCGGGGGACGGGGCGGGACTCAGCGGGGCTCCAGCCCTAGCCGGGCGCTCCCGGACCCGGGCCCGCCGGCGGGAGCAGAGGGGCACCGGGGGCCCCGGTCCTCCCGGGACGGCCCCGTGGCACGGGCTCGGCCGGCCCACCTCCCCGCTCACTTGATCTTGGCTGAGGCCTTGACGTTGACCATCCGGCGGATCTGGTCCTGCAGGGTCAGCCCCGGGCCGGGCTCCGGGCCCGCGGCGTCCCCGTCGGCAAGAGCGGACCTGGAGAGACCGCGGGGAAAGACCGCTGGGGGGGACGCCGGCGGCCCGCCCGCTCTACCCGCTCGACCCACTCCGCCCGCTCCCCGGGCCGGAGGGGACGGGTCCTTGCCGCTCACTTGGCTTTCTTTCTGGCCAGTTTCATTCTCTTATCGATCTTCTTCTGGATCTCCTCCTCGGAAAGGACCCGGAACAGCTCCAGCACAGAGTCCGAGCCCTGCGGAGAGCGGCGGGATGGCCGAGCCAGACCGACGGAGGGCACGCGCCCCCCCCCCCCCCGCCGTGAGGAGACCCCGGGGGTAGACGCGACATCCCCCGGCCCCGCCCCACCCCGCCCGGCTCCGCAGCTCCGTACGTGGCAGGCGAGAACGGTGCCGGTGCGGTCGGCGGCCAGGCCGACCACGCGGTCTCGGCCCTCCCGCATGATGGATCCGGCTTTGGTGCAGCTCAGGATGCGCTGGTGAGAGAGACGCGCTATCAGAGCGGAGAGCGACTCCCTCCCCTGGGCCCCGCCCGGCTCCCCCGGGGGAGCGGGGACCTGTCGGGGGTGGCCGGGGCCTCCCGCTTCCTGCCCCAGTCAGGATCCCGGGAGCCTCACCTCTTCGGGGGCCTCATCCTCTTCCTCCTGAGGTTCCCCAGGCGTGGCGGGGGGCGGCCCTCTGGCTCTCTTGGCCTCCGGTTCTGCGGGATCCCTTGGCTGTGCACCCCGGACACAGAGAGGTCACGCTGTGGCACAGACCCCGTCCTGCACCGCCTTGTCCCGCCCCACGTGCCAGCCTCCATTGGAGGGGCTGGGGTGAGGGGCCCGCTGGCTGCGGCGACAGGGGTGCAGTTCCCACTCCTACTGGCTGTGTGTACGTCTCTGGCTTCTACCTAGAGGTCTTCTCTGGGCCCCATTTCCAATCGGGGGCATTTATTGAGGAGTCAGGGCGCGCAGAGCGCTACCTATTAAGCGTTCGGGAGAGAACGATGGAGTCGGTAGACACGTCCTCTGCCCGCAAACAGCTTTTCCGTGCAGTCTCTCCCACTTGAGACTAGGTTCAGATTTTATTCCCTTCTCCTCTGGGGCTCATCCGGGGCTCGGGGCTCAGGCCCCGGGCCGGAACTTGGCTCCGATGTGGTAGCCGGGTGCCAGCTGCCCGGGAAAAGATGTCTGCGACCCAGGCCCGGGGAGGAAGCCGGTTACCTGGGCCCAGGTGATGTCCCACGCCCTCAGCTCGCTGTCGGCGGCTCCGGTGATGAGACGCCGGTCGTCCGACACCAGGGCCAGGCCCCAAACCTGGGGAACGAGATGGACGGTGGGGTCGCGGCGACTCCTGCAGAGCCCGCTCCCCTTGCCCCCGCAACCTTCCTCCACCCCTCCGGCCCAGTGCCCGCATTACCTCGGTCCGGTGCCCCACCATGGTCTTGAAACAATGCTGGGTGTCCAGGTCCCACCACTTCACCATAGTGTCCTTCCCACTGAAAGCGGAGTCGAGTCAGAGGAATCAGAGCTCGGGCACGGCCACGGGCTACCCGCTACGAGCCGACAGCCGGGCACCCGCCCTACCTGGTAACCAGCAGGTCTCTCTCCCGCAGGAACAAGGCCTCGGTCACCGCATCCTTGTGCCCCTTGAGGCGGAAGAGACCGCTTTCGTTGATCACGTCCCACACGATGACGTCCGTGTCCTGGCGGGCGACGGAAGGCGGAGAGTCAGCGCTGCCCCGCTGAGCCCTGCGGCGGCCCTGGCCGGCTCCCCCGGGGCCTCACCTTAGAGCCGGACACCAGGCGGCCCCCGAGATGGTCGTACTTGAGGGCCGTGACCGCCGCCTTGTGCCCGTTGAAGGTGACCGTGTTCTCTCCGCTCAGGAGACTGAAGATGCGGACGGTCCCGTCCTCGTAGCCGACGGCCAGGTGCAGCCCATCTGGGGACGGGCACAGACGGCTGACCTCTTGCTTGAGTCCTTGCAGGATGAGAATCTGCGGCAGAGAGAAGGCGTCAGCGAGGTCGGGGACCCGGGGGAGACCGCCATCGGTCTGGGCCGCCCGCCTCCACCGGGACGCCGACAGAGGGATTCCGGGGCCGGGCCCGGCGGACGGGGACAGAGCGGAGAAGCCGGAACCGGGCAGAGGGGCCGGAAGCCCGATCCAGGCTGGCCGGGGAGCCGGCCTCATGCTCTCGCCCGGGCTGCAGAGCACCGCCGGGGGACAGTGCCGGGGGACAAAGCCCTGGTCCGAAGCGGCGCCCGTGCTCCGCCCGGAGGGGCAGACGCCCCACCCCCGGGCCGGCGACCCCTGAGCCTTGGGTTCCCTGGGCGAGTCCCGAGAAGAACTCCCTCGGCCGACAGCTCTGCGGCTCCAACCCTGGAGACCCGGCCCCCGGCCGGCAGCGACAGCCGGGTGCCCGGGCCGGACCGGGCAGGGATCCTCTCCCCACGCCCCAGCGTCGGCTCACCTTCTCCCCTTTGCGGGGGTCCCAGATGAACACGTGCTCACAGGCCGGGACGGCCACGTAGCGCCCCTTCTCGCCGCGCAGCGTCACAAAGACCGCGTTGCCCTTCTGGCTGCCGACCAGGCCGAAGACGGCGCCGGCCACGTACCGCAGGTACTGTCTGGTGAGCCCCATGGCTGGGACCCCACCCCTCCGGACACCACCTGGATCGGGAGACGGACCGTCTACCTCCGGTCGGGAGCGGCTCCCCGGAGAACCGTTCCGGCCCGTCCACTCCTCCACCGGGCGGAGAACCCAGCGGGTCCCGCCCGTGCCCTGGGGTGACTCCCGACCACCCGGGGCGGATCCGAGGGGATCTTCTCCACGATTCCAGCGCCGGCCCAGGCACTATGGTAAAAGTGCCCGGGGACACCCTGGACCCTGGGGCGGGGAGGGGCCCAGGGGTTGGAGTTAAAGATCATCGCTTTATTTGTTATTGCACTTACTGTGTGCTAAGCACTTCTCTAGCTACAGTACTTGCGGGTCGGACACAGCGACTAGCCCAGATGGGTCTTACGGTCTAAGAGGGAGGGAAAAGGGATCTCTACCCCCCGTTTCACAGATGAGGAAACGGAGGCACCGAGCAAATAAAGCCCGGCCCGCGGACGCGCAACGGGCAAGGGTCCGAGGTGGGAATGATGACGATGGCATTTGTTAAGCGCTTACTATGTGCAAAGCGCTGTTCTAAGCGCTGGGGGGAACGGAAGGTGATCAGGTTGTCCCACGGGGGGCTCCCAGTCCTCATCCCCGTTTTCCAGATGAGGGAACTGAGGCCCAGAGAAGCGAAGTGACTGGCCCAAAGACACATAGCCGACAGGGGGCGGAGGCCGGGATTAGAACCCACGACCTCTGACTCCCGAGCCCGGGCTCTTGGCCCTGAGCCACCCTGCCAGAAGTGGTGTCCCCGGGCCCGGGCTCCCGCCGCCTGGGCGCACCGCTCCTCGGACCAGAGCTGGGTCGGGAAAGAGGGGACGGGGGGACCCGGTGACGGGGAGGATTGGTGTCAGGGCCACCCCTGGCTTCGCCCCGCTCCGGGATCCGTGGCCGCCCGGCGCTCGATGGCCGGCTCAGTGGAAAGAGCCCGGGCTTGGGAGTCAGGGGTCAGGGGTTCGAATCCCACCTCTGCCACTCGTCAGCTGTGTGACCGTGGGCAAGTCACTTCACTTCTCTGTGCCTCAGTGACCTCATCTGTCAAATGGGGATGAAGACTGTGAGCCCCACGTGGGACAACCTGATCACCTTCTACCTCCCCCAGTGCTTAGAACAGTGCTCTGCACATACTAAGAGCTTAACGAATGCCAACATTATTATTATTATTATTAACTTCTCTGGGCCTCAGTTCCCTCATCTGTCAAATGGGGATGAAGCCTGTGAGCCTCACGTGGGACCGCCTGATGACCCCGCATCTCTCCCAGGGCTTAGAACGGTGCTCTGCACCTAGTGAGCGCTTAACAAACACCAACATCATTATTATTATTCTCTGGGCCTCAGGTCTCTCATCTGTCAAATGGGGATGAAGACTGTGAGCCCCACGTGGGCCAACCTGATGACCCCGCATCTCTCCCAGCGCTTAGAACGGTGCTCTGCAGCTAGTGAGCGCTTAACAAACACCCACATCGTTATTCTTCCTCTCTGGGCCTCAGTGACCTCATCTGTCAAATGGGGATGAAGCCCGTGAGCCCCACGTGGGACCGCCTGATGACCCCGTCTCTCTCCCAGCGCTCGGATGAGTGCTCCGCACCGAGGAAGCGCTTAACAAATACCCACATTGTTGTCATTAGGGAGCCGGGGGCCCCGCCACCCTCCCTTTCCTTCCCTTCCCTTCCCTTCCTTTCCCTTCCCACGGGCGCCCCTACCGCAACGGCCTCCCGGGACTCCGCCGCCGTCGCCTCCGCGTGGGCACGAGGCCGCCGAGTCTCGCGCCTCTGGCCTCGCGCGCTCCCGGCCTCGCGCCGCCCGCCTCGCGCCTCCCTGCCCTCGCGCCTCCCCCCCCCGCCTCGCGCCCCCCGGCCTCGCGCTCCCCGCCTCGCGCCCCCTGGCCTCGCGCCGCCCTCCGCGCGCTCCCGGCCTCGCGCTCCCCGCCTCGCGCCCCCCGGCCTCGCGCCGCCCTCCGCGCGCTCCCGGCCTCGCGCCGCCCGCCGCGCGCCCCTCCGCCCCCCCCGCTCCCGGCCTCGCGCCGCCCGCCTCGCGCCCCCTTTGGTCTCGCGCGCCGGTCCGCCGGGCGGAAATGACGACGGCCGCGCGCGGCCGGCCCGGCCCCCGCCGGAAGCGGAAGTCGGCGTGACTCGGCGGCGCCTCCTCCTCCTCCTCTACCTCTTCCCCTCCCGCCCGGGGCCCCGGACCCTCCGCCGGCAGCACAGCGGGACCCGCCCCGAGGGAGCCCCACCGGTCAGACCGCGCGCGCGCGCGCGCCGCGGGGGGCGGAGGGGGAGGGGGGGCGGCGGGGAGGACCGGGCCGCGCCCTCCCTGGACGCCGGCAGGGCCCTCCGCCCCGTCAGCCGCAGGGAGAATAATACTACTCATCATGTTGGGGGTCCGTTAAGCTCTTCCTAGCTGCAGAGCGCTGTGCTAAGCGCTGGGGGAGAGACAGGGGCATCAGGTGGTCCCACGTGAGGCTCACGGGCTTCATCCCCATTTGACAGATGAGGGGACTGAGGCCCGGAGAAGAAGCATGATGTTGGGATCGGTCAAGCGCTTCCTAGGTGCAGAGCGCTGTGCTAAGCGCTGGGGGAGAGACGGGGTCACCGGGTGGTCCCCCGTGGGGCTCACGGGCTTCATCCCCACTTGACAGATGAGGTCGCTGAGGCCCAGAGAAGTGACTCGCCCAAAGTCACACAGCCGGCAAGCGGCCGAGCCGGGGTTCATTCACGCTTTCATTCAGTCGTATTTATTGAGCGCTTACCCTGTGCAGAGCACTGGACTAAGCGCTTGGAATGGACAAATGGGTAACAGAGACAGTCCCTGCCCTCTGACGGGCCTACAGTCGAACCCGCGACCTCTCCCAAGCCCGGGCTCTTGCCACTGAGCCGCGCTGCTTCTCTTAATAATAATCATGGTGGTGTCTGTTAAGCGCTTACTCTGTGCCGAGCACTGTTGTAAGCGCTGGGGGGGGGGGGTTAGAAGGTCATCAGGTTGTCCCATGAGGGGCTCACAGTCTTCATCCCCCTTTTCCAGATGAGGTCAGTGAGGGACAGAGAATAATAATAATGTTAGTATTTGTTAAGCGCCTACTATGTGCCGAGCACTGTTCTAAGCACTGGGGGAATAATAATCATCATGATGTTGGTGTTAAGCGTTTACTACGTGCAGAGCCCTGTTCTAAGCTCTGGGGTAGATACAGGGTCATCAGGTTGTCCCACGTGAGGCTCACAGTTAATCCCCATTTGACAGATGAGGTCACTGAGGCACAGAGAAGGGAAGTGACTTGCCCAAGGTCACACATCTGACAAGTGGCGGAGCCGGGAGTCGAACCCATGACCTCTGACTCCGAAGCCCAGGATCTTTCCACTGAGCCATGCTGAGATACAGGGTCATCAGGGGGTCCCACGTGAGGCCCACGGTCTTAATCCCCATTTTACAGATGAGGGAACTGAGGCCCAGAGAAGCGAAGTGACTGGCCCACAGTCACACAGCTGACGAGTGGCAGAGCCGGGATTCGAACCCGTGACCTCCGACTCCCCAGCCCAGTCTCTTTCCGCTGAGCCGCGCTGCTTCTCAGAAGAGAAGTGACTGGTTCCATGTCATGGCCGAGAAGCGGCTGAGCAGGGATTAGAACCCGTGACCTCCGACTCCCCAGCCCGGGCTCTTGCCACCGAGCCACGCCGCTTCTCTGGAAAGCTCGCGACCGGCTAACCGGCCCTCTCCCCTCCCCCTCCTCTTCCCTCTTCCTCCCTCAGCGGGTTCGCGGAGGGGCAGAGAACCCACATCCCCCGGCCGGGGCCGGGGCCGGAGCGGCAGGGATCGCCTTCCTTCCGGGCGTGGGTCCGGTCGGCCCGTCCCGGGCGGCTCAGGCGGTCGCCCGGTGTCTCCCTCTGGTCAGCGGAGGCCCCGCAGAGCGGCGACGCCGGTCAGAACCCCGCGGGGTTTCTCGCTGTCAGCCCCGGTGCCCGACTCGCTTTGATTCAGGCCGGCCCCTGGCCAGATCCCAGCCCCCATTCCCGGTCACCGGTCCCCGCCTACGTCCGAGGGGCCGCGGCCGGGCTGGGTGGTGCGAAGTGACGGCAGACTAAGGGGAAACAAGTAATAATAATGTTGGCATTTGTTAAGCGCTTACTACGTGCAGGGCACCGTTCTAAGCGCTGGGGTCGATCCAGGGTCATCAGGTTGTCCCACGTGAGGCTCACAGTTAATCCCCATTTGACAGATGAAGTACCCGCCGGTTGCACCCTCCCTGACGCAACTCCAGGTGCCTGGGTCCCGAAGGCCCATTTTATTTCCTTGCTTCTCCCTGATGCGTTAATAACGACGTTGGTACGTGCAAAGCGCTTACTCTGTGCCGAGTACTGTTCTCAGCGCTGGGGGAGATGCAAGGTAATCAGGTTGTCCCACGTGAGGCTCACGGGCTTAATCCCCATTTTACAGATGAGGGAACCGAGGCACCGAGGAGCGAAGTGACTTGCCCAAAGTCACACGGCTGACGAGTGGCGGAGCCGGGATTCGAACCCGTGACCTCTGACTCCCAGGCCCGGGCTCTTTCCGCTGAGCCGCGCTGCTGCTTATTACGGTGACAATGGAATCGAATACGTATCTGCCTCGTGCTGATCCCTGGGTTCGATACCATTTGATCGGATGGTCCCCCCAGGCTCACGGCCACACGGGGCTCGCGGCCCAAGAGACAGGGTGGAGATTTTCATCCCCGGCTTCTCAGACGAGGCCAGAGAGGTTCGGCGGCTTGCCCGAGGTCGCACAGCGGCTCGGTGACAGAGCCGGGACCGGAACCCGGGTTTCCCGACTCGCAGTCCCGCGTTCTCTCCGCCATCCCCCGCTGCCTCTTCTCCCCATTATTCGGATGAGGACGCTGAGGCCGAGAGTTTCAGCGAGTTGCCCGAGGTCGCACAGCAGACCGGCGGCAGCAGTGGGAGTAGGCCCCACTCCCGCTGGGTGCGTCCCACCAGGCCGCGCGGTCCCGCCTTCCTCCCGAAGTAGTCTCGGCGGCCCGCCGGCGCGGCGGCGCCGTCGCTCCCGGTTGTCCGGGAGCCGTCGCTCCGTAGGTCCTCGGGGCAAAGCCAGTCTTCGAGGGGGTGATGCTCGTCGCCGGTCGCTCGGCGGCCTAGCGCGAAGCGGCCCGAACGGCCGCCGCCGTGCCGGACGGTCCCGCGTCCCTGAGCTCCCGGGGCGGCCGGGCCGGTCTCTCATTCCCTCTCTGAAAGAAGGGGGCGACTCCGGCTCCGGCCGGACCGGGCGTCCGTCGACCGACGGGCCCGGGCGGCGTCTCGCGGCCCGGCGGGTCACGGGGCCGGCCGACGCCGCTACCGGTCCGGCTCCCGCCGACGCCCACGGGGTGGACGACGGCCTCCTGGCCCATCCGGGGAAGGCCCCGAGTCGACGGTGTCCTTGTTCCCGCAGGCCCCGGGAAGGACGTCTCCCTCACTCGGCCCAGGACCGCCGGGAGGACCGAGGCGGGCCTGGCCCATGGACCCCCTGGGCGCCCCGTCCCAGTTTGTGGATGTGGACACGCTGCCCAGCTGGATGGACTCGTTCGAGCCCGGGGAGCCGGACCCCCGGGACCCCTTCCCGGGGGGTTGTCCCCGCTCCCCCTTCCCCTGCAACAGAGCCGTCGGCGGGAAGGTGGTTCTCTGGTAAGCCTCGATGGGCCGGGCGCTCGCGGTGCAGCCCGGCAAGGGGCGCGACCCCAGGGGCGGTCGTGGGCGGATGGACGTTGGGCGCGGTGACTGGGAAGGGAGCAGTTGACAGAACCGGCCCCTTGTTTTCTCCCCGTCGTGCCCCAGCCCCACACCGGCGTTGACGTGAACAAGCCGGACCACCCCCCCGCCCCCACACCGGGCCGATGGCAGGGGCCGTTGGAGAGGAGGGGCGGACGGTGGGCAGGTGGGCGGCGGGAGCGAGCGGCCGCTCTGAGCACGCCGCGCGGGCTTCCTCAGGAAGGGAGACGTGGCCTTACTGAACTGCACGGCCATCGTGAACACCAGCAACGAGAGCCTCTCCGACAAGAACCCCGTCTCGGAGAGCATCTGCGCCCTCGCGGGACCGGACCTCCTTGAGGACCTGCAGAAACTCAAAGGTGAGCGGGGTGGGCCGGGCCGGGCCGTGTTGGCTCCTCTGCCCCGTCTCCCCCTCCGGAGCCGGAGACACCGTGCCGAGGGAAAGGAGGAGCCGGGACGGTGGCGGAAACGGTGTCTGCCGAGGGCCCGCTCAGGGCAGGGGCACTGGGCTAATTAGGCCCGGCCGATGCAGCGGAAGCCCGGGGCGCCTTCCCTGCCCCCGAGGAGCTTAGCGCTCTCATGGTGAGGGCAAACGCACCGGGCGTCTACCTCCAGGGGCTGAGGGGGGGCCCGAGTGGGCAGGTCCAAGAGGGGCCAAAGGGCGTCTAGAATCTTGGACCGGTGATCAGCCGGAGAAGCCTTGTCGGGGGACGTGGGATTGGAGGGTGGCTTGGGCGGTGGGAAGAACTCATGCCGGGCCGCTACGGGGGATGGAGGTTTTGGGCCCCGGGGACAACGGGAATGCGGGGTTGGAGGCAGGTGAGGTGAGAGCCAGAGTTCGGGGAGCCGAGGAGGAGCCGAGAAGGCGAGACAGGGAAAGGGGGGTGGGGGCGTGAGGATTTCTGATGGAGACCCTCAAAGCCGGGGCTCAGTAGTCTGTGCTCCGTGCGGACGGAAGCCGCGTAGTCTGGTGGAAGTTGCCCGGGCCTGGGAGTCGGGGTTCGAATAAGAGCTCCGCCGCTTGCCCGCCGAGGGACCTCGGGTATGTCACTTAAAATCTCTGGGCCTCGGTTCCCTCATCTGTAAAGTGGGGGTTTGATTCCTGTTCTCCTTCCTCCCTCGGCTGTGCGTGCGTGCCGTGTGGGGCAGGAGCCCTGTCTGATCTGATTACCTTGCATTTACCTAGGCGCTCAGTACAGTGCTTGGCACGTTGTTAGCGCTTAATGGGTAGCCACTGTAGGGTTTTGAGGGGAGAGGAGATGTGTGTGGCATTGAGGTAGGTAGAGGTGATCAGATCAAACAAAGTACCCCGGTGGATAGAGCACAGGCTTAGGAGTCAGAAGGACCTGGGTTCTAATCCCAGCTCTGCCACTTGTCTGCTGTGTGACCTTGGGCGGGTCCTTTCACTTCTGTGTGCCTCAGTTCCCTCAGCTGTAAAATGGGGATTAAGACGGAGCCCCCTGTGGAACAGGGACTGCGTCCAACCTGGTTAGCTTGTTTCTACCCCAGCACCACCCGGTAAGCTCGTAACAGATACCATCGTCGTCGTCGTTATAGTCATCGTTAGTCCCTGTCGTACATGGCGCTTCCAGACTGAGAGAGAGCACCGAAGTTTTTATCCCCATTTTTCCCCATTCTTCCTAAGGCCTAGGATCCCTCCCGTCTTTCGATCCCGAAAACGCATAGCCGGGGATTCCGTCCGCGTGCGCTCCGGGGAGGCCGGGTCTGAGGCCCAGAGAAGTTAAGCGACTGGCCTAACACCGTGCAGGGTCAGAGCTGGGTCCAGCCTTCCGGGCCCAGGACCTTTCCACCAGACTCGGCCGCACAACCGCCGGCCTCGGACCGGGGCTCGGGTTCGACGGGGCCCGGAACCCATCAGACGTGCCGACCTAACCCCCCGGTCGGGGCCGAGCGCCACACTGAGCGCAGGGGAGAGTTCAGCGGGAGTCAGTCACTCCTACGTTCCCTAACCTCGAGGAGCTTCCAATCTGGTGCCTGGAGCCCGCCGGCACATATGATTTTCAAACGGAGGGAGCAGGAGGAAGAACAAGGGGCTCATGGGAAGTAGAACGAGTGAATCACGATGGAAGAATTGAACGGAGAGTCGAGAGTACAGATAAGAAGAAGAATCACAGGGGTCTGTTCGGCGTCTACAAAATCATTAGATCAGACACGGTCCCTTGCCCACAGAGAACTCTGAGTCTGAGCGGGAGGGAGAATGGCTATCGAGTCCTCACCTTACAGCTGAGGAAACCGAGTTCCGTGACTCGTCTGTGGCCACGCAAGCGAAGGACCCGGGATGAGACCCGTATCTCCAGACTCCCGGTCCCGGGTTCTTTTCCCCGGGCCGTGCTGTACGTGAAGAGCAATCCATGGACATATACGCTGAGGAGAGGGAGGGAAAAATAGACGTGCTCAGGATGGTGTCGGGACGAGGTGGCTGGTGTGAGGGCAGTTAAACAGGGGAGGCTTCCCGGAGGAGGTGCGATTTTAGGAGGGCTTTGAATGGAGCCGGAGCCGGGACCTCGGTAAGAAGGAGGTTTGGAGACAGGAGGGTGGGGAATGTGGTCCGGTCCGGTTAGGTGAGCTGAGGAGGAGCAGGGGCAGAGAGCTGAGAACTGACCTGCCAGGAGGGTCCGCCTGAGCCCGGGGAGGTAGGCAGCTAGTGGAGGTTTTGGAGAGGCAGAATTGCGTGCTGAGCTCCTCTTCGGGGGGGGGGGGGTCTGTGCAGGTGTGGGGATTGGAGGCCGAAGGAGGCGACCAGGAAGGCTGGAGGCGGCGGGGGTGGGGTGCTCCCTAGGGAGGTGGAGGGTCCGTGGGGAAGCCGGGGGGGTGGGGGAGGGGTCCCTCGGGGAACCAGGCAGTCGCACTCCCTCCACCCGCCTGAGATGGAGGGAATGGCCCGGAAGAGACGAGGTGTTTCTTGGGCTTCTCCTTCCCTCCCCCGGCCATCTCACCGCCCGCCCTCCCCCGTTCCTGCTCGCCCGCCCCCTGAACCCCTGCCAGCTCGCCCATCTGCCCCGCCCCCGGCTCGCCCGCCTTCTCGTCTCCCACCCTCCCCTGTGCTCTAGGCTGCCGGACCGGAGAGGCGAAGCTGACGAAAGGCTTCAACCTGGCGGCGCGTTTCATCATCCACACGGTGGGCCCCAAGTACAAGAGCCGCTACCGCACTGCGGCCGAGAGCTCCCTCTACAGCTGCTATTGGAACGTCCTCCAGCTGACCAAGTGAGGCCCGGCCCGGCCCGGCCCGATCCGCCGTGCGGGCACCCGGAGCGATCCCCTCTCCCAGAGACTCCGGCCCCTCCCGGGCGGCCGTGGGACCCCCGGCGCCGGGCCGGGCCGGGCCGAGCCCTCCCTCCCGCCGGGCTCGACGCCGGGGACGCCCCGGAGCGCCGGGCGCTGCGGCCTCATCCCGGCTTTGTTTCCCCTCCAGGGAGCAGGCGATGTCCTCGGTGGGATTCTGCGTCATAAACTCGGCCAAAAGAGGCTACCCTCTGGAGGACGCCACCCACATCGCCCTCCGTGAGTGAGTCCCGGGAGTGGGTGAGTCCCGGGAGTGGGCGTGGCCCCCGGCTCGGGGCACGGAGGCAGCCCGGTCGCCTTGTCCGACCCAAACCCTCCCCGAGAGATGAGAGCGGTTCAGGCCCGTCCACCACACCGGGCCATCGCCACCAGCGGGTCCTGCCTGAAGCTGCCGACTAGCAGAGCCGCGGCAGCCGTTGTCACCGGAGCTCCCGGGGGCTCCTTTCGAGCCCGGAAGCGTGTAGCCGGGGATTGCGTCCGCTTCGGGGAGGCCGGGTCCGTACGGGGGGTCCGAGCCGTCACAGGGCCCCAGGAGTCAACAGAATGCCCTCGGCCCCTTCGTTTCTCAGACCCGAAACCTCCCAGAACACGTCCCCGACGTGGGCGAGATGTAGGTTCTCCGCCCTCCTCTTCCCACCGCTCCCTCCGCCGTTCCGTCCTGCACCTGGAACTCGGCCTGCCGAAGGCCAGCCTTTCCCGAGTGTCGGGGCCTCCCGGCTCTGGGACGTCGGCGCGTCCAGCCGGTGCTCAGACGTTCCGGTTGTCCCCGTCCAACGTGGGACGTCGTGACACGGAAACCCGAGACGTCACTGCGGGGGCCCGGAGACGCAAGGGCACCGGACTCTGCCAGAGAGGCCGCTGCCAGCATCGGTGGGGAAGTTTACCTCAGGCCTGCCCCGGCGCTGCGCTGGTCCCGGGCAGTGATCACTGGCGAGGCCAGAAGGTTGAGGAAGCTCCCTCTTCCAGCCCGGGCAGTGAGGCCTACCCAGCTGGCCACACCCAGGGCCGGAGTGGGTATTTTCTCGGGCGTTTGTCCGGTAGAGGGGCCCGGCCAGCGAGTCACGGCTCTCACCGCTGCGGCAGAGCCGGTCAGCTCTACGAGTGGCCCGGGGAGCCCGGCGTCTCCCGCCCCGGCTGTGTGGCAGTCCACATCCGACCTGGGGGAAGGGGGCGTTGCTTGTCGAGACGAATGTGTCCCAGGGGTAGAGGTGCCCGAGCAAGGGGCGGGGAACGGGGCGCCGTGCAACCTCGCTCCTGGGAGGCTGTGGTCGCGAGGGGCGGGAGCCGTACACCCCCAACCACCACCACCACCACCGACTCTTCCCCGTGCGTCCCTCCCCAGGCACAGTGAGGCGCTTCCTCGAAGCCCACGGCGACACCATCGAGAAGGTCGTGTTTGCTGTGTCGGACCTGGAAGAGGTACTTTTTTCTCCATTCACCCGCGGGCCGGGCACTCGGGGACGAAACGCGCCTGCTCTCGCTCCGGCCCGGAAATAGCACAGCTGCTTTCCCTGTTGTAAAAGGGGGCCGTGGGCCCCGAGACCGCCAAGCCTGCGAGATTCAGACCCATGGGCTGTGACCCACCTGAGGGTTTCCAACCTTGGCTGAAAGGGCCCCATATGGGAATCCTCTAGCGTGTTTGTTCTGCGAAGCCTCCCCTTCACCCCCCGGCCCAAAACGATCCCTGTCCCCTTCTCCCTGCGCTTGCGCGCAGTGGACGGTCGGTGCCTTTGACAGAGCTCTGGCTCTGGGGTGTGAACGCCTGGGCTTTGCCCGTGCTTGCAAGATGCGCCGTAAGGGTTTCTGGGACTGCAGGGGTTACGCGCCGTATTCAGCAGCTGTGCACGCGCGCGCGCACACACATATATAGCTCTCGAGGCTTTTGGAGAGCGGGAAGGCCAACAGAAGGAGGTTTTGGAAAGGCCATCCGGGTGGGACTATGTAACGATGCTTTCACAACCAGCGGTAATTGTAGCTAGTGTTCGTCAAGCACATACTATGTGCCAAGCGTGGTGCTAAATGGTGGGGAAGTCACCAGACCATCAAGTCAGCTGTGGGGCAGGTCTGGGCTCGGGGAAGCTGCTAGCAGAGAATAGTCTCCCTCCTGGAGATGTGGGGGGGGCCCCACCCCCCCCCCCAGCCTCGGGCGGGACCGGTCCCACGCGGGGGTCTGGACCTACCAGGAAAGGATGCAGCCGGCCTTGGGGGCCGGGGAAAGACTCACCTTAGCCACTGTGTCAGCCAAGGTCCCCTATCACGGAGCTCCCGGACCTCCTTCGCCACAAACAGCTTCAGTGGAAGGACTGGCAAGATGCTGTCCAGCCGGGCACTGGGGGCCGGAGTGGGACAATGAGGAGGAGGAGGAGGAGGAGGAGCCGGGTTTCTGGATAATCCCTGTGCTAGTTCTTTAGCTCAGAAGTCATTAAAAAAAGGCCCAACTTTGGGTTGTCATTGGATCAGTGTCGACCCTGGGCTGACTCCAGGTCAGTATTGGCATTGGACTGGCGTTGGGTCAGCGTTGGCAGTGGTGGGTTGGCACCGGGTGGCCTCGGGCCAAAGGTCGGGCCAGCCCTGGGTGGCCTTGGGTCAGCATTTGACCTAGGTATCGAGCTGGAGATTGGTCTTTGACCCCGAGGGAATCCAGAGCCTCTGGGAGTCCACTTGGCCGCCTTCTGCTCTCCCGACTGCAGGCCACCTACCGGAAGCTGCTGCCCCTCTATTTCCCAAGGTCCTTGGAAGAGGAGGCGCGCTCCCTGCCCCTCCTCCCTGCGGATATCGGCAACGCCCAGGGGGAGCCTGTGGTCCCGGAACGACAGATCCGCATAAGCGAGAAGCCAGGCGCGCCAGAGGGTGAGGCCGCGATCGGGGAAGCGGGAGCTCTGCCCGAGCCCGGGATCCCCCCCTCTGGAGGCGGGAATACCCGACCGGCCCTTCTGCGCGGCGATGATGTCGGGTCGTCACCGGTGGGGGCACGCGGCGGTCTGCTGGAGCTGAGCTCAGGCGGGGGGCTGGACCGGCTTTCAAAAACCCCCAGCCCCGCCCTCAGCTGCCCGCCCTGGCCCGGAGACGCCCAGGGCAGGGAGGAGGTCCGCAGGGCAGTCAGTCGGGGAAGGGGGGCCCTAGAAAGTCTCTAATATCAAGCGATCAATCAGTGGTATTTACTGAACGCTGAAGTAAATGCTTGGGAGAGTCCAGCATAACAGAATTAACAGGCACGTTCTCTCCCCGCAATGAGCTCTGGCTCGTGACCTGACTTGGTCTGGTGGGGCGCCCCTGCGGGGGCTGCTCTGGGCCCCAGAGTGGGATGGGGATGGGGAGGCCCTAGCCTGGTGGGGGAGGGGGCGTGCCCATAGGGTCCACGCCGAGGAGCCTGGAAAAGACCGGCCCCGCTCCGCGTCGGGTTGCTCCCCTGGAGTCGGGGTTCCCACGGAACTCGAGGCGGCATCCGGTGGCCGGAAGTTGGCCGTGGGCCGAGGCCGCCCCGAGCGCCACGGGCTGTTGCCGCCGCTGCCGTTGCAGACCCGCGGGCGGCGGCGGAGGAGGACGAGGAGGAGGACGGACTGGAGGTGGGCCTGTCGTTCGTCGGCTCGCACGCGTTCGCCCGCATGGAGGAGGACGTGGACAAGCAGCGGCGCCTGGTCCTCCAGGGACAGTTGTCGGAGGCGGCGCTGCAGAAACAACATCAGAGGAAGTAAGGCGACGGCCCGTTCTCCTGCCCATCCACCCGCCCCTCGGCCTCGCCTCGGCCCTGCCGCCCCCCGGGCACGCCTGCGCGCGCCGGCCCTCGCCGGGCCGGGCCGGGCCGCCGGGGTCCTGGTGCGGACGGGCCATTACAAACCGGGAACGTCTCTCCCCGACACCTGGGCCCCACGGTCCCGTTCCCGGCCCTGTTGCCGGCCGGGACTTTGGGTTTCGCCCAGGGGTGGGCGTGGCCGCAACAGGCTTTCATTCAATAGTATTTATTGAGCGCTTACTATGTGCAGAGCACTGTACTAAGCGCTTGGGATGAACAAGTCGGCAACAGATAGAGACAGTCCCTGCCGTTTGACGGGCTTACAGTCTAATCGGGGGAGACGGACAGACAAGAACAATGGCACTAAACAGCGTCAAGGGGAAGAACATCTCGTAAAAACAATGGCAACTAAATAGAATCGAGGCGATGTACAATTCATTAACAAAATAAATAGGGTAACGAAAATCTATACAGTTGAGCGGACGAGTACAGTGCTGTGGGGATGGGAAGGGAGAGGTGGAGGAGCAGAGGGGAAAGGGGAAAATGAGGCTTTAGCTGCGGAGAGGTAAAGGGGGGATGGCAGAGGGAGTAGAGGGGGAAGAGGAGCTCAGTCTGGGAACGCCTCTTGGAAGAGGTGATTTTTAAGTAAGGTTTTGAAGAGGGAAAGAGAATCAGTTTGGCGGAGGTGAGGAGGGAGGGCGTTCCAGGACCGCGGGAGGACGTGACCCAGGGGTCGACGGCGGGATAGGCGAGACCGAGGGACGGCGAGGAGGTGGGCGGCAGAGGAGCGGAGCGTGCGGGGTGGGCGGTAGAAAGAGAGAAGGGAGGAGAGGTAGGAAGGGGCAAGGTGATGGAGAGCCTTGAAGCCTAGAGTGAGGAGTTTTTGTTTGGAGCGGAGGTCGATAGGCAACCACTGGAGTTGTTTAAGAAGGGGAGTGACATGCCCAGATCGTTTCTGCAGGAAGATGAGCCGGGCAGCGGAGTGAAGAATAGACCGGAGCGGGGCGAGAGAGGAGGAAGGGAGGTCAGAGAGAAGGCTGACACAGTAGTCTAGCCGGGATATAACGAGAGCCCGTAATAGTAAGGTAGCCGTTTGGGTGGAGAGGAAAGGGCGGATCTTGGCGATATTGTAGAGGTGAAACCGGCAGGTCTCGGTAACGGATAGGATGTGTGGGGTGAACGAGAGGGACGAGTCAAGGATGACACCGAGATTGCGGGACGGGAAGGATGGTCGTGCCATCCACGGTGACGGAGAAGTCTGGGAGCGGACCGGGCTTGGGAGGGAAGATGAGGAGCTCAGTCTTGCTCATGTTGAGTTTTAGGTGGCGGGCCGACATCCAGGTGGAGACGTCGCGGAGGCAGGAGGAGATGCGAGCCTGAAGGGAGGGGGAGAGGACAGGGGCGGAGATGTAGATCTGCGTGTCATCTGCGTAGAGATGGTAGTCAAAGCCGTGAGAGCGGATGAGTTCACCGAGGGAGTGAGTGTAAATGGAGAACAGAAGAGGGCCAAGAACTGACCCTTGAGGAACTCCAACAGTTAAAGGATGGGAGGGGGAGGAGGCTCCAGCGTAGGAGACCGAGAATGATCGGCCAGAGAGGTAAGAGGAGAACCAGGAGAGGACAGAGTCCGTGAAGCCAAGGTGAGATAAGGTATGGAGGAGGAGGGGATGGTCGACAGTGTCAAAGGCAGCAGAGAGGTCAAGGAGGATCAGAATGGAGTAGGAGCCATTGGATTTGGCAGGCTTGAAACCGATGGGGCCGGTGGAGCGAACAACCCCCCCCCCCCACTTCCCTCCACATCCCACATTGCCCCCACGCCACGCACACAGGCACACGTGCACACATACCCACAGGCACGTGAACCTGTTGGGCTCCTTCTTCCCCAGTTTCCTGCCCCGCACCTGGTCCCGAAAGAGGAGAAGGGGAGGGGCAGAGCATGGGGCTAGGGAGCTGTGCCCCCTTCTTGTGGCCTGGCTCTTCTTGTTCTGTATCCGGAGGAACTCCGCGAGGGCGGCCCTCGGCAGCCAGCCGCGTGCCACTCGGCTCTGATCGCCGGGCCGCTGAGGTCGGCACCGGCTGTCCAGACCGGGCCCGGACAGAGGGAGGCTTTCCAAGAGCTTCCGCGGGCTCTCCTCAGCTCGCTGTGCGTCTCCGTCACGATAATTATAATGATTGTAATGGTATTTAAGTGCTTACCGTGTGCCAGACGCTGTCCTGAGCGCTGGAGTAGAGACAGGATAATTGGGTTAGACATAATCCCCGTCCCACGTGGGGCTCACGGTCTCAGCCCCCATTTTGCAGACGAGGGAACTGAGGCACAGAGCAGGAATTAGAACCCATGACCTTCTGACTCCCAAGCCCGTGCTCTAGCCACTACGTCAGGCCGCTTCCCAGCTCCAGCACCAGGCAGCGGTGCCGGGGACCACCGGGGCGCTGATCTCGTCGGGCCGGCCGCGGGCTCTGCCCAGCGGGTGGCCGGTGCTGACTCTCCCGGCCTCACCGTCCGCCCTGGGGCACGGGACCAGTGGGGCTTTGGGCAGTTCTGGAATTGGCCAACCCCTGCTCTGTCTCTCTAGTTACAATCGCTGGTTGTGCCAAGCAAGGGCAGAGGACCTCTCCGACATCGCCTCCTTGAAAGCCCTATATCAAACCGGTGAGTGAGTGGCCCTGGATTTTTTTTTGCTTGTGCCACCTTTGCCCCGCGCTCCCTACCAAGGCCCCCCGCAATTGCTCTCCGCCAAGAATCCCCCAGGGCTCTCCGCCAAAATTCCCCCCGAACTCCCTTCCAAGTCTCTCCCAGTGCTCCTGTCTCAGACTGCCCCCAGCCACCTCCCCCAGCAATGGCTTCCACACCGTGCTGCCTTCCCTCACCTCCCGGCTCCTTCCTCTTCTTCCCCCTCCGGGGTCCCTTCTCCATCCTCTCCAGCTGGGGCTGGTGGGGACGGCTTCTCTCCTGTCTCGGGAAGGGCCGTGGGGAGCGTGGCCTCCTCACTGCCCGGAGACTGTGGCCCTCCACAGCTTAGCACACCCTGACCGGTGACCTACCCACCCCTCCCCCCCCGACTCCCCCCGAGCCGGGGCTGGTGACGGCTGGGGCTGAGCCAGGAGGGAATCATTGGTGGGGAGGCCGGTGAGTGGGGAAGGATGTGCCAGCGCACGGCTGAGAGCGAGCATTCATCGGAGGGGGTTTCCGAGCTTCACGTGCGGAGGCAGGGAGGGACGGTGGATGGTTCGCGGTGTGATCCTCCACGTTGGTGATTCTCGTGGATGACTGAGGGACAACTGAAGTTCCGGCACGGAGGCTCTGCGGGCTGTTCTGTGCGCTTCCTCTAGACCGTCTGTCGCCGCGCGTTCTGAACCGGGCCCTCCTTGGCTTTTGGTGTGGGCGGATGGATGTCAGGTGCCGCTCCCGGGTCTCTGATCGGCTCTCCCCTTGCAGGTGTGGACAACTGCGGCCGCACCGTCATGGTGGTGGTGGGACGAAACATCCCCGTGACGCTCATTGACATGGACAAGGTAGGGAGCGAGGCCCAGGCCCGGCCATCGGGTCACGCGGGGCGGCTTTCCCCGGCACGGGGAGAAGGTTGTGGGCAGCGCCCAGGGCTGCGGGCGGACACGTGGCCGGCCAGCGAGGTCGGGCGTCGGCGCTCACGGGCCGGGAAGCAGCCGCCTTGCCTGGAGCGGTGGAGAAAGGAAGATGGAGGCGGGAGTGCTGTGGGTGCTTGTGAGCACAGGCCCCGATACCCTGAGCTGGCAGTGGTGGGGATAGACCTTGGGGAGAGAAGAGGTTAATAAAGCAGGACCTCCTGGAGGAGATGGGCTTTCAGAAAGACTTGGAAGATGAAGAGAGGGGCAGGCTCCCGGATACGAAGGACGAATTCCAAGCAGAAGGAAGGGTGTGAGCAAGGGGTTGGGGCAAGATGAGAGATGAGAATGAGGCCAGTGAATAGATGGGCTAGAAAGGCTTGAAATGTGTGACCTGAGGTGTGGTGAGAGAAGAGAGTGGGTAAATGGGATGGACTGCCTTAAAGTCCTCGCTCAGGAGTTTCTGCTCGATGTGGAGAGCGGTGGGAAACTCCCATTGAGGAATAGGGAGGGAAGTCAGTGCGGAACGACATCGTAGACAGAGAATCTCCGCGGGAAAGTGACGCTCGGGCTGAAGGGGGAGCTCGGCTGAGGGCGAGGAGGTCAACGAGGAGACCGATGCAGTAGTCAAGGCAGGTTTTGATGAGTGGCCGGACCAGCCCGTTGGCCTCTTGGATGGGGGCGGGGGGGCGGGGGGCCGATCCTGGAACTGACAGAAATCGGCGACGGACCGAACGAAGAGGTTGAAAGAGAGAGCCGAACAGGGCAATGCCACGATTATGTGCCGGAGGGATGAGGAGGATGGTCGGGTTGGCCACTGTGATGGGAAAGGGAGGTGGAGGAGAGGACTGGGGAGGGAAGACGAGTTCAGGTTGGGACATGCTGAACTTGAGGCGGTGGAGAGACATCCATCTTGAGTTGTCCCGGAGGCCTTGAGAAAATGCAAGGCTAGTAGAAGTGCGAGGTTGGGGCTGGCCAGGGAGATGGAACAGTCATCCTCGTCAAGGTGGGTGTTGAAGCCCTGAGAGTAGATGAGAGTGGAGGAAGAGGGTGTAAATTGGGGGGGATCCAGAATTAAGCCTTGGGGGACCTCCCCCTCACCGCGGTTAACAGGCTGGGAGGCAGAGGAGGAGCCTGCAAAAGAGACTGAGGAGGAGCGGCCGGAGAGGTGGGAGGAGAACCGGGAGAAGACAGTGTCAGCGAAGCCAAGGTTAGGAAATGTTTCCAGGAGAAGGGAGTGGTCCGTAGCGTCGAAGGTGGTCGAAGGGGATGGGGACTTGGCCGGCGGGAGGGGTTCGGTGACCACGAAGAGGGTGTTCTCAGAGGAACGGAGGGCACGGAAGCCGGATCGTAGCGGGTGGAAGAAAGGGCCCGTCTCCACCCCCGGGCTAGGCCCTGGATCAGCATCATTGGGCCCGAGCTTCCTGGCCCGGCTCCCTGTCCGGTCAGCCCCTCCGTCTGTTGCCCGCGAAAGCGCGGCACGTGGGATACAGACTGGAGGAGGGGCGTCCGGAAAGGTCACGGCACCACACGGGCCGATGAGACCTGAGCGGGGAGCCCCGAGGGGAGGACGGCGACTGGAAAGGGAGCGGTGGGTGCAGCTTAGCCGGGGCCCTGGGAGGTTTCTCTCCGTCAGATCCTGGGAAATGGGTGGCTGCTCCAGCTAACCAGGTCTTCCCCCTCTGCCCCCTTCCGTCTGCCCCTCCGCCCCCTCCGTCCCTTCCTTTTCCCCCTCCGTCCCCTTCTGTCCCCGCTGCAGGCCCTCCTGTACTTCATCCACGTGATGGACCACATCGTGGTGAAGGAATACGTGCTGGTTTATTTTCACACACTCACCAGTGACTACAATCGCCTGGACTCCGACTTCCTCAAGAAACTGTATGATGTTGTGGATGCCAAGTAAGTTCCCAGTAACGGCAGCGCTGGGGACCGAGCGCCCACTCTGGAGAAAGGGCAATGATGAGAATGACGCTATTTGATCATTGCAGCCTTTATTAAGTCCTTACTTTGTGCTAAGTAAGCTCTGGGGCAAATTCAAGCTCATCAGGTCAGTTCAGAGAAGCACGGGGCCCTTTTCCTGCCCACCGGGAGCTTAGAGTGGGAGCTTCTGAGCTGGGGAGGAAGGGACGGATGGAACGTGGGAGGGAGCGAGGGTTATTTCGAGGGCTCGAGCCCCCGTTCGCGTGTTCCAGGGAAACTGCCTCTCTGCTCCAGGCCTCTCCTTGAGCGGCGAATTGTGGGAGCGCGGTCAGAGAGCGTCAACACGCAGGCACCTGTAACTGGTGGCCGCAGCCACGACTGGAAGTTCTCAGGTCTGGTCAGACCTGGGTGAGGTCGGGTTGACACAAGTGTGGGGGCCACCGCCCCCCCGGCCCTGGGAGTGGGCACCCGTGCTCCCCGTCCTTGGGCCCGAGTTCGGGCCCCTGGGGTGTGGCCGCCCCTGTTAGGGAAGCGCTCTTTGGGAAATCATCTGCAGGGGGCACTTACACCAGGGGCACCCACCTCCAACCTGGTCTGATGAGAAAAAGAGAAGGTGGAGAGGTCAGAGCAGCTCCGGGGCGTGAGCCCCCTCCTCCGCCCCCAGCCCGGTGACGGTTGGGCGTCTCTGGAGCCCGAACGTCCGCCGACTGCCGTGGGGGTCAGACGGAGCCTTCGGGGGACTCCCTCCCTGACCTCGCCATTCTCCTCCAGGTACAAGAGGAACCTGAAGGCCGTGTACTTTGTCCACCCCACATTCCGCTCCAAGGTAGAGTGTGCTCCCTACCGACCCGGATGCTCCGGCCCCGGGCTCTGTTGGCTCTGCGGGAGTCCCACGGTGCGGGAAGCGGGGTGGGCTTCGGGGCCGCTGCTGCGACTGCGCAGGGATCTGGTAGAAGAGGAGGAGGAGGAAGAAGGGGGGGAGGGAGTAACAGTGGCAGAGATAGACCACCCTGATTGTTCTGACCGAAGGACCTGCCTGTGCTCTCTCCTTGGTCCGGGGGGAGGAGGGCTCTTGGCACAGTCCCGCTCCCGGTCTGTTGCTGCTCCCCATGCTGCCCGTCATCCTGAGCCACGGGGTGATGTTGGCAGTGTATACGAGGTGTCAAGGACAGGGCAGTTAGCTACCACCTGCTCAGATCGCACGCGTGCCCCGTCCCCCGTGGCACTCACAGTCTCAGAGAGTCGAGTTAGGGGTCGGGCCGGCAAAGACGTGGACCCTGCGGCCCAAGGAGGTTCGGTGACTTGCCCCGTTTCACCCGAGCACACTCCCGGGTCTTCCACCTCCCAGCCCAGCGTCCAGCGAGCGGGCCAGCGAGCCCCGTCGGTTCTGGGGGGCCGGGGAGCGCGGCGTTGACTGGCCCTCTCTGCCCAGGTGGCCACCTGGTTCTTCACCACCTTTTCCGTGTCGGGGCTCAAGGACAAAGTGCACCAGGTGGAGAGTCTTCACCAGCTCTTTGCCGCCATCGCCCCCGAGCAGATCGACTTCCCACCCTTTGTCCTGGAGTACGACGCGAGGGTAAGGGGCTTGGGGCCGCCTCCGGCCTCTCGGGGTCCCCGCCGCCTGCGCCCAGGATCGGTCCCGGGCCCCCTCCCCTCCCGTCTCCCCTTCCGGGGGCCAGGCCCGCGGCTCCTTCCCGTTCCTGAGACCGGTCGGGCTGAGGTTAGGGTAGGGCCAGGGTCCCCCCAGCCGACCGGAGTGGGTAGGGATGACCGGGAACGGACCCCTCTAGACCTGTCGGTATTTGCAGGTGCGTGGCCGCTGCGGGGACGGATTCCCCGGGCGCCCCAGCCTCCAGCTGGAGCAGGAGCAGCTGTTGCTGCTGCTGCCGGCTCTGAAACCGCCCCCTCCGGCCTCGCCGGGCAGGGAAGGATCCGGGGACCAGCAGTTCCCTCCCTTGTTCGCGGATTCCAAGCCCGGCCCCTCTGCCTGCGTCTGCCCGGGCCCCTAGGATCTTGACCTTTCGGACCAAGCATCTCCTCCCTCCGCCTGGGCACCCGGGGCCCTGGCCCCGGGGTCGAGGGTGCCGAGCGATGGCGGTGCCGGGAGCTCCTGCCCGGAGAGTCGCAACCTCTCCAGAGGACAGCGGGGGTGGGCCCTTGCGACCACTCCTGCTGCCTGCCTGCGATCGCCCCCGCCGTCCACAGACTCTCCTCTCTGCCAGGAGCCCGCTGCCCTGCTTCCACAGCTGCCCCCCTAACCTCAACCCTCCCACCTGCCAACCATACGGAGAGGAGACGGGCGCCGCCCTGCTAGGGAACTGCCCTGCATCCCCCCTCTGTTCCCTCCACCCTCTCCCCCGCGCAAGGCAAGGAGCAGGGCTTCTCTACACGGTGACCTGGCCTAGTCTTCTCTGTCTCCGTGCCCTGGAGCATCTGGACCCAGCCCCCCACCCCCAGAGGGGACCTGGTGAACTGTGATTCCTCACGTCGCTGCCTCTCTCTCTCCTTAGGAAAATGGACCTTGCTACTCCTCTGGGCCCCCATCACCTGATCTGTGACGGTCATCCCGTGGTCCACCCGTACCTGGCCAGAGTCTTGCACCCTCTTGCTGAATCGGGCATCGTGGGCCACGCGAGCAGCCGGCCGGGTCGGGCCACACCGGACTCTCTCTAGTTAACTTCGGAGGGCACAAACGGAGACGTCGGCAGTCGGGGGCCGTGGCGGGGGTCTCCGTCCTCCTCCCCTGCCCCCTTCTTCGAGAGACTCCCATCCTGCCACCGGACCACCGGCCCGGCGTCGGCAGACGCCCTCGTGCCCCAAGGGCTTCTTAAAAAACGTAACCAGTGGTGGAGATGAGGCCCTGGAGGCAACTGGGGCCGTGCGGGGTTTCCCCGGAGCCCTGGCTCTCTGCCCTGGTCCTGCCGTGACCGAGTGGCAACTCTGGTCCCCCCCCCCCCCCCCACACACACAATAAGCGGGGCCGTGTAGGTCCGTTGCAGGGATCTCTGAGCCGGGGAGTGCTCTCGGGGCCCCACCCCACAGGGGAAACCCTGCCCTATCCTGCCAGTGTCCCGGGGTCAGGGCGAGGGCAGGGACGCTATTCCGGGAGCTTCCCGCACCGACACTTGGGTGGTTACTAGTTACTGGGTCTTCCCTCTTGGCCCACTGCCCTGTCTCCTCCCCAGCTCCCCCACCCACGCAGCTCCGGCCCCCCAAGAGGCCGGCCCAGCCGACCAAGTCGAGGCTCCGGGCTGAATCCTGGGCACCGGGTGTCCGGCTCCTCCCCCAGCGGCGGCTGCAGCCCCGCCAGCCTCGCCTCGGAGCCCCATCCTCCACCCAGGGCCGTCGTGGGGGTTGCCCCCGGCCCTTCGGTCTACCCCTTTACGGTCCTACCCGACTCTGCCCGTCCCGGGCCTTGGACGGGGAAGCAATAAAATCGGCCGAGGGTCCGGAGGGGCTTGGGATCAGGTCCGTTTTTCACTCTCTTCGCGTGGAAGTTGTTCTCTGAACCTCGCTTTGCCCACACCCTCACCCCCGCCCCTCGCAAGGAGGTCACCCTGCCAAGCTGTGAACTAATGGGGTGGCGGGGGCTTTCCGTGTCCAGTGGCGATGGGGGCGGTGGAGCTTACCGAGGTTGGGGAATGAAGGGGCGGGCCTTCTCTGGGAAAAGGTGGGGGTAGGATTATGAGGGAGGGGAAGAGGGCATACAGCTTGGGGCCATGGAGGTGGGCGACAGTCGGGATATGGCTGGTTCACACCCCTACTGGCACCACGGTCCCAGGCGGACATCACCGGGGTCAAGGTGGGGTCAAAGGGCTTCACCTGCAACCGAGCAGGGGTCGGGGATCGACCCCGCCGGGGCCTCACCCGTTAGCATGGTTCCCTGTCGCCTAGTGCCGCCCACCCCCCACGGGTCAACACCCCCCGTTCCCGCCCAGATACGGTAAACTCCCGTTCCCCTCCCCTGCCCACAGCAGGGAAACAGATGTAGTGGTCTCAGCCTGCCCCCCGAAGCCCGGTAACTGCCACCCGGCCACAGTTCTGGGGCGCTGATGCGGCCTGCCCGACCCCGACCCGCTGACCTGGGCGCCAAGCGGGCCGGTGGGCGTTCGCCCAACCCACCCTCGGCCAAAGACCGGACGCCGGTGTCCCTGTTGCTCGTTCTGCCCACCTTGGAGCTGGACAGGGGATGGGAGGGAGGGAGGGATTCGGGGGTCGGGGAAGGGGGCCGTCCTGATCAGCAACAGCTCTCGACGTCTCTCTCCCTGGTCCCGTCCCCACCTGCTCCGGACCGGGGAAAAGAGGCCGGAAGGGGAACCCGCAAATGGCGAGTGGGAGCCGGGAAGCCTTCCCGGAGGAGCCAGCGGGGCTGGAGTCTGTCTACCGTGTGCCGTTTCCCCATTAGTGCCGGCGGGCTGCGGGAGAATCCATCCGACTTGTATCGACCTGTAATAATAACGATGGCATTTGTTAAGCGCTTACTATGTGCAGAGCACTGTTCTGAGCGCTGGGGGGGATACAAGGTGATCAGGTGGTCCCATGTGGGGCTCACAGTTTTAATCCCCATCTTACAGATGAGGTAACCGAGGCACAGAGAAGTGCAGTGACTTGCCCAAAATCACACAGCTGACAAGCGGCAGACCCGGGATTCGAACCCATGACCTCTGACTCCCAAGCCCGGGCTCTTTCCACTGAGCCACGCTGCTTACTTGGCAGAGATTTTGAGGACGAGAATCACCGACCCTTCGGGAAAGGGATATTTGAGTTTTCATGGCTTCGAGGAAGGGAAGTCACCCCTCCACCCCCACCCTGCCTGCCCCCTGGCTGCCCCCTCATCTCTGCCTTCTCCAGATCCATCCTGGGGGCTGGCGGTGGCGGCCTGGGCCCTGGCCCTGCGTGCTCTGCACCTAATAATAATAATGTTGGTATTAGTTAAGCGCTTACTATGCGCAGAGCACCGATCTAAGCGCTGGGGGAGATACAGGGGAATCAGGTTGTCCCACGTGAGGCTCACGGTCAATCCCCATTTTACAGATGAGGGAACTGAGGCCCAGAGAAGTGAAGTGACTTGCCCACAGTCACACAGCTGACAAGTGGCAGAGTCGGGAATCGAACTCATGACCTCTGACTCCGAAGCCCAGGCTGGACCGTGGGATCCCGGGGCCTCGGCTGGCACAGGTGGAAAGGCCGGGAAAGTTGGCTCCGCTGCCGTGGGGGCCCGGGACAGGGAGAGGGCAGGGGGTGAGATCTCCCAGTAATTGGGGGTCGGGAGGGCCGGCGGGGGGGGGGTCAGGGGTGTGTGCCATCTCATCTCTTCCAGTTGGAAGCGAAATAAAGAGTCTGGCATCACCGGGTCGGTATTGGCCTAGCAGACCAGTGTACCCAATGTTCTGCTTCTCTAATAATAATAATGTGGGTATCTGTTAAGCGCTTACTCTGCGCCAAGCACTGTCCTAAGCACCGGGGGTAGATACAAGAAGCGGCTTGCGAAGCAGCGTGGCTCAGTGGAAAGAGCCCGGGCTTGGGAGTCAGAGGTCGTGGGTTTTAATCCCGACTCAGCCACGTAATAATGATGCCATTTGTTAAGCGCTTACTATGTGCAAAGCACTGTTCTAAGCGCTGGAGAGGATACAAGGTGCCTCCGTGACCTCATCTGTAAAATGGGGATGAAGACTGTGAGCCTCACGTGGGACCACCTTGCTTCTATTTATTGCTATTGTTCTTGTCTGTCCGTCTCCCCCGATTAGACTGTAAGCCCGTCAGAGGGCAGGGACTGTATCTGTTACCGATTTGTCCATTCCAAAGCGCTTAGTACAGTGCTCTGCACAGAGCAAGCGCTCAATAAATACTATTGAATACAAGGTGATCAGGTTGTCCCACATGGGGCTCACAGTCTTAATCCCCATTTGACAGCTGAGGAAACTGAGGCACAGAGAATGTAAGTGACTTGCCCACAGTCACACAGCTGACAAGCGGCTGAGCGGGCATTTGAACTCATGACCTCTGACTCCCCAACCCGGGCTCTTTCCACTGAGCCACGCTGCCGCTTCTCTAATTCGTCAGCTGGGTGACTTGAGGTAAGTCACTTGACTTCCCTGGGCCTCAGTTCCCTCATCTGTAAAATGGGGATGAAGACTGTGAGCCCTATGTGGGACAATCTGATGACCCTGCATCTACCTCAGCGCTTAAAACATAGCAAGCGCTTAACAAATACTAACATTATGACTATTGTAAGGTCACGCCGCTTCTACCCCAGTGCTCCATAGAGTGCTGGGCACAGGGACAGCGCTCACCAGAGACCGCTATCGTTAATAAGAATAATGTTGGTATTTGTTAAGTGCTTATTATGTGCCAAGCACCGTTCTAAGCGCTGGGGGAGAGACAGGGTCATCAGGTGGTCCCACGTAAGGCTCAGTCTTAATCCCCATTTTGCAGTTGAGGTCACTGAGGCCCCGAGAAGTGAAGTCACTTCCTCAAATAATAATGTTGGTATTTGTTAAGCGCTTACTATGTGCAGAGCACTGTTCTAAGCGCTGGGGTAGACACAGGGGAATCAGGTTGTCCCACGTGGGGCTCACAGTCTTCATCCCCATTTTTTACAGATGAGGGAACTGAGGCACAGAGAAGTAAAGTGACTTGCCCACAGTCTCACAGCTGACAAGTGGCAGAGCTGGGATTCGAACTCATGAGCCGCGACTCCAAAGCCCGTGCTCTTTCCACCGCGCCACGTTGCTGCTTCAAAGTCACCCAGCTGACAGGTGCCCGAGCCCGAATTAGAACCCGTGACCTCCGACTCCTAAACCCGGGCTCTTTCCGTTGAGCCACGCAGTAATAATAGTAACAATGATGTTGGTATTTGTTCAGCGCTTCCTATGTGCAGAGCACTGTTCTAAGCGCTGGGGGACAGACAGGGTCATCAGGTGAGGTTTACAGGCTTCATCCCCATTTGACAGATGAGGGAACTGAGGCCCAGAGAAGAAGAATAATAATGTTGGTATTTGTTCAGCGCTTCCTATGTGCAGAGCGCTGTTCTAAGCGCTGGAGGACAGACAGGGTCATCAGGTGAGGTTTACAGGCTTCGACAGATGAGAGAACTGAGGCCCGTAGAATAATAATAATAATGTTGGTATTTGTTAAGCGCTTCCTATGTGCAGAGCGCTGTTCTAAAAGCTGGGGGAGATACAGGGTCATCAGGCGGTCCCACATGAGGCTCACGGGCTTCATCCCCATTTGACAGATGAGGGAACTGAGGCCCAGAGAAGCGAAGGGATAGGGGAGGGGCGGGGGGGGGAGGGGAGGGGCGCGCGTGCGCACACAGGCGGGGGGAGGGGAGAAGGGGAAGGGCGCGCGTGCGCACAGGCGGGGGGGGAAGCGAGGCGGGGGGCGCGCGTGCGCACACAGGCGAGGGGCGAGGCGAGCGCGCACGCGCGCACAGGCGAGGGGCGGGGCGAGGCGAGCGCGTGTGCACAGGCGAGGGGAGGGGCGAGGGGCGGGGCGCGCGTGCGCACGCAGGCGAGGGGCGAGGCGCGCGCGTGCGCAGAGGCGGGACCGCGCGCGTCTCCCCCCGCCCCGCCGCCTCTCGGTGCCGCCGGTTCGCGCACGCGCCGACCCGGCGCGAGCGTCGCCGTCGCCGCGCGCCAGAGGCAGGGCCGGGCCCCGCCCCGCCCCCACCACCGGGGGTCCCCCCTCCCCCCCCCCCCGCTTCCCCCGCCACCGTTGTGTCCCGGAGCGCGAGGAGCCGGCGGGCGGCGGGAGGAGGAGGGAGGAATGAGCCGCCGCTCGGCCCGGACCCGCGGAGGAGCAGCGGCAGGAGGAGGAGGAGCAGCAGCAGCAGCAACAGCAGCCGGCGGGGAGCGGGAGGCCCGGGGTCGGCCCTCGGGGGCTCCGGGCTCCGCCCGGCCCGCCGCTCCCTAGCCCCGCCGCACCGACCCCGGCGGCAGCGGCGGTCCCCCTCCGGCGCCCGGGCCCCCCCCCCCCCCCCCGGCCCCCGGGGACCCCGAGGAGGGAGGCGGCGGCCGGGGATGAGGAGGGAGCCCGCCCGCCGCCGCCGCCGCCGCCGCCGCCGCCGTCGCCGCGGGGCCCGGGCCGCCAGGAGGGGGACGCCCGCACCTCGAAGCGGGAGCGGGAGCGGGAGCGGGTCCCGGGGGCTCGGGCCGCCCGCCGCCCCGCGGACAGAAGCCGGGCCCGCCGTCCTGGCCTGAAGGCCTCCGTCCCGTCCCGTCCCGTCCCGTCCCGTCCCGGTGCCCCCGTCGGTGTTGGCCGTCCTTCCTTTTCTCCTTTTCTCCTTTCCTCCTTTCCTCCCTCCTTCCCTCCCCGCGCCCACCATGAGCAGCCCCGCGCTGCTGCCCCTGCCCGGCCGCCGCATCCCGGCGCTCAGCGTCGGGCCGCCCGCCTTCCCGCACCACAGGGCCACGCTGCGGCTCTCCGAGAAGTTCATCCTGCTGCTCATCCTCAGCGCCTTCGTCACCCTCTGCTTCGGGGCCTTCTTCTTCCTGCCCGACTCCTCCAAACACAGACGCTTCGACCTGGGCCTGGAGGACGTGTTGATCCCCCACGTCGAGGCGGGGAAAGGGGGCCGCGACGCGGCCGGTTTCCTCATCCACGGGCCGGGCCACGACGAGCGGCGGCACAGGTGGGTGGGGGGCCGCACCCCGGGACCCCCGACGCGGGGGGCCCGGGACCCCCTTCCTTCGACGCCACCCGTCCGGCCCTCACCGCGTGCAGAGAGCCCACACCACACCGTTTACCGAGCCCTTACGCTGCGCACGGCGCTGCGCCGGACCGATGCTCGTAACGTGGGTATCGGTGAAGCGCTTCCCGGGTGCCGAGCGCCGTTCTGAGCGCAGGGGGAGATCCAGGGTCATCGGGTGGTCCCACGGGAGGCTCCCGGGCCTCACCCCCGTTTGACAGATGAGGGAACTGAGGCCCGGAGAAGAAGAAGACTGATGTTGGGATTGGTTAAGTGCTTCCCGGGTGCCGAGCGGCGTTCTGAGCGCGGGGGGAGATCCAGGGTCATCGGGTGGTCCCACGGGAGGCTCCCGGGCCTCACCCCCGTTTGACAGATGAGGGAACTGAGGCCCGGAGAAGAAGAAGAATGATGTTGGGATTGGTTAAGCGCTTCCTAGGTGCAGAGCGCCGTGCTAAGCCCCGGGGGAGAGACAGGGGAATGGGGTGGTCCCATGTGAGGCTCCCGGGCTTCACCCCCGTTTGACAGATGAGGGAACTGAGGCCCAGAGAATAATAATAATAATGACGGTATTTGTTAAGCACTTACTCTGTGCAGAGCACTGGTCTAAGCGCTGGGGGACAGACAGGGTCATCAGGTCGTCCCACTTGAGGCTCACAGTTAATCCCCATTTTACAGATGAGGGAACTGAGGCACAGAGAAGTTACTGATGCCTGTCTACTTGTTTGGCTTGGGTGCCTGTCTCCCCCTTCTGGACCGTGAGCCCGTCGTTGGGTAGGGATCGTCTCTATCTGTTGCCAAATCGTACTTTCCAAGCGCTCAGTGGAGGGCTTTGCACATAGTGAGCGCTCAATAAATACAGTGGAATGAATGAATGAAAGACAGATGCAGCCCCAGGTCGACACCGTCCCTGCCCATCGACGGGCTCCCGGCCTAAAGGGGGGAGACAGACAGCAAAGCAGAATAATAGTAATGTTGGTATTTGGTAAGCGCTTACTGTGTGCCGAGCACTGTTCTAAGCGCCGGGGAGAGACGGGGTCATCGGGTCGTCTCACGTGAGGCTCACACAGTTAATCCCCATTTTACAGATGAGGGAACTGAAGCCCAGAGAAGGGAAGTGACTTGCCCACGGTCACACAGCTGACAAGTGGCAGAGTGGGGATTCGAACCCATGACCTCTGACTCCCAAGCCCGGGCTCTTTCCATTGAGCCACGTCGCAGAAGAGAACGAGACGAAAACAAGACAGCATCCTCGAGATCGATAGAATCAAGGGGATGTGCGCCTCATTAACAAAATAAGTAGGGTAATAAATAATGTATGCCAACGAGCCCAGGGCTGAGGGGAAGGGGGAAGAGCAGAGGGAAAGGGGGGGCTCGGTCTGGGAAGGCCTCCGGGAGGAGGTGAGCTCCCAATCTGTTGCTGAATCTGTACATTCCAAGCGCCCAGCACAGTGCTCTGCGCATAGTAAGCGCTCAATAAATACTATTGAATGAGTGAATGAGGAGGAGGGAGCGTCCACACCGGTCTGAGCACCGACGGGGGCGTGGGGAGCGTCCACACCGGTCTGAGCACCGACGGGCTGGGAGAGGAGCGACGATCCTGGTGTGAGCACTGACACGGATGCGAGCATCGACACGGGGGGGGGGTCAGAAGTAGGCCCACAGAGGTCAGCGGGGGTTTGAGACCTGGGACAACGCGATCCCGTAGTCATCGAGGACTTTTAGAGCGCTCAGGACACAGTCGGCCCTCAGGATTGATTGGTAACGGTGTAAGTCAGGTGGCCAAGTTTGGTCACCGAGTTGGCTTTGTTTAGTTATTCTCTCGGTCCTTTCCAGGACGATGGGGTTACGTTCTCCATCGTTTTGTTGCATGGAAACTCCTCGAGTGGGTCCGACCCGTGTAGGCAGCAGGGAGCCAAAGTAGCAGCCAAGGTTCCAGGAAGATCGCTTTTGACCTCTGAGAGAGGAAAACGGCGTAAGAGGCATGGATTAGTAGGTGGCTGTGTCTGTTGAATTCAGGTCAGTATTTTTTGGTTTTTGTAGGAAGGCAAGATGGCCCATCTCTACGCGAGATAACTCGATAAACAGGTGCTAGAAACCAGTTACGCATGTGCAGAGTCGATAAAGAATGGGAGTCAGATCGGTCAAATTTCCCGTTGATCCTCTTTTGGGTTTTCGATGCTTCGTTTGTTGGCTTGTTTTGTGTTGTCTTTTAATGTGTTTGTTAGGCACTTACTGTATGCCCGGCACCTGTAGTAGGCGCTGGGTTAGATACAAGCTAATTAGGTCGGTCACAGTCCGTGTCCCACACGGGGCTCCCAGTCCCGTTTGTTGTGGTTCATTTATGTGGTCTCCTTGAATGAGCCCGAGTCCCTAAGCCGTTCTTCGGACTGGTCCAACTTTAATCCCAGCCACTTGAATGACCGCTGCCCCCCCCCCCCCCCCCCCCCCGTCATCATTTTCCCAGTTCTTCTGCGGGTAAAATGGATGCACGGTTCATTTTATTAATCAAAAGCTCAAGGTAGCAAAGTTGGTATTTGGCATTTCCCGTCAAGTGTTTCCAAGGAGTTGAATCATCACCACCACAAGGGTTTGTTGTTGTCCAGGAATCTAGTAAAGCCCATCCACTTTTGAGCTCCGTTTTCAGAGTTTGGGGGGGGCCTGATTTTTGCCTTGGCCGAGACTTCAGTTTGACTCGGGAGAGGTCTAAGTACGAAGTCATTCTTATTAGAAAAGCCAGAAGAATACAGGTTTGCGTGTGTGTTTTCTTATAGCCCAAGTGCACAGGGCAGTTTTGCAATTAGCTGGGCCGTCGATGTAACCCACTCCCTCCTGGCTGAGGCAGCTTCTTCACCGGCGGGGTGGGGGTGTCCGCTCCAGAGGTAGCGTTGAGCCCTTTCTCAGTTTCTTCCGAGATTTGCGCACTCCCTCTCACAACGTTATTTTGCCCAGGAGAGACCTAGAGCCTGAAAAGGTAGCAGCTGTGTGGCCTAAGTGGCAAACTTGACTTTCCTAAAAATAATTTTGGTAGAAAGCACTACGACGCCCGCACCCCTCTCACCTCTTGTTTGGGTGAGCTGCGGCAAATAACTAAATATTAGCCTTATCATTTAAACTTGGCATTCGAGGGCCTTCCTGGCCGTGTGCTGCTGTTGGGACATCGTCGGAAACGAGTCCTTTGGAATCTGTCGTATTCCAACTGGTTTTCATTGTGGACGATCCAGTCTGTCCACACAACAGCGATAAGGATTGATGCAGCCACTTACTCCTAAACTTTGGCTAAAGTGGAGAGCTTGAAGTTTACTTGTGCGGTTTTCCCTTTGCTCATTTCATGTTGTTCGTAAACTTGAATTAACTGTGGACGGCTGCGTCATTTAGTTTGCCCGTTGCCAACTCTTCCCCATTTTCGGTTGGTTGTGAATTTTTCCGAGCAGAAATTCAGTCTGTTTCTGGAAGCCCCAGGAGATGTTTGGTTCTCTCCGACGTGTTTAAAGCAGAACTCTTCATTCTTCCCCCAAGCCCACCCCTCTCCCCCCCCCCCCCCGCTGGGCCACACCTTTCCCGTCTCGGGTGACGATGGGTCCGTCCTCCCCGTTCTAGGAGCCCGAGTCGGTGCTGTCCTTCTCAACTCTTCGCTATCCGCATAAAGCCACGTGGGCGGCCTGGTGGCAAGAGAGCGGGGCTGGGAGTGCGGAGGGCCGGCTCCGCCTCTCGCCCACTCTGCGTCCCAGCGACACGGTGCCGGGATAGATCCCGAGGTTTTCGGGTCAGACACGGTCCCTGCCCTTCACGGGGCTCCCGTTCTGAGAACGGGCAGATACTGAATCACCGTTTGACAGATGAGGAAAGTGAGAGCCGGAGAAGCGATGTGACCTGCCTGACGTCCCACGGCGGGCAAGTGGCAGGTGCGGGATTAGGACCCGGCTCCTCTGACTCCGAGACCCGTGCTCTTCGACCACCCTGCTTCTTTGTATTTACGTGCGCTCAGTGTGTTTATTTTGACAGCGTGGTACCTCTATTTATGTTAGCTCCCCTGTTAAGAGCGTGAGCCTTTTGTGGGCAGGGAAAGTGTCACTCGGTTATCCCCAAGTACAGTGCACTACACCAAGGGGGTGCTCAGTAAGTGCTGCTGCCGCAAAGGTGGCTACTGTAGCTGATTGCTCCCTGTACTGATTGCTCCCTGTAGCTCCTGCTTTTGTGGCCCGTGCATTTTGACGGTTGGAAAATATGTCTTTAACTGGGGTGGGGGAGGGAGGGGAGGAATGGAATGTCCTTTTTAGATTGCGTAGGGCTCCATCTGGGTGTTTGTAAACCATCACACGCGGGCCTTAGGTCGAATTTGCTTTGTAACTGAGTTGAATTCTTATAAACCGCTATGAGTGTCAAGCACCGGGTGGGCACTTAACCCTTTCGGGTTAGCCGTTGCGCACTCCGAGTGTGCCAGGCAGTGAGCCGAACTCCGCAGAAGGCCAGGCCCTCCGCCGGTTCCCGGGGATGGAGGCCCAACTCGGGTTGAGTTTCAGAGTTCGTTTGACGTCCGTCTTATCACCGAGCCGTTTGGGCGGTGCGTATGTTCTGTTAGGCGGAGCTTAGTTTTCTTTTTGACGATTGACATTTCGGGCTCATAGATGCTGCCATTCAGTGGTCTAGGCTTTCTTTTGAATAAAATACAAAACGGCAACCTCTCCCTTTGTCTATAAAATCAGAGTCCGATAACGACCGGTAGGTTGACGATATTCTCCCAGAAAGTAAGGCTCCCCTCCGGGAGTAAAGTAGACACTCGGGGAGGGGCGTCAGCTCTCTCGGTCCCCTCAGAGGCCCATTGAGTCCAGGGTGCAGCCCCGCTCACCCGAGGAGGCCCCTAGGGAACATCCGGAGCCACGTGGTTCCACCCAAAGGGCTGGATTTGCTGCAGGAAGGAGCCGTGGGCTGCGAGAGAACGGCTGTGCGCGCACGCACCCCCTGCACACCCGCCCACACCCGCACAGAAGCGTGACAGACGCTTGTGGCAAGACGAGCCGGGGTCCCATCGCACAGCTAGCTGGCCCTCCGGAGCAGAGCTTTCCACGCCCCCGCAGCCCAGCTCCACTTAAGAAGTTGCGGCCGGGGAGCGTCCCGCGCCCGGGCCTCGGGCTCGGGAGGGCTCCCCTCCTTGTCCCCGGACCTGGTCCCGGTGCTTGGCTCCCCCCGGCCCCCGGCTCTGCGCCGTCCTGCCCTGCCTGCTGAGGCTCCCCACCTCCCCCCGGCCCAGCAGCCATCCCTCCCGGGGGGGCTGGGCTCGGCCCCCTCCTCCCCACCCACTCCCCGGCATCTCCCGCTCCCTCGCTCCGCGCGGCCCCTGAGAAGGGAGGGGAGGTGTAGCAGCCGAAGAGGTGCCACGAGGACACCCCTCCACACGTGGGCCGGCCCCCCCTTGCTCAGGTGAGCATGGGCAGCCCCGGGGGGATGCCACGCGGAGCTCCTTTGCCGGGCCCCCGGCCCTGCCAACCCTCCCGGGGAGATCCTCCGGGACGGGGAGGGAGGGGAGGGTTTCCCTCCGTGTGTCTTGGCAGCACGCCACAACCACAGGCTGTGCCTTAGGGTGCCCACCTCCCTGCCCACCCACCGGTGGAAATAGGAATATTCACCTAGAACAGCCAGCACAGGGAATAGTCATCCGTTTCATGAATACTGAGTAAAACTTCACGCAACCAACAAACATGCTTAGAAGATTGACTTAACTCAGCTATAAAACTGTGCATGTTTCGTAGAGTCTTGGTATTGCCTTATGGTTTGTACTTCTTTTAATTTTCACTCGGAAGGGGCAGAAGAAACAAGGCGAGGCCTGCGTTCTTCTTCGTAGTCTTGTTAACCGCCCCCCTTTACTCTCGCATCGTCGTTCCCATCAGCAGCACCCTTGGTTCGTTCAAGACTAGCAAGTCACGGGTCACTTGCAGGCGGCTTGGCCCCAGGGAAGGAGCACGGGCCCCGGAGTCTTAGGCCCCGGGCTCTAATCCCGGCCCTGCCAGTTGCCTGCCCTGTGACCTTGGGCAGGTCACTTTGCTTCTCTGTGCCTCAGTTTCCTCATCTGCAAAATGGGGGTTCAAAACCTCTTCTCCCTCGGACTTAGACCCTGAGTCCCATGTGGGACAGGGACTGTGTCTGATCTGATTAGCTTGTATCTACCTCGGGGCTCACAGCTGTGCTTGATGCAAAGTGAGCACTTAACGGACACCCCGATAATAATCTTCACCATCGCATCATCTTCTGGTGACTCCCGAGCACTCAGTCGAGTGTTCTGCCTACAGTCGGCACTCGATACGTGCTCCTGACTGATTGCTAGCACCGCCCAGACTGTGAGATTCTCTACAGGAAAATGAGACTGGGGCTGTGCTGCTGTTGCTGGGATTACGGCTTCTGGGGCAGCTGCTGGGGCTGCCGCTGCTTTGGCTGCTGCTCCTAAGGCTGTTGCTGCTGCTCCTGCCCCAAGCCATTTGGCCCCGCGAGATGTACACAGAGAAGGTTGCGGCGTTTCCCAAGAGGCCCAGGGATGACCCTCGGGCGGCAAGAAGGCCGTCTGCCCCTCTCAACGAGGCCCTGCAGCTGCCGCTTCCCCTTCTGCCATCACTGCCCCTCTGCAGGCCTCGGCTGGGACATGGAGCCTCAGGCCAACCCTCATGAGGACGTTTGCCCTCCCCAGGCAGTTCCCCAGCCAGGGACCTCAGGGTTCCCCTCCCAGTGGCTCCGGGGCCCTCGCACCCCACCCCCGGTTCTCCCCGTGGGGTACCACCACAGAGGGTGGTTTTGCCTAGAAGTTGTGGGCTCCCTTTTCATCATGAGAGCCCTTACTATATGCAGAGCACCGTTCTGACCGCTGACAGTACGACGGTAGAGTTGGCAGATACATTTCCTGCCCTCAACGAGCTTACAGTCTAACTGCCCCCCGGGAACCTGCCGGCCCGATGGTGTTACCCTGAAGTTCTGGCAGCTCTGAGCTGTCCCTTTTTCTCCGTTTCCCCGCCTGGACCGTGGGGGGCTGCTGGGGTTCCCTTGGGGGCTCCATCTAGGGCCAGCCCTCTGGCATACGGAAGCCGGGGATGGCTTCGTTCATTCATTCAATCGTATTTATTGAGCACTTACTGTGTGCAGAGCACTGTACTGAGCACTTGGAACGTACAATTCGGCGACAGGTAGAGACAATCCCTGCCCAACAACGGACTCACAGTCTAAAAGGGAGGTTTGTCCCGGTTGGAATGGGTGGGGCCCGGAGGCTGGATCCGTGGCAGGGACTCCCTCCTCGGAGACCAGGTCTGGCCCGTGCAGTCCAGGTCGGAGGGTCAGTGACACCTCCCCAGGTTGAGGCCAGTCCCTGAGCCGGTGGTTTCTGGAAGGCACAAAGTGTATTTTGGAAGGGGGTGGCTGGAAAGTTTGGCACATTTAAAACGTACTTTTTTCCTCTGAATCCTCCTACTCCTGAATGAAACGTCCGGTCGTCGGCCCCTCCGGGCGGTTTTTGCTTGCCTCGCGTAAGGGCCGGGATTCTTCCTGCTCGACCCCAGAGGCCTCCTGCCAGAACCAAGATTTGAACCCCGTACTCTCAGGGGCCGTCACCACGGTCTGCCGTCCCAACCGAAGCGAGGTGGCCAAGTCACTGCCCAGAGGGTCAGCCAGGAGCCGCTGCGTCGGTTGGTCTCATCCAGGGGCGGCGTCTTGTGCCCTTGTGAGCGCTGACACGGGAGGGCAGTGGTTGGAACCTGCCCCCTGCAGAGACAGGAGCGAAGCCCCGGGGCGGGGAGGATGCACTTCTCTACTACGCTCGGGGTCTGCTCCGGCAGGAGAGAGACCCCGGGCCCGGGAAGCACCCTGGGTGAGGCCCCCCGGGGGGATGGGATGGGGAAGGGGGCGGGGGCTAGGCCGAAAGGGGTCCAGGATGGGGCTGGGCGGAGAAGGCTGTACCTGGGAATCCTCTCTTTGGTGCTTCGAAGGCCGGGGTTAAAGCCAGGTAGGCAGAGGAGGCGTTCGCTGCAGGGCCTGGGCTCTTATCTCATTTCCTCTTCCTGGCTCTCCCGACAATGCTCGGCACACAGTAGTAGTTACAGTCATGAAGGTATTTGTAAAGCGCTAATGAACTACATAGCAAGCGCCAAGCACTGTGCCAAGCGCTGGACTAGATGCCAGACGATCAAATGGGGCGTCGTCAATAGAGCTCACTGTATAGGAGAGGGGGAGAAAGGGTTTTGAAGCCCCGTTTTACAGAGGAGAGACCTGAGGCCCAGTGAAATAATAATGTTGGTATTTGTTGGTATTTGTTAAGCGCTTACTATGTGCAGAGCACTGTTCTAAGCTCTGGGGGAGATACAGGGTAATCAGGTTGTCCCACGTGAGGCTCCCAGTTAATCCCCATTTTACAGATGAGGTAACTGAGGCCCAGAGAAGTGAAGTGACTTGCCCACAGTCACACAGCTGACAAGTGGCAGAGCCGGGAGTCGAACCCATGACCTCTGACTCCCAATCCCGTGCTCTTTCCACTGAGCCACGCTGCTTCTCTATGCAGCTCACCCAAGGTCCCGCAGCAGGCCGCGAGTCCGGCAGGGATGGTCCCAGCTGTCAGGACTCCCGGCCCCGTGCTCGCCCCATGAGGCCTCGCCCCGGTGATACTGCTGAAGGACTTGACGGAGGTTTCCGACCTCAAACCTCGTTTCAGAAGTTGGTATGTTGTTTTGTTTGTTTCTGCATTCGCTTGGCTTCTCCTGGAGATGTTTGGTGAGCAAAAAGATGTGGCCTTAGGTCACCTGCCTTCTTCCTGTAAAATGTTCTCCTATTCTAAAATCAAATTTTGGGGTCGGGCAAGTGATATGTAGTTATCGGTTCATAAACAGCTACGTATGGCCACCTGTGGTTCGGTGAGAAGGGAAGGTATGGTCTCCGCCCGGTTCGCAAACAACGGAGTCTTGCTTTTTGAGCAGTGATTGCTGGATGGTTCTTAAAATTGCTTGAGGAAACTCTTTCTCTGGCCAAAGTGAAAAGGCCACCTCCTCCGTGAGGCCTTCCTTGATTTCCACCCCTCCCACCCCGCATCACCGCCTTTCCGGCCGTGCCGTCCCTTCGGCCGCCGCTGCATTTCTCTATTTCTCTGGGACTCATCGGCCTCTCGTCTGGGACCAGCTGGTCCATTCCCCTCTCCTGCCTTCGCCGTCGGGCCCTCGGGGCCCTTGGGTTGGAGCAGCCCCCGCCTCCCCAGTCGGAAGCACCTCGGTGTCCGCTGTGGTCCCGGGCCTGGGGGGTCCTGAATCCCACGCTCGGATCATCTGGGATGCCCTCCCCGCGGCCCCCAGAAGCGCGGGGAGGTCGTTCCTGCCCGCGTGGGTGGTGTTCCCATCCCGCCCCGACCTGGCTGTTCCCCACTAGGCCCCGTGGGGATTCATTCATTCATTCAATAGTATTTATTGAGCGCTTACTATGTGCACAGCACTGTACTAAGCGCTTGGAATGAACAGGTCGGCAACAGATAGAGACAGTCCCTGCCCTTTGACGGGCTTACGGTCTAATCGGGGGAGACGGACGGACGAGAACGATGGCAATAAATAGAGTCAGGGGGAAGAACATCTCGTAAAAACAATGGCAACTAAATAGAATCGAGGCGATAATAGGGTAATGAAGATATATACAGTCGAGCAGACCGAGTACAGTGCTGAGGGGATGGGAAGGGAGAGGGGGAGGAGTAGAGGGAGATGGGGGAAAAGAGGGTTTAGCTGCGGAGAGGTGAAGGGGGGGCGGTAGAGGGAGTAGAGGGAGAAGGGGAGCTCAGTCTGGGAAGGCCTCTTGGAGGGGGTGAGTTTTAAGTAGGGTTTTGAAGAGGGCAAGTCCAGCTCTGCCCCTCCGGACCCTGCTAATCGGCCAGGCTGGGCACATGCCTGACTGGGCTTGGGGTACCCGCCCCTGGGGCGAGATCCACCGTGCTGCCGGCCAGGGCCTGGGGACTTTGTCTTTTCTACTGCCTTTTCCCTTTTCTACTGAGCGTCAAGTCTGGATCATATATTTTTATCTGGGCCGAAATGATTGAATGCTTTAAAAAATGAATAGCCTATCAGCAGTTGAAGCTGGATGAAATGTTAAGCGAATGCATAGCGTCTGTCGTGCCGCCCCTTTATGGAGATGGCACCTTGACCTTTTGTTTTCCGTTTTTAAGAAGTAGGTCGGGCTTCTTCGCTTGTGGCCGTAATGGCATTTTACCGGTGCTGCTGCCTGCTTTCTCCACTTGAAGAAATGAATGTGGACCCTGTACCTAGACCCCGCTCACTTCTTACCCCTGGAATATGGGGTCTAGGTGAAAAAGGAGTTGATGCTGTTGTGGAAGTCCAGTTTTCAGAAGTCTTTCCCTTCCTCCCTCTTCCCCTACTTTCCCTCATTTTTCCATTGTCCTTCTTGCCCCCAGTTGGAGGAGCCCAGGGGCCTCGCTGACTTTTGCTGGCAGCAGTGACCAGGGCCAGTGGCCGGGGTACTTACTGTGGGAATTGGCTTGTCCGTTTTGGGCGGTGGGGTTCGGGCCGGCCGTGGAGTGGCTGGGTCGAGTCCCAGTCCAGTCGGCCCGAGATCCCACGCCGAGCGATGGAGTCCGGCGGCCTGCACGGCGCCCCTCATGACTCTCATCTCCCCCCCTACCCCAGACTCGTGCTGTGGGGGGAGGTGGTGCAGTGCCTGGTGGAACGGGCCAGGCAAAAATTTCTCCCTTCGATGGCCAAGGTAACCCCAGGCCATAGGGCAGGGTAGCCACCTCGTGACCTTCCCAGCTCACTCAGCCTACTGTTTTTTGGACTCCTGCCGAGCCAGTCAGGCCCATGAGATGGCTTAGCCAATTCCGGTGTCCAGGAACCTAGACCACCGATGGCCCAGCAGGGAATGTGTTTGTTTACTGTTGCATTGTACTCTCCCAAGCGCTTACTAGAGTGCTCTGCACACAGTAAGCACTCGATACATAGGAATGAATGAATGAGAGGGACCCACCGTGGTTCTAGATGCTGGGAGAATGGGCTTCTGCCCACCTCCACTCCTGCAGGGGGTGGGCAGGGGGGTGGGGGAAGTGGCCGGGAGGCGGTGTGGTCTCGTGGAAAGAGCACGGGCCTGGGGATCTGGAGAGCCGGCTTCTGTTCTCAGCCGAACTCTACTCCTGGCCTTCTCTGTGACCTTGGACAAGTCATTGACCCACCCCGGGACTCAGCTTCCCTGATTGTAAAAATGGGGATAATAATAATAATGTTGGTATTTGTTAAGCGCTTACTATGTGCACAGCACTGTTCCAAGCGCTGGGGGAGATACAGGGTGATCGGGTTGTCCCACGTGAGGCTCACGGTCTTCATCCCCGTTTTACAGATGAGGTCACTGAGGCCCAGAGAAGTGAAGTGACTTGCCCTCAGTCACCCAGCTGACAAGTGGCAGGGCCAGGATTAGAACCCAGGACCTCTGACTCCCAAGCCCGGGCTCTTTCCCCTGAGCCACGCTGCTTCTCTAATGCATGATAGGGATGATATGGGATGATAGGGAGTAGGCCTCCTCTGGGACCGGGACTGTGTCCTCTCTGATGATCTTGTGTCCACATATTAGCACACAGCGCAGAATATGTGCCCAGATCACTATTGTGAAATATGAATGGCCATGAGCCTTTCTGGACACGAAAGTTTGTTCATTCCCATGGTCAGCGGGACATTGTTCTGATGGTGAGAGAGCCCTGCATTGCAAGACGAACCCCAAGCCTGCTCGGGAGTCTCAAGTTCAATTTTTTTTTTAAACCCTGTCTGTATTCCAAAGAAAAAGTTCTGCTCAACAGGCCCGCCTTGGCCCGGCCCAGATGTTGCTCCTGCTCCTCTCTCGCGGCCCCGCTTATCACGTGCTTATCGCATTGCCTTGTTGAACCGAAATTGAGTAAAGGCCAAGGGTTCTCCTCCCCCGCCCGCCTCCCAGCCCCCACCCGTCCTGCTGGCCCGAACGAGGATCATTTCACTCAGACCCTGAGTGAAGCCGTGGTGGGGGAAGGGAGGAGGGCTGGAGATCACTACCCCCTCAGTGCCAAGCTTCAGTTCCCTTCCCTGCTGTCGTTCCCCCGTTGTTCACAAGCCAAAGCCTTGTTTTAGGTCTCTGTCTGTGTTGAATGCACCTAGCTTCCTTGTCTGAGCCCTCCTTTCGGCATCCCCTAGCCATTTGGGTCTGTCTCCCTTAAGGACTCTGATAGTCACTCCACTCCAGTGCAGCCCCACAGCACTGACGTACACACCCATCTGTAATTACGCTGAACTTCCATCTCTCCCTCTAGACTGTAAGCTCCTTGTACTCCTTACGGAAGCAGCGTGGCTCAGTGGAAAGAGCCTGGGCTTCGGAGTCGGAGGTCATGGGTTCGACTCCCGGCTCTGCCACTTGTCAGCTGTGTGACTGCGGGCGAGTCACTTCACTTCTCTGTGCGTCAGTTACCTCATCTGTACAATGGGGATTAACTGTGAGCCTCACGTGGGACAACCTGATTACCCTGTATCTCCCCCAGCACTTAGAACAGTGGTCTGCACATAGTAAGTGCTTAACAAATGCCAACATTATTATTATTATTATTACAGGGAACCGTCTCCGCCAACTCTGTTGTATTGTACTCTCTTGTAATGCACTTAGTACAGTGCTCTGCACACAGTAAGCCCTCAGTGGTACCGTTGATTATTTTTATTACCCTATATATTTTGTTAAAGAGGTGTACATCCCCTTGATTCTATTTATCCTGATTAAGTTGTCTTGTTTTTTGTCCGTCTTTCCCCCCCGATTAGACTGTAAGCCCGTCAGTGGGCAGGGATGGTCTCTATCTGTTGCCAAATTGTACATTCCAAGCGCTTAGTACAGTGCTCTGCACATAGTAAGCACTCAGTAAATAGTATTGAATGAATGAATGATTGAGTGACTCGATGGCAGTTCACGCATCTTCCCGGGCTCAGACACTGGGCACCGGACTGTGAGGTGTGTTGCCAACTAAACCTCTGTGGGACCCATTTTGAGGGTGCTTTTGGCTTAAAACCCAATCCCCCTTTTTCTTCATTTCCCATTTTATTGGGCCAAATGAGCGATTCATTCAATCGTAGTTATTGAGCATTTACTGTGTACAGAGCATTATACTAAGTGATATTCTCCCAAAAGTTGGGCAGAAGCACTGAGCCATGAACCTGTTGTGTTTTTTTTTTTTTTAATAGCGGCATTTGTTAAGCACTTACTAAACGTTGCCAGGCACTGTCCTAAACTTTGGGGGTAGATACAAATGAATTTGGTTGTAGCGGCAGTCTTGATCCCCATTATAGAGATGAGGTAACAGGCACAGAGAAGTTATTCGACTCGCCCAAGGTCACACAGCAGACACATGGTGGAGCCGGGAATAGACCCAGGTCCTTCTGACTTCCTGGCCCGTACTCCATCCAGTAGGCCACGCTCCTTCTCTGATCTGTTGTTGGGGCAGATGTGTTCATGACCTCTGGTTTACCAGGAGGTGAGGAAGAGATTGGTCGGGCCAGGTCTGGGCCTGGGCCCGCTGCCCTAGAGGCCCCAAGCAAGGCGCTTCTTTGAAAGACGCTGAACTGGAGGCTGCCTGGCCCAGAGAGGCCCAGACAGGGGCGGCTTTGACCCTTCCTCAGGGACAAGCTAATCCTCACTGGCCCCAAATTTAAACATTCTAAAAGCCGGAGGCTCTTTCTGTATCGCAGCAGCAGCAGCGGCCTGCTGCCTCTGCACTTTGCTAAAAATCTCAGTTGACTTGGGGAGTGAAGATTTCAGATGATTCTGTTGAGGCTCTGCCGCTTCCTCCTAAGGAAACCTGCCCCGTGCCCAAATCTCCCCGCTTTCATCGGCCCGGGGGGGGGGGGGGGGGGGGGGGGGGGGGCGTCCTCGATCTGGGGCCTGGACCTGGGGCTCATGCTTTCCATTGGCACCACCGGGAAGAGTGAGTTAGGCAGAGAATAATAATAATGTTGGTATTTGTTAAGCGCTTACTATGTGCAGAGCACTGTTCTAAGCGCTGGGGTAAACACAGGGGAATCAGGTTGTCCCACGTGGGGCTCACAGTCTTAATCCCCATTTTACAGATGAGGGAACTGAGGCACAGAGAAGTTAAGTGACTTGCCCACAGTCACACAGCTGACAAGTGACAGAGCTGGGATTCGAACTCATGAGCCCTGACTCCAAAGCCCGTGCTCTTTCCACTGTGCCACGCTGCTTCTCCTAGAGAAGCCTCTCTAGGAGATGCCGGGGCAAAGAGGGCCGATTCCCGGGACAGAAGATGGCACACGTGGATCTGTAGTTGAGCGGACTCCCACTACCTCTCACAGGCCCTGTGGTGTAGTGAAACGTGTCCCCCCCCGCCGCCCTCCCACCAAGAAAGGATGCTCTTGCTGCCATCAAAAACCATTTGGCTGGAGGATTAAGAAAACTCAACTCAGCTAGGGCGGGGCGGTTCCATTGGTGATGGGACACACCTTTCCCCTCCTCCCCACAACCCCCGGGTAGGGGGGCGTCTGAGCAACGCTCCCCCACCTGGCAGGGGGACAGAAAGGGTGCCCAGCTGGGTTTACACCTACACGGTGTGCAAGAGACACCCAGATGCTCGATCCTGGATTCTGCCTCCCAGTCCGCCCACGGCAGTTTCCTCCAACCCGAGGCCCCTCTGCTCTGAGGCCCAGAGCCCCAGAGACCAGTGCAGCTCCGCACAGCTCAGCAGGGTAAATGGCCCAGGGGAAGTGAGAAAGGACCGAGAAACTGCAGGTCTTCCCGCTGCCAGCTTTTCTCCACCTGTCCATTAACCCCCCTGCTGTTCTGATTTCTGCTCCCCAAGGCATTCCCCAGGCTCATTGATTTCCTGGAGAAGCAGCGTGGCTCAGTGGAAAGAGCACGGGCTTTGGAGTCAGGGCTCATGAGTTCGAATCCCAGCTCTGCCACTTGTCGGCTGTGTGACTGTGGGCAAGTCACTTAACTTCTCTGTGCCTCAGTTCCCTCATCTGTAAAAGGGGGGCTAAGTCTGTGAGCCCCACGTGGGACAACCTGATTCCCCTATGTCTACCCCAGCGCTTAGAACAGTGCTCGGCACATAGTAAGCGCTTAACAAATACCAACATTATTATTTCCTGCCTCTTTTCCACCATAAAATGTGTCTATACTCACTGACCCCCTGCTATCTAGCTTCCTCTCTCCTCGTTCCACTGAAACATCCCTCTCTAAGATGACCAGAGACTTCCTTCTGGCTAAATCCAGCAACCTCTATTCCATCGTAATCCCCCTCGACCTCTCATCTGCTTTTGACACCGTGGACCACCCCCTTCTCCGGAAGCGTTATACAACCTCCGTCCTCTCCTGGATCTCCTCCCTTCTCTCTAGCTACTGCTTCTTAGTCTCTTACCCCGTCTCCTCCTCTGCCTCTCACCCTTTGACCGTGGGAGCCTCCCAAGGCTCGGTTCTGGGTCCTCTTCTATTCTGTTTCCATCCATTCCCTTGGAGAACTCATTCACTCCCATGGCTTCAACTACCATCTCTATGCAGATGATTCCCAAATCTCCCTCACCAGCCGTGATCTTTCTCCTTCTCTGCACTCTCACCTCTCCTCCTGCCTTCAGGATATCTCTACCTGGTTATCCCGCAGACACCTCCAACTTAACATGCCCAAAACAGAGCTAGTCATCTTCCCACCCAAACCCTCCTCTCCCCATGCCTTCCCCATCACAGTAGCCAACACCACTATCCTCCCCCTCCGTAACCTTGGGATTTTCCTCGACTCATCTCTCTCATGCAACCCACATATTCAGTCTGTCACCACATCCTGTCAGTTCTTTCTTCACAACATCACTAAAACCCACCCTTTCCTCTCCATCCAAACTGCTCCTTCGCAGATGCAAGCACGTATCCTCTCCAGCCGTGACTACTGCGTCAGCCTCCTCGCTGGCCTCCCTGCCTCCTGTCTCTCCACTCCAGTGCTGACTTGACTCTACTTCCCTACTCTGGGCAGTAGGTCCTTGAACAGACAACAAAAATTAAAGATCTGGTCCCCACCCTCAAGGATCTTAGAGTCTGATGCACTGTGTTCAACCTCATTCATTCATTCAGTCGTATTTATTGAGCACTTACTGTGTGCAGAGCACTGTACTAAGTGCTTGGAAAGTACAATTTGGCAACAGAGACAATCCCTACCCAACAACGACCTCACAGTCTAGAAGGGAGGAGGCAGTCAACAAAACCAAAGACAGGTATCAATAGCATCAATATAAGTAAATAGAATTATAGATATATGCACATGATTAATAAAATAGAATAATAAATATTTACATATATACACAAGTGCTGTGGGGCAGGGAAGAGGGTAGAGCAGAGGGAGGGAGTAGGGGCGATGGGGAGAGGAGGAGGAGCAGAGGCAAAGGGAGGCTTAGTCTGAGAAGGCTTCCTGGAGGGAGGTGAGCTTTCAGTAGGGCTTTGAAGGGGAGAAGTGTGCTAGTTTGGCGGATGTGAGGAGGGAGGGCATTTAATAATAATAATAATAATAATAATAATAATAATAATAATGGTGGTATTTGTTGAGCTCTTACTATGTGCAGAGCACTGTTCTAAGCGCTGGGGTAGATACAGGGTAATCAGGTTGTCCCACGTGAGGCTCACAGTTAATCCCCATTTTACAGATGAGATAACTGAGGCACAGAGAAGTGAAGTGACTCGCCCACAGTCACACAGCTGACAAGTGGCAGAGCCGGGAGTCGAACCCATGACCTCTGACTCCGAAGCCCAGGCTCTTTTCCACCGAGCCACGCTGCTTCCCCAGTGGTAGGACGTGAGCCAGGGGTTGAGGGCAGGAGAGGTGAGAACGGGGCACAGTGAGGAGGTTAGCGGCAGAGGAGCAGAGTGCGTGGGCTGGGCTGTAGAAGGAGAGAAGAGAGGTGAGGTAGGAGGGGGCAAGGGGATGGAGAGCTTCGAAGCCAATAGTGAGTTTAGCTTTTATCTACCCCAGTGCTTAGTCCAGGGCTTGGCACATGGTAAGAACTTAACAAATACCCTAAAGAAAAGGAATTCCAGGTGGCACAAGATGACACACAAATAATAGACCCAGAGTGTGGTGTCTTAGGGAGGCAAGCAGGGTTCTTTTCCTGGAGAAGAGATGAAGAACTGGAAAAGAGCCAGGGAATCTGTCCACTGCTAATCTGGGTTGCCTTTCCCAGCGCTCCTCACCCAGTAAGTGCTTGATAACTACTCTTATTAGTCCTCCTATTGTTGTCATTGTCACCCCAGGAGATTTAGACAGGGTGGGGCCAGAGGGCTCAGCCCCTGACCAGTTTGCAAGTGACCATTCAGTCAATCAATCAGTCTGAGTGCTTACTGTGTGCGGAGCAATAATAATAATACTAATTATGGTATTTGATAAACGTTTACTATGTGTCAAGGACAGTACTAAGTGCAGATTGAGTTGGACACAGTCCCTGTCCCATGTGAGGCTCTCAGTCTCAATCCCTATTTTACAGTTGAGGTAACTGAGGCCCAGAGAAGTGAAGTGACTTACCCAAGGCCACACAGCAGGCAAGTGGCTTTGCACACAGTAAGAGCTCAGTAAATACAATTGAATGAAATGACAGAGCCGGACACATTCCCTGCCCGCAACGAACTGACGGTCTCGAGCAAACTGGACCTCAACTGGCCACAGCTCTGTGGGGAGGGTAAATTTTTGAAGCCACAGGGAGGGAATGGTGATTTCCAGGTGATCCCTTGTGGTTGAACCCATTAACGCATTTCCCAAAAGTGCACTCCTCGTGCTTACGGAATTACTTAGCCGGGAGGGCAAGCCCTCTGTTCTTCTCCAAGAGCAATAGTAAATTCCGTCTTCTTTTTGCTCTCCCTGGGGTGGGCCGATGACTGATAGCGTAGTGCTTGTCAGTGTGCTTCCAAGATTCATTCTGTCAGCCGTGGGAGAACTCGAGTTGGAGCTGACACCAGTTTAGACCCGATCAAGACAGAGGTGAAAAATGAGAGTGGGACCCGTGTTCCTGCTTAGGAGGAAACGGGTGGGCTTTGTTGGAATCAGAGAAATAGTCAAGTTGCCCATTAACTTAGCTTCGTCCCTTTCTGTTCCCTAATTGTATTTCCATTTAAAAATTGTGTAGTGCTATTACACCGGGATACTAGATAATTGGTTTTAACCGGCTGCGCGCTCCAAATGAGATTACCTCCTAGCAAGCTCTGAGTTGTCTTTCGATGGGAAGCCTGGAGTGAGAAAGATCCTCACATGTCATCTCTTCAACAATGGGAAACTTGCCTTCTGTGTGGGGTGAGATTTTTCCAGACAGCCAGCTTCCCTGTGGTGGTGGGAATGGCCAGTTGTCGGATCCAGCAGCCCAGAGAGATGGCGTAGTGGATAGAACACGGGCCTGGGAGGCAGAAGGTCATGGGTTCTAATTCCGGCTGCGTCGCTCATCTGCTTTGTGACCTTGGGCAAGCCACTCACTTCTCAGGGTCTCCGTTACCTCATCTGTAAAATGGGGATTGAGACCGATCTCCACATGGGATGGGGCTGTGTCCAACCCGATTTGCTTGTATCCACTCTAGTGGTTAATACAGTGCCTGGCATATAGTAAGGGCTTAAATACCACAATTATTATGAGGCGAGAGCATTCCTCAGAGTCCCTCAGCTCCCCATGGGGTAATCGCGCTGATGATGGCGTGTTCAGTCATGTCAGAATCCCATGTGTGGCTTCTGGTTGCCGGGCCCGTGCATACGTGGGTTCCTTCCAAGGAAGAGGGTTAAGGGGGTTGGGGGAAGGGGGAGAGGGAGAGAATTTCACCGGCCCCAGAGAGCGCAGTGGGCATCAAAGCTGAGGCTGAATTGATTCGGCTTAGGGTCTTTTCCCATCTGTTGACGCCTCAGCACAGAGAGATTTATGTGCACGATGCAATCGCCTTACGTTTATGGAGGAGAACGCGAGACCCCTTAGAGGAAAATCAAGTCCAGCGAGAGTGTTTAAAAAAGACCGTGAGACTCGGCAATGATTTGACTTCCGGAAAAGGAACCAAACACTGCAGAGTAGTCACCATCCACGAGATCTGACCCGCGTGCTTGGGGGCAGACGGTGAAAGGAGAATATGCGGTCCCTGACCTTGACAGCCCCAGACAATGGGAGCCAAAGGGATACCTTAGATCCGGCTGATGACAAAAAAAAGCCAAAAATGAACAAATAAATGAATAGAGAGGATAGTAAATCAGTTATCTTTCGGTGAGTCTTCAGGGTGACTAATGGGTTGACCTGATCGGGAAGGTGTTCATTAAAGTACACCGTATTGTGCCAAGCATTTTACCGGATCTGGGGTTATTAACAGGCACAGTCCTCACTTTCCTGGAGCCTGTAATCTAAAACTAGTGTGGGGGAGGCCGGGCGGGGCGGGGGTGGAATGGGGAGGCAAATGATACCAATGGAAAAAGGCTCCCTGAACAATGAAAAAGCTCCAAATGACCCAGTAACAGTGAGAAAGACAAGTGCTGTTGAGCTCACATAGTTCCAACAGTCAGGGGCCTCTCTAGGGCAGACTGCCTTCTCTCTGTGGGTTCTGGAATCCGGCTCCTGGTAGGCCAGTGGGCAGCACTAAGGTAGCTGTCTTCCCACCCCTACCGCGCTCCCCTGCTAGTCTCCTTGCAAATGTGGATGGGGGGAAGGGGTGTAGGGCGGGTGGGAGGGGTGGAGAGGTGGTTCTCCTTTCCCAGCCGGTGGTGGGAGGATGGGGCGGGTATTCCTTCTCAGCCTCCTCTTCCAGGCCTGGACCAGACCGCCAGGGTGGGAACAATGCCAGGCCAGGTGGCTGGCTGACTGACTCCCCGCTCCGGCTCCTCCTCCTCCTCTCCCGCTGCAGGAATTCAGTTTCTTCCTCTCCCTGTTGGCAGTGGGAGGGAAGAAAGGGGAGCCAGTCTAATCTAGGCTAACTGAGCCGGGAAGAGCCTGCCGAAATCAATAGGGACCCTAAGTGGGGTGTCCGGTGAAACAATGAAACTCAAGAAGGCCTTTCCTGGAGAGTAAGGAAACACACATGTTTGAGGTCGAGCCTCTGGGGATGCCAACCGGCATCGATCTTGGGCAGGGTAGAGCAACCGTCCCCGCTCTGAGAGCCGGGGAAGAGATGGCTGTGCCGGACAAGGCCGTCTTACGGTCCGTGAGAGTGGATTGATTTGAGGGGAGACCGGCCCCCAACAGGTCTAACGCAGGGCCGGGCTGCTCCCAGGCCACGGTCGGTCTGCATTCGGTGGGGAGTGGAGCACTTTGGCGTGTGGGCGGCATTTCCACCGTGGGTGACTGTCCGCTGACTTCTGGGACTTCACATCCCACCGATCCCGGGGCAGTCAGACAGGAGCAAGAAGTACAAGCCAGGTGCTCAGTGAATACTGTTGTCATTGAAATGGCACTAGGGAGGTGACTCAGACCCCCCTCTAGACTTTAAGGTCGTTGTGGACGGGGAATGTGTCTGTTATATTGTTATATTGTACTCTCCCAAGTGCTTAATACAGTGCTCTGCACACAGTAAGCACTCAATAAATATAATTGACTGACTGAGGCCGAGGTCCGGGTCACTTGCGGTCCACTTTGCGGGAGGCCAATCGGTCGTGTTAATTGAGCACTCACTGTGGGCAGAGCACTGTACTAAACCCTTGGGAGAGTGTAGTATAACGGAGTTGGTGGACACACTCCCTGCCCGTAAGGAGTTTACAATCTAGACTCGTAGCAGGCCAGATATGGTGAGGATTTGGAGTGGATTGGGTAGATCTGCCTTGGACCTAGTATGAAGACCTGGCATAGGTTGGAGACTGACATAGACAGGATCCGAGCTGGCACAACATGGAGACTGACGTTGACCGGGTCAGGCCTGACTCAGTTGAAGGTTGGCATGGGTTGGGTCAGGCCTGGCACTGATTGAACACTGGCATGGACTGGGTCAGACCTGGCACAGGTTGGACACTGGCACAGATTGGGTCAGTTCTGGCATAGTTGGAGATTGGCATGGACTGCGTCAGACCTAGCACAGGACTGTCACGAGTTGGTTCCAGATTTCCCACTCAGGCAGAGCTCTAGAAGGTGAGACCTTTAGAAGAAACAGAAAAGCTTGAACTGGATTATTTTTCCCCCTTCACGTAACTGGGTGTGAGCGTTGGTGCTGTTTTATCTTTATTGGCCCTGACAGCTGAATGGTGTGCCTGAGGTCTCGGGTTGGAGGAGTGTGTGTATGTTGGGGGCTGGGGGGGTGGTGCGCTCACGCTTGCATTTTCCTGTTCACTTCTGAGTGGTTTGGGTGTGTCTCCCGTCTTCCTGGAACGCTGTCATGCCCACTGCTGTCACCTGGCCTCAGTGGGTCGTCAGTAAGTGTGCTTCCGTGCCGAACGCTGTACTGTTGTACCGTACTCTCCCAAGCACTTAGTACAGAGCTCTGCCCACAGTGACTGCTCAATAAATACCCTTGATTGATTGTTTGACCGCCACCCCGCTCTTTCGCCCTTCCCTGCCGGGGAGCCAGGTGCCAGAGGACGGAGCGGTGACTTCGTCCGGGCTCCAGGTTGGGACCGAAGAGGGGCCGGTTGATCGTCTTGTCATTTTCCTTAAGGAGGCGGGCTCTGATCTTTCTTTCATGTTCTCCGCAGGGAGGAAGAGGAACGACTGAGAAATAAGATCCGAGCTGATCATGAGCGAGCTCTAGAGGAGGCAAAAGAAAAACTGAAAAAGACTCGAGAGGAAATCCGAGCTGAGATTCAGACGGAAAAAAACAAGTTAGCCCAAGAAATGAAGAAGAAAGAGAACCAGCCCCTCCCCGCTGTCCCTGTCCCCAAGCTGGTGGGAATCGATGGGGGAGATCCAACCGACGCCGACACTCGGGAGAAGAGGGACAAAATCAAAGAGGTGATGACTGCGGGTTGTTTTGGGCTGCGGCTCGGGGGGGGGATGCTCAGGGAAATGAATGGGACGCGCTATTTTATCCGTCGTAGTCGGAGACGATTTATACCCTGTGCCTGAGCTCTCCTCCATTTGCAGGGATCATCATTCATTCATTCATTCATTCAGTCAGTCAGTCGTATCTATTGAGCACTTAATGTGTGCAGAGCACTGTACTAAGCACTTGGAAAGTACAATACCACAGTAAAGAGAGAGAATCCCTGCCCACAGCGGGCTTACAGTCTAGACCAGGGGAGACAGACATCAAAACAAGTAAACAGACATCAATATAAATAAATAGAATTATAGATCTATACATATATACATAAATGCTGTAGGTTACAGGGGGAGGAGAGCAAAGGGAGTGAGTGTAGGTGACGCAGAGGGAGGAGGAGGTGAGGAAAGGGGGCTTAGTCTGGGAAGGCCTCTTGGAGAAGGATTGCTTTCAGTAGGGCTCTGAAGGGAGGAAGAGTGATCGTCTAGCGGATTTGAGGAGGGAGGGAGTTCCAGGCCAGAGGTAGGACGTGGGCTAGGGGTCAGCGGCGAGACAGGCGAGATCGAGGCATGGCGAGAAAGGTTAGCACCAGGGGAGAGGAGTGCGCGGGCTGGGATGTAGAAGAGTATCATGATGCCTCCCAGAGCCCCTCAGTTGGGGGCATTGAGCCTGCTGGTCTCCTCTTCATCCCGGGGGCAAAGGAGATACCTACAGGAGGTGACCGGACTGGGTGGGGGCCAGCTACTGGTGTCAAAGTCTCAGGTGCTGTTGGCCAAGGGGAGCAAACGAGAGCACGTTCCTTTTGTCAGCTGAAGCGTGGTGATGGAACCGAGGCCGAGCGCCAGGCCCTGGGGTCTCTGGAACCTGGGATTTGGAGCCAGCCTGAAACTGCGCTCCCCACAAGCACAAGCGGTCTGGGCTTATTGGATCCCCTTTGTACAAGCCAACGAGGCATGCTGGCCCCAAGCCCATGTTCCCGCTCTGGACTCTGCTTGGCCTCGAAGAGCACAGGTTCAGAGTGGGAGTGAGAAAGTCTGTATAATGAGGAGGGATCTAGGGGCACTGGCCCATGAGGGATCTAATATTGCTTGAAGGTGACTGGGCATATTTGTCCCCCCAAGGAAAGGGGCCTCAGAGTTTTGAGAGGAATAACTGATCCGTCCAGAGCTGCCGGGAAGAGTGCTGCAGACCCTGCCGGTCCACTTGTCCATCCGTGGCTATTGCGGTTTTCGATTCTTCCTCTTGGTCTTCCGATTCATTCGTTCATTTATTCATTCAGTTATATTTACTGAGTGCTTAGGGTGTGCAGAGCACTATACTAAGTGCTTGGAAGAGTACAACAATAAACAGAGATATTCCCTGCCCACAATGAGCCTAAAGTCTTGTGGGGAGGAGACAGACATTAATATAAGTAAATGACAGATACGTACATAAGTGCTGTTGGGCTGGTAAGGGGGATGAAAAAAGGGAGCAAGTCAGGACAACGCAGGAGGGAGTGGGAGAAGAGGAAAGGGGCTCTTAGTCAGGGAAGGCCTCTCGGCTGAGATGTGCCTTCAATAAGGCTTTGGATGGGGGGAGGGTAATTGTTCGATCTGCCGGTCCCAGCCTCTGCAAACAGAAATCGGTCACTCTCCGGGTGGCCACCCATCGGGCCCAGCCGTCCTCCATTTCCAGTCCACTGCTGTCGTCGTGTGAAAGGGCGAACAGGTGGAAATGGAAATAACTTGGGGGAAATCGGGAGGTACATTTTTCATGAAAGAAGATGCACCAGAGTCTTTGCAGATGTTTCTAAATGCCCTATAGTATCTCCCCCCTGCTCCCACCCTCGTCTGAGGGAATGTCAGTGTAGTTTTATATTGTACTCTCTCAAGCTTTTAGTACAGTGCTTTGCAGACAGTAAGCACTTGGTAAATACGATTGAATGAATAGGATTACGGGCAAAAAAGTGTCCAGAACTTGGTAACTTCCCACTGAAATCCTTCCACAGAGCAGACCATTTTTCCAGAGCATCCGGTCTTAGTTCTCCTATGCTCGCTCAGTTGTCGAAAGATGAAAGCATCAAAGATCTTTCTCCCCACAAGGTTATTCTTATCTCTTTCTCCATCAGGCATTACAGAAAATCCTATGAACATGTACCTTTCTGAGCTTTAAATTCAGGTGGTGAGAGGAAAGAGAGAATTATTTTTTCAAAACTCTGACTTAGCCCTTAAGGACCAGTAATGATATTTTTCTGAGCATTTAGTGGGAAAGAATCGAGTTAGCTAAGAAAAAGCAGAGAGATGCAGAAACCAATGGGCAACACTTGGTGAAAAGTTGCAAGCTCTGGCCGTTAAACATGTCCCGGGAGGGAATTGATTCTTGGATTGTGCTTTTTGGGAAATCAATCTCAATCGTATGTCGGATGAATCGGTCAGTGGTATTTATTGAGTGCTTACTGTGGGCAGAGCAGTGTACTAAATGCTTGGGAGAGGACAATACAACAGAATTGGTAGACATTCCCTGCCCACAAGGAGTTTGCAGCCGAGAAGGAGAGAGAGAGATGTCCTGAGTGGCCGTAAGTGCTGTGGGGCTGAAAGTGGGGTGAATATCAAGTGCTTAAAGGAGACACATCCAACAAGGGTGACATAGGGAGAAGATGGAATGCCCTTGAGCTTGGATTTGACAGTGGCAGATTCCAGCCATAAAATAATGGAGTAAAAGTCTCCCCAGGTATTTCTTCAAGGAAACAATTCCTACAGACACATCTAGAAGGTCAGTTTCTCAAAGAAAATGGAATATGACTGTGTGGGGAACCTAAAGACGTGAACCGATTTAGGGAAGATCCGGCAAAGAGAAAACCCGAGAGAAACACTTGCTGCTGTTAGGGCCGATATCGAAAAAAGAAACCCCAAGTAATGACACTGTCGATTTATAAATCCATCCTAATTTTGTCCGGAGGTATGATCAGTTTCTCCCTGTCACCAGCAGAATTACCTTGTGTTGGGGAATGGGATTTCTGGAAGGTTATAGGTCATTTTCCAATGTTCTGGTTGAACCAATCGTTCAATCGTATTCATTGAGTGCTTACTAAGTGCAGAACACTGTACTGCATACTTGGGAGAATACATTGTAACCGACTTGGCAGTCACGTTCCCTGCCCACCAGGAGCTTGCAGTGTAGACAGGGAAACAGACTTTAATATAAATGAATAAATTATGGATATGGACGTAAGTGCCGGATAGCTGAGGGAAGGAGGAATGTTGTTATGTCGGAAAGTCCTAATACCTCCGTGTTCCTGCCCGGTTCAGGGCTCAGGGTCCTGAGTCCGAGGGCCTGGCCGTGCCAAGGAGCCCGGGGCCCCCGAGTGGGTGAGTGACTCGGAATCGAGGCTGGTGTGCCACGAAGCCTGAACCTTGGCTGGAGCAAGCTTCTTCTGACTTTGCTGTGCAAGCCCAGGGAAGCCGGGTTACTGTTTGCCTGGCCGTTGGCAGATGTGGACAAGGAATAACTTGACCGAGGAAGCGTGCAGCCATTGTTCTGTGGGATTCAAAAATCAAAGCTACAAGCAGCCCGAAGTTTTTGAAATTTCAACCCAGTTTTTCCCCAAGTTCAAAAATCCCAAGAATGGTCCCTCAGAATTGAGAAGAGCCCTGCCCGGGCCGCTGTATAACGTTCTGGGGGCACCCTTGGGCCCGTGTGCTTGCCGGCCTATGGCAGCTCCGAGGCCAACGTGCCAGGGTGGGCCAGGTGGGCAGCCGGGGCCATCCTCAGGATGTAGGTCTGGGCCAGGAAGGGCTGGGGGATCACACCACAGTGTCTGGGGGGCAGGGGAGTGGTCCCGTTGGAAGCAGCCCTCTGCTTGGGGCTCTCCCAATCTGACAAACCCTGTGAGTGCACCTGTTGGTCTACAAAAGTGCTGTGGCTTTTCTTTGGGGGAGTTGTCTCCTGAAGATTTCCTAGCCTTTTTAGCTCTCCGGATCCCCTCAGATATCTCTGTAGCACCTAGCGACTGTTGGCAAAGGCAGATATTTTGCTTAGTAGGGCCAGATTTCAGCCACAGCTTCGGAGTTCCCAAGGGCTCCAGCCTCCTCTAGGCTCCAGGCCTTCAGGCCCTGAGGCAGCTGTGGGTGCTCTAGTCTCACGCAGAGAGCCCCAGAGGTGCACAGAAATGGGAGTGGGTTCAGAGCGGCCATGGGGATTCTATCGTATCATCCTCTACCGAGCACTTAAAACAACGCTCAGTACACAGTAGCACTCCAATATGATCGATCGACTGATCATTCACTCAATCGTATTTCATTCGGTCGTATTTATCGAGCGTTTACCATGTAGAGCACCGCATTTAGAGCACTGCACTAAACGCTTGGGAAAGTACAATACAGCAGTAAAGAGAGACAATCCCTGCCCACCTCGAGCTCACAGTCTAGAGGGGATCGATCGATCAATTGAGAGGATGAGTAGGTGGCAATCCCTGAGTCGGGCCCCCTCTCCATTCTGAATGAATCCCTGGGGCCGGCCTTCTCTCCGGGATCCAGGTGTTACGGGGGAAGGAGGAAGTCGCCCGCCTAGACCGACTTGTTTCATGACAGTTCTCGATGTCCAGCCTCCTCCCCCAAAATGGCTCTGCCCTGAATTCATTCATCTCTGCCCTGAATTCATTCTTCTCTCCTCCAGTGATGGAGTGAAACAGTTTGCATAAAGCCGTTCCCCTAACACCGTTGTTGGAGTTGAGCGGATAAGAGCGGCGGCGGAATAACTGATCTCTCTGGGGGAGACAGGAAGTGGCCAGGTCCATCGGAGGTGGACAGATTACCCTGGGGCTTGTGGGGTGAACGATCCATACTGATTTCTCGTCACTTTCCCCCGCTTCAGATGATGAAACACGCCTGGGACAACTACAGGCAGTTCGGATGGGGACATAATGAACTCAAACCCATCGCTAGGAAGGGGCATTCCACCAACATATTTGGTAAGTTGCATTTTTCTGGCTGTTGAAAGACTTCCATCAGTGCCTTCCGCCTCACAGATATTTTTAATGCCATTGGTTGATTTTAAAGACATCATATGGTGGAGCCCTCACCTTACCTCTTTCACCCAGGTGGTCCTCTGGTTCCCTGGAGGGGAACTAAGGAGAGGGAATTCCTCTCTTGCCTCCCAGCCTGCCTGGGGCTCCTGGTCAGAGAGCCACAGACTGGAATAGGCCTTTGGGGTCCTTCCTTATCCCCACCCAATACTTGTCTGCACCCTGGGAGGCCCTGTTTGGCCGCAGCGTCCCCAAACGGCCTGGCCCCGGGTTACCCTGCCGGTTCCCGCAAACCCGGACCCCACCCTGCGCCCCACGGACCAGAGATCGGCACCGCCTGGATTCGGGCTGCGCCAGAGCCGCATTTAGCCAGGCCGGGGTGGGTCCCGACATCCTATCGCTTCCCGGGAGCCCTCCACTTTGGGGGCTCGTTTTGGACCGGGAGGGCTGGGGGACAGCAGTCGGCGGGCTACTGCTGATGTGTGGCTTGTTGGGTTGCGCAGCAGGCATAGGCGGTTGTACCAGGGGCCGTCGGCTGGCCGGGGAAGATGCTGGGAGTTCTGGTCAGGTCGAAGGCCCAAGCCAGGGGTCGGAGCACGGAGAGTCACGGGGTGGGCCTGGGAGGAGCCGAGAGCAGGAGTGAGGGAGGAGATGCTGAAGAGGGCGGGTCTGTGAGGTAGGGGGATCCAAGGAACCCCTTGGATTCATTCATTCATTCGATTGTATTTATTGAGTGCTTACTATGTGCAGAGCACTCTACTGAGCGCTTGGGAAAGTACAATACGGCAATAAAGAGTGTTAATCCCGGCCCATAGCGAGCTCACAGTCTAGAGTTGGATGTGGCGGGAAGTGGAGAGCCGTGGCAGGCTGTCGAGGAGAAGAGGGATTCGTGCCCGGGGACGTTTCGAGAAGGTGATCCGGGCCCACAGCTTGGTGCGTAGGCTGAGGCGGGGAGAGCCGGGAGGCCGGGAGGCCGCCGATGTCGTAGTCAGACCGAGGTGCGTGATGGCCGCTGTTCGCGGAGATAAGGGGCGGATCTGGGGTCAGGAAACCTGGGGTCTAATCCCGGCTCTGCCACCTGCCTGCTGTGTGACCTCGGGCAAGTCACTTAGCTTCTCTGGGCCTCAGTGTTCTCATCTTTAAAGAGAGGACTCGGTACCTGTTTTTCATCTCCTCTTGACCGTGAGCGCTCTGTGGGATGGATAGGGACGGCGTCTGATCCGATTAGCTTGTACTGCGGTGTTTGCTGCGTGGTGAGCACTCAACACCTACCACTATTATTATTATTAGCAAGAACCAGCCGGATTCAAGCAGCTGACCGAACGTAAGAGCTAGAAGACGGTGAGGACACAGGATGAAGTCTTCTGGACAAGGGGCTGGGGGGGGGGGGGTTGTCTGCAGAGATAAAGAAATTAGGAGGACAGAGAGGGATTTGGAGGGAAGAGGAGAAATTCATCTGTAGACATGTTGCGTTTGAGCCGCCATCCGAGTGGAGGTGTCCTGCAGACAGGTGGAGATGTGGGATCGAATAGCGGAGAGGGAAGATTTAGGAAAGGTGCCCTTCCGGGCTCGGGAGGGGAATCTGGCGTGGACCCAGCTTCTCTCCAGAGTAGCTTTTTTCGCCATGCGTTCCCTGGAAACGACAGCCCGGAAATGGGATGAGGAGCTGAGTGGGACCGATGGTGTTAAGTTCACCGAGGCCACCGCTGGGCGGCTAAACTGCCGAGTGGCCCGACCCCCGCCGGGTTCCAGAACGGCAGAGTTTTTTTGTAACTCTTCATTTGTATTTGCGGGTGACCCGAAAGCCAGTATTTGGATGTTTGTTTCACCGTACCAGTCGGTCAGACCCCATACAGCTGGAGAAAACAGAGCCCTCTGTGGTATGCCGTAGTGTTTTCAGTTCCCCCCCCCGAGATTATATTTCCTTTGCTTTTAATTGGAGGCTTTGTCAGATCAATTTTCTTGGTTTAACCATTAGTTGAGGTTAGTATGAGTTCTCAGCATTCTGAACACACTACACACACACCCTCAGTATCCACCCACTCTCAGAGGTATCATTTTTCTGCAGATTTAAACGCTCGTGGGGTTATTTCGGTTATTTGGTGTGGATTGCACTTGACTATGCCCCAGAATATTCAGTCAGTGGTATTACTGGGCAGGGATTGTCTCTATCTGTTGCCGAATTGTATATTCCAAGCGCTTAGTACAGTGCTCTGCACATAGTAAGCACTCAATAAATACTATTGAATGAATGAACTTATCGAGAGCAGACCAATGTACTAAGAGTTTAGGAGAATACAATACAGCATACCTGATTCCTGCCCACAAGGAGAAGCAGCCTGGCCTAGTAGAAAGAGCGGAAGGAAGCCTGGGAGTCAGAGGACCTGGGTTCTAATCCCAGCTCTGCCAACTGCTTGCTGTGTGACCTCGGGCAAGTCACTTCACCTCTCTGTGCCTCGGTTTGCTTCTTCTCCCTCCTACTTAGACTGCGAGACCTATGCCGTACGGGGACTGTGTCCAACCTAATTATCTTTCGGTGTTTGACGTGTAGTAAACACTTAAATGCCATAGAAAAGGAGCTTACGGTCTAGAGGGGGAGGCACCCGTTAATATAAGTACATATTATGGCTACATATGTAAGGGCTGTGTGGCCGAGGGTAGGGTGGATATCAAGTGATGGGAAGTAGCAGAAAAAATTTACCTGAGATCTGGAGAAATTGTGATATTGTTCCATTGTGAAGTCGACATCTCTGAAATACAGTATTTACCAAGATGGACACCCTCTTAGAGAGGCGTTTTCTCATTCTACATTATTATTTAGTAATGTTGCAGGCTTTCTCCTCAGCCTACTCTTTTATTATCCCATTACAGTTCCCCGGAATGAAAATTTTGCAGGTGAAATTTGCCTCCTGCGAGTCTTGAATAATGTTAGTAACGTCATTGTGAGCAGCAGTGTTTTTGATGATAATAATAACGATGGCATTTGTTCAGCGCTTACTATGTGCCGAGCACTGGGGTAGATACGAGGTAATCAGGTTGTCCCCACGTGGGGCTCGCAGTCATAATCCCCATTTTACAGATGAGGACACTGAGGCACAGAGAAGTCAAGTGACTCGCCCAGAGTCACACAGCTGATCAGTGGCGGAGCCGGGATTGGAACCCATGACCTCCGACTCCCAAGCCCGTGCTCTTTCCACTAAGCCACGCTGCTTCTCCTTTGAGCATCGACTGCCTTTGGGGGCCCAGTTCTAGTGCCCTAGGCAGGAAATCAAAGTAAAAAGAAGATGGTTCCTGTCCTTGAGGAAGTCCCAGTTTGATAGGAGAGACAAGCCTATGCAAGTAGCAACATCCACACGGTAAGTAGGTAAGCGAGTCATGACCACAGTTACGTAGGGGAGCGCCGGAGCTAGAGAGCAAGGAAGTATGGGGGGAGAAAGGCCTCTAGGAGTCAAAGATGAGCCCAAGGCCGTGAACTTTGGGAATTTCCGGGATCAGCCATGGAAGACATCAAAGGGGAGAGGAGGGTTTCGGTGGGAAGCGGAGGAGCTCTATTTTCCCATTTGGAGTTTAATACATTGGGCCAGAGGGAGGCGGTGGGGGTGGGAAGGGTCCAGATGGACGTAACCAGATTCCTGGCCAGATGTGTGCAGATGCCGTAATGAAATTCTTCTGTTTGTCCGACACCAGGAAGCACACAGATGGGGGCTACTATAGTGGATGCCTTGGACACCCTGTATATCATGGGACTGCGGGATGAGTTTCGGGAAGGGCAGGACTGGATCGACCACAACCTGGACTTCAGCGTGGTGAGCCAGACACTTGTTTCGATAGCGCGTTCCCGCAGCTTTCTGGGGTCAAGGAGAGCGCTGTGCTCATCCTAGGCCATTCTGCGACGCGAGTAAGGATTTAAGGATCCCGTGAGGAACACCCGCTCGGGCTTGTCTGAGTTTGCTACCGGCCACCAGTCAGTCCAACACAGACTGGGCAGCGACCCAGGAGAGCGCTGGGAGCAACGCCAAGGAGAGGGGCGAGCATTTGACACCATGGACGGACCGGGACACCAGCACTGTTGAGCGGCCTGCTTTGCCTGCCCTGTCTGTTAAGAATTGGGGTCCCACCTTAGACTCTTCATTATCCTGAAATTGGTGAAGCTGGAGACGGTACTTTCCCTCCTGTCCCTCCATCCCTTCGACACCCCCCACCCCAAAAATTGGTCAGCAAAGACTGCAGGGGTTGGGGAGAAAAAAATCAGACAAAAATCATCTGTATGTCCTCCCCCCCCCCTTAGCATAATGGAGCAACCAACGGGGTCCTCCCTCCCAGGCCCAGCTCCAGAATCGTAGATCTCCAGCTTCTCCTGGGGAAGAGCACCTCTGATCGCCCCTCCCCTGGGAGTGGGACCCCGATGTGGGGAAAGCCTTGCCCTCATCTAGGTGGGGAGCGCAGCTCCTCCCCTGTGGCCTTTCTGCCTTCTCCCAAACCCCAGTCCCTCTCTAGGGAGGCCAGAGTCAGCCAGACCTCTGCTTAACATTTGTGTAAGACTCAGCAGATCGTGTGTTTTGGTCACTAATTTGTTCCTTCAGGGCGGTTGGTTGTTTTTGTCTCCCCGATAGATTGTAAACTCCCTCTGTTGTGCCTGGGCACCAAGTTTAGTGGCCTGTACCTGTAGACTCTGGGAGAAAAGCCTGCCTGACTGACTTAATTTCCCTACCCTGGCTATAAGGGAAGAGTGTTCCCGAAACACCTACGTTAAAAGCCTCCTGAGCTCTGGCAGAATTCCCGCCAGTTCCCCTCTGAAGTAACCCCTCAGTTGGGGATGTATTATTTACGTGCTCATTATGTGCTAATCGCCGGGGTGATTTTTTTCTGAAGTCCCGAGATACTTGACGAAAGTCCAGCTCCGTGGTGAACCGAGTCCATTTTATTTGCCAAATGATTCTTTTCGGTTGGATTTGTGTTTCACCTCAGTCATCTCAAAGTAACCGTTGATGTTGTGTGTCTCATCCCAGAATTCCGAGGTGTCCGTGTTTGAGGTCAATATCCGCTTCATCGGAGGCCTCCTTGCCGCCTACTACCTGTCGGGACAAGAGGTGAGAGAACCATGAGGCCGTCGTGTGCTAATGATACTCGGGGAAGAGGTGCCTGCACGGAGAGCGTGGGAATTGGAAAGGCAGCCTTTCGGGGTTGGCCCCATGGGCATCGTCCCCCGGGCCATGCAGAAGAGTGGGCGGCACAGATGGCCTCCCGGTGTCGGAACTGCCAGGGGAGGACACGACATGGGGAGGGTCGCGCTCGGAGGCTCGCGAATCGTAGACCGGTCAGATCGGCTTTAGGTTTGATCAGTACAGAGGGCTGGCTGCACTCCAGCTTTTATCCCCCTGAAGCCTCTGCCTCAGACGGCTCCACTGAATTTTCCTGTTCCAGGAGACCAAAGACCCTGGGCCTTCCCCATTCTCTCAGATGGGCAGGCCCCGCACGGCTCGGTGTGGGCGCAAGGGGACTCCCCACGTGGCTTGTTCGGAGCCAGGGAGTCCAAGGAGAGTCAGGAGTCCTCCGGAAGCCCGGGAAAGCGCTGAAATCTGGGGAGATTTAAGAGTCTGCTGGTACATAAATGTTTTCCAGACAAGAAATTCCTGTAGCAAAATGGCAGTAGTCAATTGTTTCCTGAAAATAAAAGCCACTGAAGTTAATGATGCATTTGGATATAACTCTAATCGCCTAGGTTTTGCTTTTCTAATAGTCGTCATTAAAATGTTCAGAGGCACCGTGGGAGGCATAACAAAAATCAGTAAAATGCCTCACAACACATAAGGAAAAAAAGGCTTCCAATCACCCTGTTTTTTTAAAGTAAACACCAACCCTACTTTAGCAGGCTGTCAAATGTTGAGACAAAAATAATGCTGTGTCCACTTCCCTACCCTGGGGAGTAAATCAAGGGAGCAAAATTTAAATGGCTCATCAGGAGTATTTTTTTTTCTTCAGGTGATGGCTATGATTCCGTGAACTTAAAGACCCTCACACGCTGCCCACAGACCTCACAGTAAATAGCATTGATCACCTCTCCATCGAGGCAGCTATTAATTAGAGTGACTGATGACCGTTGGCAGACACCTCCACCTGCTCTATAGCCTCTTAACTCCCCCTGCCTCCTGGCCACCTCAGCTTGGATAACCCCATGACACCTTGAGCTCCTGCCCAAATGCGGCCTTTCAGAGCCCGATGTGGATAGAGCACGATGGAAGGGGAGAGCCGGGAATTGGCTAGTCAGGCCCTGCAGGAATGCTGTTTCAATTCGAATGGCAGGAGAGCATGACAGTCCTATCGTCCGGAGTGATGGTGTTTACTAAGTGCTTACTTGGTGCCAAGCACTGTACTAAGCACCGGAGTAGATACAAGATAATCAGGTAGGAGACAGTCCCTGTTCCTCATGGGGCTCACGGCCTGAGAAGGAGAGAGAGAGCAGTTATTGAATTCCCATTTTACAGGTGAGGAAATGAAGGTGCAGCAAAGTTAAGTGACTTTCTCGAGGTCCCACCGCAGGCAAGCAGCAGAGTAGAGATTAGAAGCAACGTGGCTCAGTGGAAAGAGCTCGGGCTTTGGTCATGGGTTCGAATGCTGGTTCTGCCATTTGTCAGCTGTGTGACTGTGGGCAAGTCACTTAACTTCTCTGTGCCTCAGTGACCTCATCTGTAAAAAGGGGATTAAGACGGTGAGCCCCACGTGGGACAACCTGATTCCCCTGTGTCTACCCCAGCGTTTAGAACAGTGCTCTGCACATAGTAAGCACTTAACAAATACCAACATTATTATTATTATTAGAACCCAGCTCCTCTGACTCCCAGAACCCTGCTCTTTCCAATAGGCATGCTCTTCTCTGTTGTAGTTCATTAGCATCCCCAAGGGAACCGATGCAACTATTTAAAATTCAAGCAGTTGTAAATTGGTTTTCCACGAGGTGCTGATGGCTCCTGATCAATGTCAGAGAAGTGCAGACTTACTCCCCTCTGTCTTTTATCTCCCACATTCAGTCTTGAAACCCCACTCTTTCTTATTCTACCAGAGAGACCACGGAAATCTGGGGTCTGGTAGGATGAAAATCATGGGGGAGCTAGCAGAGGGTGGTGGTCCATTTCTGGGAATGTGAAACAGGCAGGATTTGAGGCCTATGGTGTTGGGGACAGGGTGGGGAGAGGGAGTAATTAGGGAGGAGGCTGTTTTGTCGTTGGGTGCGATATTGTGGGCCCAGTTGTTGCTGCACCCGGGGGCCCATCCCTCCCGTCCCCGATCTCGTCCATCTTTCTAAACTCTCTCAACTAGTTGGTCTCATGTGTCTATTCACGTATCTATTTGCCGACTCATTTCAATATATATTGCCTTCGGTCAATTTATTTGTCCCTTCATTCAGTTATATTTATTGAGCACTTACTGTGTGCAGAGCACTGTACTAAGGGCTTGGAAAGTACAATACAGCAATAGAGAGAGACAGTCCCTGCCCACAACGAACTCACAGTCTAGAGGAAGGGAGACAGACATCAATATAAGTAAACAGCACTATGGATATATTCATATATACATATGTGCTGTGGGGTGGAGAGGGGGAAAAGCAAAGGGAGCGAGTCGGAGTGATGCGAAAGGGATTGGGACCTGAGGAAAAGTGGGGCTTAGTCTGGGAAGGCCTCTTGGAGGAGGTGCGCTTTCAGTAGGGCTTTAAAGAGGGAGTAAGGGTGATTGGAGGATTTGAGGAGGGAGGGCATTCCAGGCCAGAAGTAGGACGTGGGCCAGGGCTCGTCGAGACAGGCAAGATGGAGGCACAGTGAAAAAGTTAGCACCAGAGGAGCAAAGGGTGCGGACTGGGCTGTAGAAGGAGAGAAGCGAGGTGGGGTGTAGGGGAATGGTGATGGAGACCTTTAAAGCCAATACTGAGGAGTTTTTGTCTGACACAGAGGTGGCTAGGCAACCACTGGAGATTTTTGAGGCGGGGGATGATGTGTCCTGAACGTTTCTGTAGAAACGCTGTTGAGTGCTTACTGAGTGCAGAGCACTGTACTGAGTCGTGGGAGAGTACAGTACAACACAGTCGGTAGACATGTTCCCTGCCCACAAGGACCTTACAGTATAGAGGGAGGGAGACAGGCAGTAAAATAAATTAAGGGCATGTACTTAAGTGCAATGGGGCTTACGGTGCGGTGAATATCGAGTGAATATCAAGTGCATTGGCGACGCAGAGTGGCAAGGAAGAAGAGTAGATGAGGGAGTAGTCGGGGAAGGCCTCTTGAAAGAGATGGGTTTTAAAAGGCTTTGAAGCAGTGCGGCCTAATGGAAAGAGTATGGGCCTGTAAGTCAAAAAAACTTGGCTTCTAGTCCCGGCTGTACCACTTACCTGTAGTGTGACTTTGGGCGACTCACTTAACTTCTCTGTGCCTCACTTTTCTCACCTGTAAAATGGGGATTTAATACCAATCCTCCCTCCTATTTAGGCTGTGAGCCCCATGTGGGACAGGGATTGTGTCCAATCTATTAGTGGTATTTGTTAAGCACTTACTATGTGCCAGGCACTGTACTAAGCACTGGGGTGGGTACAAGCAAATCAGGTTAGACACAGTCCCTGCCCCACGTGGGGCCCACAGTCTCAATCCCCATTTTACAGATGAGATAACTGAGACAAAGAGAAGTGAAGTGACTGCCCAAGGTCACACAGCAAGCTGGTGGAAGAAACAGGATTAGAACCGATGACCTTCTGACTCCCAGGCCTATGCCCTATCCGCTTCACCACGCCACTTCTCTAACCTGATTATCTAGTATCTACCCCAGTGTTTAGGACAGTGCTTGGCACACAGTAAGTGCTTAACTAGTATTATTCTCATTATTATCAAATAACAAAGTTTGAAAGGTGAGGAAAATGGTGATCTCTGAAATATAAATAGTGGTATTTGTTAAGCGCTTACTACGTGCAGAGCACTGTTCTAAGCGCTGGGGGATACAAGGTGATGAGGTCGTCCCACGTGGGGCTCACAGTTTTAATCCCCATTTTACAGATGAGGGAACTGAGGCACAGAGAAGTTAAATGACTTGCCCAAAGTCGCACAGCTGGCAAGCGGCGGAGCTGGGATTAATAATAATGATAATAATAATAATGTTGGTATTTGTTAAGCGCTTACTATGTGCAGAGCACTGTTCTAAGCACTGGGGTAGACACAGGGGAATCGGGGTGTCCCACATGGGGCTCACAGTCTTAATCCCCATTTTACAGATGAGGTAACTGAGGCACAGAGAAGTGAAGTGACTTGCCCACAGTCACACAGCTGACAAGTGGCAGAACTGGGATTCGAACTCATGACCTCTGACTCCAAAGCCCGTGCTCTTTCCACTGAGCCACGCTGCTCTTTTCTGAATTCGGTCAGATAATCCTTGGGCACCCATGTCTCCCCTAATGCGGGGTCATGTTCTTGCAAAACCCCATGTTAAGGCAACATTTCCTCGTACTCATCTACATGCAGCTGTTCCAGCGCTTGCCAATCTCTCCCAAATGGGGCGTGTTGTTGGAAGAACCTTCCTTAATTCCCTAACTGTGTCCGAACCCACGCACGGCACGCAAGCGGGCTGTGTGGCGGAACTGCCAGAGTGTAAGATTGACCCGCTCGACCGTAAGATCCCTAAGGGGAAGGAGCGGGTCTACTAAACTCTGCACAGAGTAAGTGCTCAATAAATACTGTTGATTGATTGAACTGAGTTTGGTTATAGTTCAGTTTCTCCCTCAGGGCGTTGCTTTGCTCGGGCTCCCACAAACATGATTTTTACATGGCATTTATTGAGGCTAGCCAACTTTTTAGCTAACTCTTCACTAGACAAAACTACAGTTCTTTTACAAAGAAGAAAATATCCAAAGCCTCCTGTTTGGGGAGTGGCAATATTTTCAATCCAGCTAACAGAGCATCTGGAGAGGAGAGCTCAGTCGCGGTTAGTGGTATGAAAACAAATTTTAAAAAAAGGAGGCGATGCAGAGACCCTAGAACTTTTGGGTGGCCAGTTTAGGGGACGATGAGAACAGCAACTGTCCAGAAAGGAGAGTGGAATTCGTGGCGCATGAACTGGGGCCAGCAGCAGTCACCGAGCCCACGTCAGCTCCGAGAGACTGGGGTCGAACGCCGGGTGGGCTGCCTCAGCTCCCCGACCTTGCCCGCAAGCCACAACCCCACGACTGACCACCTTGGCCCTTTCTCCAAACCCCAAATGTGCTGTCACCGCCACTGGCTCAACCCCCAACTCCCCACGTGAAAAAAATCCCGATGGGGAGAGAAGAGACATTTACTCTCTGGCGGGTCCCACTCATCTTGGCGACACCAAGATTGTCCAAGCTCAGCCCCACAGCGCAGGTCAAGGTAGGACTGCCTAATGAGGCCCAGATGGGGAAGATCACCGGTCGGCTGGGAAACTTCAATAGTCCTGAGGGTCGAATGGGGCTGGTGTGAGTCCTCCGTCACCCGAACGAAACGAAAAGCCAGATGTGCCCTGTGTCCGATCGGTTGGGTCCCCTCCCACCGGCAAGACTGGAAGAGGGCGGCAGCGTGGCCGCGGCTGTGCGAGGAGCGACACAAGGGACTGGCTGCGCGTCGTGGGCCTCGGGGGAGTGAGCGACGACGGGGTGGGACAGTGGCCCCTACGGCCACACCGTGGAGGGAGATGGCTGACGAGGACCCCGGGCGCGGAGCCCATGGCCAGTGAGAGCAAGAGCCAGGCTTTCTCCAAAATTCTGCCCCCCGGGAGCCACCGGGCCTGGGTTGCGATCAGGTGGCCCGTCAAGGCAGAAACAATTTAGAGGCTGCCCGCCCTCTGCCCCAGATGGCACAGTTCTTTATGGGCTCCAGCCCCCCCCTTTTATAATGGCAATCGTTAAGCTCTTATTACGTTCCAGGCATTGTGATAAACACTGGTTGTTGATACAAGCCGATCAGGTTGGTCCTGGTCCCTGTCACACCTGGAGCTGACAGTCTTAATCCCCGTTTTTCAGATGAGGTAACTGAGGCCCAGTGAAGTGACTTGCTCATGGTCACACAAAAGACAAGTGGCAGAGCTGGGTCTAGAATCCAGGTCCTCTGACTCTGTGACCCATGTTTTTTCGACTAGGCCACGTTGCTTTCCTTGTACCTAAAGGGAGACCTGTCCCCCTTTCCTGCCCCCAGAGAGCCCAAAACCAATGGATCCTTTTCTTCTTCGGGTATTGGTGTGTCCCTAAAGCCAGCCCAGGCACATCCACCAAGTGATGCGGCTGGGGTCCCGGAAAACCCCCACCGGCAAGATTTTAGAATTGTCTCCACAGCAAGTCGCCAGGCTTTTTGGCAGCTGGGTGGTACCAGGAGCAAAGCGAACCGTGCTCAGTGGCAGCGAGGTGGACGAGGGTTGCAGAACATCCTAAGAAAGGATTCTTGTAGGAGGCTGATGTATTAGTGTCATTTATGGGAAGCTTTGGTGTTTTATTCTCTCAGAACAACACTATTTATATTAAATATTCACAGGATAAAATAGCCCAGTGATTTATTGTGTTTACCTTGGCAAGTCTCAAATAGAAGGCATTGCTTTTATGTGGTTGTCTCTTCTCATTTTTACAACTGCCATCAAAATGGCATCCCTTCCCGGGCAGAAAATGAGAACATAACTCATAGATAAACGAACGCTGAAATGTGTCGGGTAATCAGAGAAATGGCGCTGGTGAAGAGCTGAGAGCCTCTTCGCAGGTAATCCAAAAACAAAAGCACCTTTCTGCATAACCCTGTCGAGCCGTTAACTGCCGTACCCCGGATTAGAGCTCTATCGTTTGCTGCCTTACCCTCTCCCCTCCCCGCCGACCTAATAACCAAAGAAGCTAATGAACCTGGGAGGCCCCGGTGTAAAACTAGATGGTGCAGGTGTCAGGGAGTTAACTGCATCCCATCAGAGTCTCATTGTCTGGCGGGGACTTCATGGAACCCCAGCAACCCGGCGCGCCAGACTCTGAAATGGATGAAGCCGTAATAATGGATTGGGCTCTGCCAGCAGAAATCTGAGGATTGGAAAGGCATACATCCAGAAAGGAGGTGAATTAAGTAATTTGCCTGAGGAAAACAGCGATGAAGAGAGGAGTTCAGAGGTGCACAGGGGTGTGCAGAAGGAATTAGCTTGCTTACAAAGCACTTAAGGAAAAAAAAGATGGTTGAAAAACCACTTTTGCAGCTTCCACAATGTCTCTTAATCACGTGTTTAATATTATGATGTTTAGTTTGGGTGACTTTACTAAAGGTTGAATAATTAGTGACACCATTCCCTTGCGTGAGCTCTTAAAGGAATGGCACATCTATACCTGTCCGTCATTCTTGAAGAAGATGCTATGGCTGGTAAAATTCAGTGGCGGCTATGTGGGTAAATTGCACAGGCCGTGAGGTCGGAAAGATTTTCTCCTCCCTCTCCCCACTCCTCCTGACCCACGTGTAATCTGGGTTTGAGCCCTGTGGTATCACGCAGGCACCCTGGGTGTTTTGTTTCCCTCACTGCCGTCGGTCGGTTTGCAGTCTCCTTGGTCGGTCAGTGGATGACCCTGATTCCATACAGCGATGGTGGTAGTGACATCATTGCCGTCGGACGATTCAGGGGTTCGAACTGTGGGTTCAAGTTGTTCTTCTTGCTCTCTCCGTGGGATCTGGAGTTGGTCACGTGTGGCCTGTTGAAGCGGTAGTTGGAAGGATCATTCCTTAGTCCCTCGGCCACAGGGGGAGTCTGAGTTGGCAATGCCGAAGTTTAGAAGTGGAGATGGTGGTGCTTGGCGTTGGCTATCTGTTTTTGAGGGTAGTGCTTTGGTACGTAGTGAGTGTTTAATAGAAGATCATCATTCTAGGCAGGGTGCCCCAAGATATGGTCCTGATTTTTGCTCATCAGAACCGACGTTTGCGTGTGTCTCCTTAGTGTTTGCAGTTGCCCCGTTGCCCGTGAGCTTTGTTATCCGTGTGAGATGCTGGACGTGAAAAGCCTGACATAGAATCGATGGCCATCTCCCTCAGTAGGCCCTCACCACGCGCCCCAACGTCATCCCTTTCTGGGTTGCCGTGTGCCCCCAGCCGTGGCTGGCACCCTCTGATCTCAGGATCTTCCGGAAGCAGCCGTGCTAAAGACTGCCCAGCGATCCAGCGGTTGTGCAGCCTCTCCCACCTCTCACCCAGCTGGAATCGGCACTGCTCTCATTGTGGGTTGATTGCGCTTCCCAGTCTGCGATCTTCTCTTGCCACCTGATAAAGTGCCACAAGCCGGGCACCGGGGTAGTAGAGCGGGGAGCCTGTGGCAGGGTCAAGGCAGCACACGGGTTCTAACATACACACCCATACACACTCACACATTCTCTCTCTCATCTTTCATTTGGTCTGAAGCGTGGTGTATATTGCCAGTCCTTCTGTTAGTCACCCAAAGGACACTCTGTCCTCAAATACATGTTGGTTTTGTTGGCCGACAGAGGGTTGGAGGAAGAGGCAAAAGGAGGTGTGGGGTAAAGGAAGAAAAGCAGGGGGGATTTGGGAATAGGCAAAGAGACATTTGTGACCAGGTTTGAGATCGAGGCTAGGCTTGGCGATGATGCTGGGAGGAAGAGAAAGTAGAGAAATAAAAGGGTAGGTGAGGCAGAGGGGAGAAAAGAGGATGGGGAATTGCGAAAAATGGCTATTTCAGATGCAGTTCAACCCGAACATCACTCCACGGTATTTATTCAGAGCTTTGGAGAGAACAGTAAAGTTAGTAGACACGATCCCTGCCCTCAGGAGCTTATGACAGCAGGGGAGGCAGTTGTGCGATTCTCCTTTTCCTAATGAAAATATCTTCCTTGACCGAGTCAATGCAGGGATAAAGAATCAAGTGAAAATTCTGACAAGCGGTGCTGGTTAGCTGGACGGGCTGTGTGAGAAGAAGGGACAAATCAGAGTTCATGGGGGACCGGAGTGGGGAAACTGTAAACAGGAGAAAGGGAGAGAAGCTGAAAGCCATTGCATAGCAAAGCTCCCCGGTGGCAGCTGGGAGGAAGCATTAGGAGACGGGCAAGCCGAGTGCACACACGACATTGAGAAACGGAACGAATCTCCCCACCCGGAGGCGGGAGGAGATCAGGGTACCGAGAACGGAAATGATGCGGCACCAGCCGCCACACGGGGCAGAAACCACAACCAGAATCCTTGGGTGTGCAAATAACAGGGAGTGATTATAAATCACACGTCAGCTATGTCGGGTCTATCTGCACAAGATTCAGTCCCCGCCAATGAAAGTGTCATCGGCAAACCCTGGAGGCCAGCTGTTAGTGGGCGTGCCCAATGGCGGGACAAGCCACGGTCACCCTCCGTTGCCACCCTTATTTGGGAAGGAAGTAGAAATATATCCCCAAAACTTGAACGCATTGGATTTTTTAAAACCCTAGCCCCTGCTTTATGCTAGGGCAACCGCAGATGGAAACAAGGAAATGCAGTATAGAACCGATAGATTTCAATTCTGATTTTTTCAGACAGCATGCTTGTGAAAGATTAATAGAAACATAAAACCAAATATTTTGGGGGTAAAATAAGTGGACAGGAAATGACTTTCCCTAGGTCTATGACTTGTGTGCCTCCCCGAACCGAGCTCTTCGGAATTGAGAAGACTATTGTTTTTAAACCAGGAAAAGTTCCAGTCTCTCGGATTCTGGAATGTGGAAGTTGCTCAAGTGAAGGACTGGGAAGTCCTCCCCCTGTGGGTAAGGAACAAAGATGAGATACTTAGAAGGAATTTACAGTCCTTCTCCACAAACTTTTCCCAAGCCTCTAAGACAACAGTGGACTAAGTTTCAGACCTTTCCTTTCGCATTTTGCCTGCTTGCCTGCCCCCAGGCCATAGGGAGGAGAAATAGAAGATGGCCATGTAGCTGACACAATGCGTTTGCATGAATTGTTCATTTCAAAATCTCATTGAACCTAGAGTTCGCTAAATTCCTCAAAGAGTGGGCTGTAAATTCTAGAAACATGCCACGTCCTTTGTTCTGCACCCTTCAAAGTTAATACAGGGGCAACTGCAGAGACCCAGAAAGCTCATAACCTGGTGTCTTCCGGGTTTAACTCAAGCGATCCGTCGGTGGTATGTATTGAGTAATTACTGTGTGCGGTGCACTGTTCTAAGCACTTGGGAGGGTTCAGTACGACAGAGTTGATAGACACGGCCTCTGCCCATAAGGAGCTAAAATCAGGTCTTTTGATTTTTCTCATAAATACGTTTGGCATCCAAAAGGCTTTAAGAAATGGAAAGAGGGATAGGTTTTATGGAATTATTCTATTGTAAGATAAAACTGTAAAATGTATATTCTGCATCCTTTGCAGGGGGAGGAGGGTCAGTGCGTTTTTTTGCTTTGCTGTCTGCCTCCCCCGTTTAGACTGTGAGCCCGTCATTGGGCAGGGATTGTCTCTATCTGTTGCCGAATTGCACATTCCAAGCGCTTAGTACGGTGCTCTTCACATAGTAAGCACTCAATAAATACTATTGAATAAATAAATACATACTTGTTTTAATTGGACCCCACTGACCTGCTTGTAAAATTTTCTGGTAACCAGATGTGATGTTGCTGTGTATAAGGCTTTTTCCTCCTGCAGATGCTCAGGAAATACTTGTTGATCATTGAACAGTTCTTTGGTTTTTAAAGTTCTTTTCATTTTTGGTTGCAGGTATTCAAGATCAAAGCCGTGCAACTGGCAGGAAAGCTTCTTCCTGCCTTTAACACCCCCACCGGCATTCCTTGGGCCATGGTGAACCTGAAAAGGTAAACCCTTTTCTCCCCCACGAAGCTTTTTCCCAACTAGTTGGTTTAAGGTAGTTCTGTCCCAACTCAAGTTTGAAAGTCCCTAGCCGGTTTACTCTCTAACTGTTTTCATACCCAACCCTTGTAGAACATTTTCTTTGTCGTGATCTTGGTCTCCTTTGTGGTGTACCACGCAGCTGTCCAGAAATAAACAGAACGAAGTGGATTCCATCGGAGGTTTCCGAGGTAGGGAGGGCTGTGATTGAGATGATGTTGGAAGAGGAAGAAGATTTCAGTGGCTGTGAGAGGGATGGGTGGGAGAGGAAAGAGTTCAGTGGCAGAGAGGGTTTAGGACTCCAGATAACATTGTACTGTAAAACTCTTGGGTTTCACGGAAGGGTGATTAGTCCCTAGAACAGACGACCAAAGGAGAATACGGAGACTCTGTCTTTGGCGCACTTATTGAACAAAGAAAGTGCCTCATCACCATCAACAGCGTTTCATGAGGGTCTCCTGGGTGTGCAGCCATGTAGCGTGAGCTTGGGGAATATACATATGAAGTAAATGAGCTAGTCTCTGCCCTCTAGAAACTTAAAAGCTAATGAAGGAGTCAGCAGTCATCAACTGACAGGGGTGAATGGATATTAAGAGTAAATAAATAATAATAATGTTGGTATTTGTTAAGTGCTTACTATGTGCCAAGCACTGTTCTAAGCGCTGGGGTAGACACAGGGGAATCAGGTTGTCCCACGTGGGGCTCACAGTCTTAATCCCCATTTTACAGATGAGGTAACTGAGGCATCGAGAAGTTAAGTGACTTGCCCAAAGTCACACAGCTGACAAATGGTAGAGCCGGGATTCGAACCCATGACCTCTGACTCCAAAGCCCGTGCTCTTTCCAGTGAGCCACGCAGACCCTTGAGAATAAATAGGTCACCAACCAGTATGCCGATAACAACATGAGTGTTGTTGAGGCTGATGTGTTGGCAAGACCAGGGAGGTGAAGGCAGGGGGGAGGACACGTAAGGTCCTCAAAATGGGACCAAATCCCAAGCAACCTTTTTTTTTAAATGGTATTTTTTAAGTGCTTGCTTCGGGCAGGCACTGTTCTAAGCGCTGGGGTAGATACAAGGTAATCAGGTTGGACGTAGTCACAGTCATAATCCCCATTATACCGATGAGGTAACTGAGGCACAGAAAAGTAGTGACTTGCCCAAGGTCACACAGCAGACCAGTGGCGGAGCCGGGACTAAAACCCAAGTCCTTCTGACTGCCAGGCCTGTGCGCTACCCAACAGGCCATGAGTTTCTCAAGCAAAACAGTTGTGTTCGTATAGAAACCAGCTGCACGATCCTTTCTGAAAGCCTTCTGGGCACCAAGGGAATGTTGGCCACGGGGAAAGGAGCAGCCTGACTGGGAAAGAGCTCAGGTTCATGGTCATGATGATGGCATTTATTGAGCACTCGCTCCATACCAAGCACTGGGTTATGGACAAGGCTGTGAGATCAGACATAGTTCCTATCCCACAATGGGGAGGCTGGATGCAGAAACTAGGGTTTTAACCACCACCACTCCCCCCAAAAAATCCCAAATAGTCTTTCCCAATTCTTTCCCAACTTTTTCACTGTCCAAACAAATGTAAACTGACTCAGAGCAGCTAGAAGGAATGGCGGGGGTGGGGAGGGGTTATTGTGTTTCTTTTTATGGTATTTGTTTTGTGCTATGTGCCAGGCACTGAACTAAGTACTAGAGTAAGATGCAAGCTAATCAGGTTGGACACAGTCCATGTCTCTTATGGAGCTCACAGTATTAATCCCCATTTTACAGATGAGGGAACTGAGGCCCAGAGAAGTCAAGTGACTTGCCCAAGGTCACACCGCAGGCAAAGGGCCGGGCAGGAATTGGAACCCAGGTCCTTCTGGCTTCCAGGCCGTGCTCCTTCCTGTGGGCCACGGTGCTTCTCTCACATTGTTGCTTCCTCCTTTGACATTGTTGGAATCCACTTGTATTTTAAAATCTGGAAAGTTTGTTTATTTTTAAGCATCATAAATAACATTTTTCTTCTGGGAGACTCCCTGTCACCTTCCCGCACTCCACCCCAACCCACCCCATAAAGGGCCCGGAGTGCCTTTGGGAAGCGGTTCCCAGGGGCAGTTTGGGCTTGTGGGAGCGAGCGTCATCCTCCCCACTCCAGAATAGGGCCCCTCCCTCACTTGCCAGTCAGACCGGGCCAGGCTCCGGGACAGGTTGTTGCTGGACCCCGATATAGTGACGGGCTGCCTTCACGTTTCCCCGCTGGCCGGTGGGGCACTGGGACTTCCGTCAAGCCCGTTTGGCCATTCGAGACGTTTGCGTCATTTGCAAATGCGAGAGAGGAGCAGTGTTCCCAGAGAAGTATTTGCTCGACAGAAGCCGTCTGTGAGCCGCAGCGGTAAAAGCTAAAAGAAACCCGATTCTGAAATGGAAATCCAGTTTTCTCCCGAACTGAACGAATAATCAGATCTGATCACCAGGCCCCCAGTCCTCATTATGGGTTTTTCCACCCCTGAAAAAATCCCCAGCCTGCTCTGAAGCTGCTCTCTGGGCAGCAGTTCTGCAGTCAGGTTTGCCAAGTTGGATACTTTCTGCAGGCTCTGCTCTCTGAACGTTATATGCTGACCTGCCCAGCGTCAGGTTGCACTGCTCTCTCCTTTTGTTCACCCCAGATGGGATTTGGCATTGTCGCAGGTTGCGGCGGTGGTGGGAGCCCAAGACAGTGCCAGTGGAGGGGGTCCTTTGGCACTGCCAGCATCCCGATGGCATCCCGGCAACCCATGGTTCCGGGCAAGATGAGCGGCGTGATTTGAGCTTAATTGTATTGGATAACGTTCTGCAAAGCCTCATAAAGCCGAAGCTCATTTTGTAGAAATCTGAAATCGATTCATAGGAGGCCAGCCAGCTGGGAATCTCTCAGTTCTCCATGCATCAGTGCAGTTTCCTAAGGATTTTCAGTGTCTAGTGCCCAGATAATGTAGATACATCCAAACACCCAGAGGGTGGGCACGGAAATGAGCCTGCCCTCACCATCACCTGCTTGGTCTTTTTTTTTCCTCCCTTCCCCCACCCCCCAACTCTCTCCTGGGCTCCGTTTCCTCCTCAGCGGAGTGGGTCGAAACTGGGGCTGGGCATCTGCGGGGAGCAGCATCCTGGCCGAGTTTGGCACCCTCCATATGGAATTTGTCCACCTCACCTACCTGACAGGCGACCCTGTGTACTACAACAAGGTGAGTCTCGCTCTCCGAGACCAGACTCCCCGCAGGGCTGGGGAGGGAGGGACCTGAAAACTCAGTCCCGTCTGAGGGAGCTCACGGGTCACATCTGGTGGCGTCGGGGAAACATCTGGGGCCCTCTCTTTTCGGGAGCTGCAGAAATAGCGCACGATCAGCTGATTCTTGGAGGCTGTAGCTTGGGCCTGCGCGGGGAACCGCGAGAGAGGAGAGCCTCCCAGAGAGTCTCCCGGCGGGCTGCCGAAAGTGGCTGTTTGGCGAGGAAAAACGCCGAGAATCTGAGACCCTTTGTTGTCGTCGGTTTGATGTTCTCCCAATTTGACTCTATTCAGGTCTTGCACATTCGGAAACTGCTTCAGAAAATGGACCGACCCAATGGACTATATCCAAACTACCTGAACCCAAGAACGGGGCGCTGGGGCCAACGTATGTATCGGTAGTGGGTTTGGGCCCTCTTGAGCTCCGGGCATCCCCGCTCTTTCCTCCGGGTCCGGGGAGTTGCTCATTGTATTCGCCTTAGGTTTTGTGGGTGACTTTCTTTGGGATGGCAGTAGAGCTTTGTGAATTGGGTTTTGCTCTCCCGAAGTTGGACTGCGGTGGGGTGTTCCCCAGGGGACGAGCAGCGAGGCTTCGCCTGGGTGGTTGTGACTGATTTGCGGGTGGTGGTGACCAGCTGAGCAGTAGGCAGGATGTCTCTCGGACTCACTAGTCACGTGAACAATCTCTTCTGCTTTGCAGAGTGTCGGGGGCCGGGGCTGTGCTCACCGCCTTTTCCGATGCATGCCCAGCAGACCAGAAAATGGGTCCGGTCTAGGTCCGGGCTCCATCTCAGAGAAGAAGCGTGGCTTAGTGGAAAGAGCACGAGCTTGTGATCAGAGGTCATGGGTTCTAACCCCGGCCCCGCCACTTGTCTGCTCTGTGACCTTGGGCAAGTCACTTAACTTCTGTGTGCCTCAGTCCCCTCATCTGTAAAATGGGGGTTAAGACTGTGAGCCCCACATGGGACAACCTGACTACCTTGTATCTGCTCCAGTGCTTAGAACAGTGCTTGGCACATAGTAAGGGCTTAACAAATACCATCATCATCATCTCAAGGGCGCGCCGATCCCTGGCTGTGGGTGCAGGACCCCTCCTCGGTCCGAGAGGCTGCAGAAGGAAAATGGCTTCTTCTCTCCACAAAGGTCTCGGTCCATTTGCGTCTTGGGAGTCTGGGGCTAGTGAAGGGCCAGAAAGTCGTCTCCTCGAGCAGTCGTTACTTCAGGCCTCCTGGGGTAGATACAAGAGAATCAGATCAGACTCAGTCTCTGTCCCACCCGGGGCTCATTGCCTAAGGGAGAAGGATAGCAAGTATTTAATCCCTTTTTTTTACAGATGAGGAAACCGAGGTATAGAAGTCCCATCGAGACTGTAAGTTTGCTGTGGGCAGGGAATGTATCTGTTTACTGTTGTATTGTACTCTACCAAGCACTTAGTACATTTCTGTGCACACAGTAAGCGCTCAATAGATACGATTGAATGGAATGAATGAAAGAGACTTGCCCTGTGGTCCCACAGCAGACACGTAGCAGAGCTGGATTAGAACTCAGGCATCTTGACTCCCAGTCCTGCACTCCTTGTGCTAAGCCACACAGCTTCGCCGTTGCTAGGCTTCCGCCAGCCTGGCCAGTTTGTCGACTCCTGTAGAGTTTCTAGCCTGGCATCCCCATGTCCCGCTGAGTCTCAGAGATGCCAGCCGGGCCAAGACCCCCGCCAGCCTCCCATCAGACTGCAGGCGTTGACTCTGAAGCATTCCGTATTTTGGCTCTGCTCTTTTACCAGTCATTTCATTTGCCAGCTTCCATGTTAGGGTGGTTTCATCTGCTTTAACTTTTTCCTCAAATGCCTTGTTGGCTTCCCGCCCTCCAGACCTGGAGCCGTTCCTTCCCCTCCCTCCCAGGCATTGGATCAGTCCCAGTCTCATGCCTTTCTGTGCACACTGGCTCTCTCTGCCCCAGCCATTTCCCCGTTAGCAGTGCGGTGCCATTTTAGCTCTGGGATGCCCGCCCCCCATTCCTCTTATCCCCGGGATCCCCCAGTTTCTAATGATGTTGAACCCCATCCCTCTTTCACCCTTCATCTCTCTCATTCTTCTGTGGATCTCTGCCTGCCAATGGGGTTATGTGTGGGGAACTGGCAGCACTTCCAGGAATGCCACCTGGGACGCCTGGACTCGACTGTTGTTCCCAGCAACGGAAAAGTAGGCCGCAGACCTCCATGCTAAACCTTCCTTACGTCTTTGATAACCCCAATCCCAGCTGCTCCCCGCCACCTTGGGCCACCTCATTTTCATGCCCCTAATTGCCCAGAAACCTAGTGATTGAATCTCCCACGGCACCCCTGCTTCTCTTTCCTCAGTGCCAAAGGGCACCATGCCACAACTTGGAGGAAAAGGGCATCTGGGAGCCACCCTTGGGGCCAGGGGGTCCCGGCAACCACCCAGAACCCTCCCTCGTTCCCGTGGTGGCGAAAGGGCCCATTTCACGAGCGGAGGTTTTGCCCTTGAGTCTGCAGTCTTTCCCCTTCTCCCCCCACTTGTCCATGGGTAGTTTCTGTTGGGTGCCGGTCGGGGAGAAACTGGCAAGTGCTGGGCACCCCTGAGTCACTGGCACTCCCAGCACCACTGCCTGGCACGGGTCCCCCACTCAATCACCAGTCCACATGGACGACAGGGAGCTGGGGTCCATTGCCCTGGTTGGCCCTTTGTCCGCCTACCGATTTATATGTTTGCCTCTTCTCTGGAAGCTCTCATCCTCTGTCCAGCAAGGGGAGGGCCAGGATGTGGAGATGAGGCAGTTTGGCAAAGGGTGGACCTTTTGGCCACCCCTGACCCTTCCGGTCCAGCCTCCCTTGCCTGTTGACTTGGTCCCTGTCGGTCAGCAGTTCAGCACTAGGATTTACTGAAACATCTGTTGGGTGCTGGGGCTTTTCTGCGCTCTTGGGAGAGAGCAGGAGGGTGCACTCTGAGATCCACCCTTGGGGGCTTGTGGCCCTGGGCCTGTCCTTATGGCACCCAGAGGAATAACCCAGAGAGCCTCCGCGATCCAGTCCACCATCTGAGAGGAAGAATTGCAGCTGTGGAAAATGTACAAATGTCTAAATGTTGACAGACTTGGACTTGAGGCCTTTTAGATACTCGGTGGTTGAGGGACATTTCAGATTTTCTCTGAAAAGTTAATTTCCCTAGCCCTGAAGAAAGATCTATAAATCAATCCCGTGACTGCCCATAATTCTTCCAGTGCTATGGGTAGTTGGACATTGTGCTGCATTATGATAGCAAAGTCCTTGGACACTTGAAAGGCCAAAAGCCTTTACGTTGTATTCATATCTTACATGCAACAAAAGAAGGAAGGATGAATAAGTAACACATGTCCAATTTGGAGGTAAAAAAATCCTCAAAAGGCCCCTCCTGGGGACTTAGGTGAGGCCTCTTGGGTCATCTTTGATGACGTCTTAGAAAGTTGTTTAAGATTTGCAGGCTGGTGGACCCGGGGATCTGGAGGATGGGGAAGTGTGGCCAGCGTCCCCCGGGACCTGGGGGTTGGGGCCTGGGACCATTGGCCCCAGGAACCTGGAGGATGGCGAGCAGGGGCCGGTGGCCCCGGGGACCTGGAGGATGGGCAAGTGTGGCCGCATCCCTGAGGACCTGTAGGATAGGGACATGTGACTGAGGACCTGGAAGGTGGGGGTTGGTGGTTGGTGTCCCTGGGAGCCTGGAGGACGGAGAGGTGTGGCCAGCTTCTCTGGAGATCGGGAGCGTGGCCCAGCCAGCTCAGGCAGTGTTCCGATGTACTGCCTAGGCCAGGTCAGGGGGCCGCTCCAGGGGGCTTTAGCAGGGGTGGACGTGCTAGAACTCATCATATCTCATTTGAACTTTTTTTCACATGTGTCTGCATCCTTTATCTCTTAGATATGTATTCTGCCGGGACTCTAAGTATTTTGCAAAACAAAACAAATGGTGTGTGGAACGGAAATTTAACAGCTAGTTTTGACTAGCGGTGTTATAATCAGGATAATGACGATGCCTGTGATAGGCACATAGCAATCTTGGAGAACCATCATGGATAATTACCTTCAAGAAAGGCCCTGATCAGGAGAGAGCCCAAGAAAGAGGACTGTAGATTAAAGGGACCTCATTAATCCTTTTCCCTCCCAGTTTGGTATTTGGAAAAAATCTGGCAGGTGCTTCCCTGTCCTGCCAACCCCACCTTAGGGCGCTGGCCTTGGGTGCGTCCCATCCTCACACACCCAGGGCCTGGGGCAGAGAACGGGGAATGGCTGTCATCTCCCCAGGGTCTGTCTGCCCTGTTGAACCGAGTCATGCCCGACTCCTCCCCTGCTCCGGAGTGCCACCTGACACTCTGAATCCACTCTCCATCTCCCCATCATCAGGAGCAGAGGTTTCGGGGGATGACCCTCCAGAAGCACTGGCCGGGTGCCATGTGGACAGAGTCCGGGAACCCAGGTCCTACTCCCAGCCCTGCTCCTGGCCTTCTGGGTGATCTTGGATATGTCACTGCACCTCTCTGGACCCGTGTCCTCCTTCATAGATGGGGAGAGAGACCCTCGCTCTCCCTCCCTCTTAGATTGCAAGGCCAGCGAGGGACAGGGATAAGAACTTTGTGTCCGTCTGATTATCCTACACCCAGCAAATCAGTCCTGGCATTCTTATTTGCCAGCAGTGTGGGTGGATGCTTCGTCAGTACGGTGGATGGCGATGTGGAAGGATATCATCTAATTTGGCTGAGAAGATAACTCCAGATAAGAATAGAGCCCTGAAAGAAATTTCTCTCTTACCCTTTTGAAAAGAATTCTTGAAACCCAAGTGCTCAGACAGTTTTATCTCAGAGGGTCTTTTTGTCTGTGAAAGCATCTCTGTTCTACATCATTGAACAAAGAGAACAAAATAGAACAGAGGAAGGGGAAAACGTTATCTGACCATTGAAAATGAGAATTTATGATGATTCTCAGTGAAATTTGTCTAAATTCCTTTCCAGAGATCTGGGGCTCTTTTCCTTTTCACGGAATAGCCACTCTTCCATCTTTTTCTACGTCTGATCATTTTAGGCAAACAGACAACAGACGAGCTACCCGCTAAGCTAATTCAGTTAATCGCCGGGCTTGGAGAAATGGACACTAATTCTACCTTTGAAACCTAGCCTGTCTTCTATTTTCACTACTAATGGAGCGGCATCGGATAACCTGGGTTTCTTTCTTGGTCTCATTAGCCTCCCAGTGGGAAGCGGAGGCGCGAGGGAGGGGGAGATGGAACGAGTGAGCGTCTAAGCTCTGTGTGGGTTCCCAAGGGCTCTGAGACAGAAAAGCGATGATTGATTATCAAGTCAGCCTTTCTCTGTGGCTCTATTTTTAAGTGAGCCCTCTTTTATCTTTGTCTTATAACCCCAATTCGATGGAATCTCTGGTTTAATCCACTTTGTCCGCATGCCAGCGGGGAAGCATTTCTACAGTAGTTGGCATTGACTCAGATTTGAGGCTGCAATTCTTGACAGAAAAGATATTGTCACACACATACACACTCACTAGGCAGGACATGTGCAAGCACACCTGTGCGCACACGTACACACATGCATTTTTGTATGTGTTTCCTCATCCTTGCCTTTTGTGTTTTACCATCTGCTCTTTTCTCATGAGTCCGTCACCAGTCCCCTTTATTCTTAGATCACGGGTGTAATTGTCACCATGTAATCTTTCCCAGCCTTCAAGGCGGTGCTTTTGCACACAGTAGGCATTTAATCAGTACTGGTGTCCCATGGACTGGGGGGCGCACCCGAGAGATGGTTTAACCAGTGTCCAAATGGATTTTGAATGAGAATGATGGTTAATCCTTAAGAGAATGCAGAGTTCCCTCCTTCTGAAGAACAGAAAATCCCTTTGCCCCCCAAATGAGGAGGTTGGTATGGGAGGGACCAAAACAACGAGTTGGGGGAAGGGCGAGTGGAGAGAGCAGGTGGACATAAGGTGGTCCGTGAGTCGGTGGAGAGAGCAAGGGGAGAGAAGCACAGTGGTAGCAAACACAATCCCTGCACGCGAGGAACCTACAGTCTAGCTGGGGAGCTTATTCCTTACTATGTAGTGCTGTGCTTTCTAGCTTCGGAAGAATCAATCCCGTCCCAGAAGTCTATTGATTTTTAGGGTGCGCCTGCACCCTGCCTGTCGCGAGAGGCTCCGAGGGCTACATTGACGGGGTGGCCCTGGTCTCACGGCTTCCTTGTCCCAGGCGTGAGCAGCAGCGACGTGTGGAGAAGGGAAATGATCGTGGCCAGGATGCCTTGATGACTTCCTTTCAGTTTCCTCGGCCTCTCTGGCCTTCTTGTCCTCGATTTCTGGCAGAGCTCCCAGACTGACTTGGGTGTGAGCCCAGGCTCAGCCAGCAAGGGTCAAGACCCCCGGTGGATCTGCCCCTTCGACCCAAGGGAAGCAGCGTGGTCTAGTGGAAAGAGCCCAGCCTGGGATCACGCAATCAGTTGATCAGTGCTGCTTATTGAGTGCTTACTACATGCGGAGCACTGTGCGACGCTTGGGAGAGTAAGGTACAGCAGGGTTGGCAAACTCGTTCCCTGCCCACAGTGAGCTTAGAGTCGAAAGGGGATTCAGAGAAGCTGAGCTCTGATCCCGGCTCTGCCACTTGTCTGCTGTGTGACCATAGACGAGTCGCTTAACTTCTCTGTGCCTCAGTTTCCTCATCTGTTCTCCCTCCTTCTTAGGCTGTGAGCCCAGTGAGGGACATGGACTGTCTCAGACTTGGTTATCTTGTATCTACCTCACTGCTTAGCACATTGTTTGGCACATAGCAAGTGCTTAACAAATACCACTGTTATTATTGTTACTATTAAAATACCAATGCCGCTTTTCTGGTATTCGGTCAGTATTGGCTATTTCCCTGGCCGGTGTGGCCACTGAAGACCCCAGCCCACTCCAGGAGTGGCCCTACCTGCCCGGATTGGCCAGTGGTCTCACCCCAAAGCCTTGCCCTATGTGTCGGCAGACCAACGCCACTACAGGAAACCTAGATCCTCCCCTTCCCTCCTGAATCCCCACCCAGGCCCTTTCCATCACTGTTTCCCCCACCCCACCCCCCACCCCCACCTTAGCACCCATCCTCTACCCCCTGCTCCCCCGCTCTCCTCCTCCTGTTCTCCCTGCCCCTTCTGCCCATCCCATCCCATCCCCAGGGAGGCCTCCTGACACAAAAGGGGGAAGACTTCGCCATCTCGGCAGCATGTGGGAGTCAGCTATGGTGGCGTGCACTCATCTGCCCAGGGAAGGATGTCCCAAACCCCAGGGCCCGGCTGCCAGCTCTCCAAGCCAGCGTCTGCTGACCCCAGCTAGCAGCTGGGAGCCGGGAGTCCCAGGGAGGACCAGCCGGCACAGCTCCCGACCAGGCTCCGCCCTGTTTCCCGTGCCACACCTGGGGCACATGCAGCACACGGGGCCTGAAACTTCTCCGAGAAGTTACCCTGAGGAGGGCACCGGGCCAATGCCACATGCCCAAGGCTTGCTTCCCTTTCCACCTCCTTGCCTGTCAAGGCTCCCTTTGCTGGCTTGCTTGTTGGGGGATGGGTCTCATGAGCAGAATGCTGATCTGGGGGTGGGGTGGAGGTGGAGTGGATTAAGGGCGGGGATCTCCCTCAACCTCACTCTCCCCCACCCCCCAACCTCCCCACACACACACTGCGCTAGACTCCCGGCGAGGAATCCCCCCGAGATGGCGATTTCCAGTTCTTCGCTATTTATTTCACAACCGTTCTACAGGTTTCCACCTCGTGTGACATCTCAGACAACATCAGACAACAAAGAACAGAAATCTTTCTCTCTTACACTCTGACATTTTGAGATCTAGGCTTATTCGTCCCTGGCACGTTCCCAAGCACGTATCTTGCTTTAGGGTCACTCCTCGTGGCTTGCCAAATCCATCATCCGCCGACGATCATGTGGTGCCCACTTGGGTCCTTCACTCGGATTTTAATATGTTCACAGAACTGCCCATTTTGGAGGTGTCCTGCCCAAAGTGGTCCCCTTGCTTCCGTTATTGCTGCAGTCACGATCTAGGCAGGAAAAGCCCGGTTCCCAAGATGAGAGGCACCTTCTGGTCCCCGGATCCCTGCTTCAGCCCCGGGATTAATAATAATAATGTTGGTATTTGTTAAGCGCTTACTATGTGCAGAGCACTGTTCTAAGCGCTGGGGTAGATACAGGGTAATCAGGTTGTCCCACGGGAGGCTCACAGATGAGGGAACTGAGGCACAGAGAAGTTAAGTGACTTGCCCAGTCACACAGCTGACTCCCGCCTCCCTCCCGATCTGGGGCCAGAGACCCTACTCGATACTGTCTCCACCTTTGCAAGATTTTTGTTTTAAGGTGGGTGGAATGGAAGCCATAACTAGTGCTTAATTTAAGTCCATTATAGTGAGGTTGATTTCCCTCCATGACTCAGGAAGAGGACTTCTGAACAAAAGCAGAGGAGAGAACGAAAAGTGGCGATTGTGTGCCCTGGTGAAATGTTGGAGTGCTTGGGAAGCAGTAGTGTTTTTAGAAAGTTTTGGATGGGTCCTTGAGAAATGCAAAATGGCACAAAAATGAGAGTATCTTCTCTCTCTTTCATCTCTCCCCTTCGGCTTTTTTGCTTTCATTTCAGATCACACATCAGTGGGGGGGCTGGGAGACAGCTTTTACGAATACCTACTGAAAGCCTGGCTGATGTCAGATAAAACGGACATTGAAGCGAGGAAGATGTATGACGACGCTATTGAGGTAGTGATAATTTCGGTGTTGGTTGCATGCTTACTGTGGGGCCCACCAGTGTGCTGAGCACTGAAGTAGATCAGAAACAGTTCCTGAGAGAAAGGGAGGCCTGGTATTTCATCCCCATTCTACAGATGGGAAAATTGAGGCACGGATAAGTTCCGCCACTAAACGATCACTTGGCAGGCACCCGTTCATTCCTTGCCTACCCACACCCTGCAGGCCTCTCTGCCCTGTCCAAGGTGCCACAACTGTTCCGACGCCCCAGATGTTGAGTGAACACGGTGAGAATGGTCCTGGACCCCTCAAGTCGTGGGGGTCGGGAGGTTGGGGAAAGAGAGAAAGAGAGAAAAAACACGAGAACCATGGAGAAAAATGCATTGCCGCTTCAGGACGAAGAACCAGAATCAAGAGCAACCCTAAAGAGGATCCATAGGAATCAGATCAAATCTTAATTAACAATGGTATTTATTGAGCGCTTACTGTGTGCAGAGCACTGTATTAAATGCTTGGGAGAGTACAATATAACAGAGTCGGTAGAAACGTTCCCTGCCCACGAGGAGAAGCTTGGAATTGCTTCCAACACGAACTGGTTTCAGATTTTTCCACCTCCACTTGTCTTCCCAGGCAATAGAGAGACACCTTATAAGGAAGTCGAATGGCGGCCTCACCTTCATTGGAGAATGGAAGAATGGCCACTTGGAGAGGAAAATGGGTCACCTGACGTGCTTTGCAGGAGGAATGTTTGCACTGGGAGCAGATGGTTCCAGGGAAGATAAAGCTGGACATTACCTGCAGCTGGGAGCCGAGATTGCGCACACGTGTCACGAGTCATATGACAGGACGGGTAACGCGTTTCACTCACCTCATAATTTGCTTCAAGGACACGTCTGTCCTCACTAGCCTCTCGGGGACTTGCGAGCGGTGCTGCGGGTTAGGGGAGCCCACCCTGGTCTCTGCAGTCGCCCAAGGTCCCGAGCCCTCTTAGCTTTCCTGCGAAGGCGGGAGATGGAGCGAGAAGGCAGCGTGACCAGGGAGGGAAGTTCACTGGTGAACGTGGCTCCTTCGCCATTTCCCCAAAGCCTCGGGCTTCCCCTGGGAAGGTGAGCAGGGCTGCCGCCGCTCCCACTCCCGCCGGTGACTCTGCTTCCCTTCGCACATGCCGGAGGCGGCCGGGGACCCCCTGACGGGAGAGCCGGCTTGACGAGAGGAGGAGGAAGGCGGGGATGGGGCGGATATTTTAGAGGCGGGTTACCCGCCGGCAGAGACGGGGAGGCCCCGGGATCCTTGACCAACTCCGGCTCCAGTAGAGGAGGAATGGGTCCATCGGGCCAGTATTTATTGAGCGCTTACTGCGTGCTCTGCATCGTACTCCGAGCTTGGGTGAGAACGATACAATAGAGTGGGGAAATATGATCCCTGCCCTCAAGGAGTTTACAATCTAGGGGGATCATCGGGACTTTCATTCAGTCATTCATTCATTCATTTATTCATTCAATCCTATTTACTGAGCTCTTTCTGTGTGCAAAGCGCTATACTAAGCGCTTGGTCGAGTACAATATAACAATAAACGGACACATTCCCTGCCACAGCAAGCTTACGGACTTCCCGATTCCTGGTTATCCCTGGGTCCGAGGGCCATCCGATCTGCGTCATTTCATTTTGGTCGAAAATGAGATGAGTTCCACCTGCTGCAGTGCTTCCGTCCTCCCCATCAAAGCCCGGAAAAAAGGCAGTTTTCCCATTTGGGTCTTCTCCGTGTTTGTCCCTCGGCAGTGTTAAAGCTGGGTCCGGAAGCGTTCAAATTCGACGGCGGCGCGGAGGCTGTGGCCGTCCGGCAGAATGAGAAGTATTACATCCTGCGCCCAGAAGTGATCGAAACCTACTGGTACATGTGGAGGTTTACACACGACCCCAAGTACAGGCAGTGGGGCTGGGAAGCTGCTCAGGTAAACCCCCCGCTCGGTCCTTGCCCCTCTGGCCCCCGGCTGACAGCGCCACCAGCTTGACCCTCTGTCGACCGGGAGCAGGTTAGGTGGAGAGGAGGGTCCGATCCGGGAGAGATTGCCGTGAGGGAAATGCCGGCGGGATTTGGCCGGGACCTGGATGGGAGAGGGGAAGGTCCCATAGCAGGCCAGTGTCCGAATGGGATTCAAACCCGGGTCTCCTGACTTCCAGCCCCGTGCTCTTTCCACTGAGCCATCTCGCCTAGTGGAGACGTTTTTTTCTTTCCATGAGAATCGCAGCGCTTAGCCAGGGGTCTGTCCATTCTGGGTAGAGACGGATCACTGGCTCAGGTGGGATCCAAGTCCCTTTGGAGCTTGAGCACTTGCGGAGCTTCTGGGGACTATTTTCCGAGCCTTCTCGTGCCACCTTCTGGTCTAGGTTGCTCCCTTGGCACAGACTTTGGGAGCCTGGGTCCTCCCCAGGGTTAAAGGGCACCAAGGGGTGGGGCCCGGCCAGCCGGCCTCTTCCTTGTCCCACGGCACTTGGCCCGAATCACATGGAGAGACGTCAGAATCCAGTGGCCCGCCCTCGCTTAAATGCTCTTGACTTCTGGCTTCCGGAGGGAGGAGCTGTTCAGACCACCAGAGACACACGGAGAGCGGAGCAGAGGGAACAAACCAGGGCCGAATGGGAGCTTTTTAGCCGAGCCTACCGCGGCTGGAAATTCAGATGGACACTGATTCGGTTGTCAGTAACCTCTCGGCAGCTCTACGTGATGTTGATAGCTCATCAGCCTCGTCCACGGGGAGGAAGAAGCATCGCTCCACTTTGCACGGGATTGGTTCGTCCGCCAGCTCGGAGCTCTCCTGCTTGGGGACGCGACGACGGGTGTAGAGGCCAAAGTCGGGTCCCACCTCCCACCCCCCGAGCAGCTCTTGCAACCCCACAGGCCTGAGCGGCCTCTGAAGTCCTCGGCACAGGAATCGGAAATGGCCGCTCCGTCATCCTCGTCAAGTACTTATTGAGCACTACCGCTTGCAGAGCATCGTAAGGGGTGCTTGTGCGGGAACAGAAAGAGTGGGAACATGTTTCCCCACTCTTGAGGAAACTGCAGTGGTTGTCCATCCACCTCCACGTCGGACAAAAACTCCTCACCGTTGGCTTTAAGGAACTCAGTCACCTTGCCCGCTCCTACCTCACCTCGCTACAACCCTAACTCTCCTATTACAACCCAGCCGGCACACTTCAATCCTCTATTACTAACCTTCTCACTGTACCTCGATCTTGTCTATCTCGCCGCCGATCCCTCACGTGTGTCCTGCCTTTGGCCTGGCACGCTTTCCCTCCTCAAATCCGACAGACGGTTACTCTCCCCCCCTTTCAAAGACTCACTGAAGACACATCTCCTCCAAGAGGCCTTCCCTGACTAAGCTCTCCTTCTTCTCTCACTCCCTTCTGCATCACCCTGACTTGCTCCCTTTATTCATCGAGTCCCACAGCACTTAGGTACATATCTGCGGTTTATTTATATTATTGTCTGCGCTCCCCTCTAGACCGTAAGCTCATTGTGGGCAGGGAATGTGTCCTGTGTCTGTAAATTGTTATATTGTTCTGTCCTAAGCACTCAGAACAGTGCTGTGCATACAGCAAGGGCTCAATAAATATGACCGAATGAATAAATGAATAAAAGTAGAAGTCGTGGCACCTGCCCTTGAGGAGTTTGTCATCCAACACATGCTGTTGCCTGGGCTCTTGAAGCCCACACAGATGGCAACGCACAGAGAACTGGGAACGCTTTGCGGATTTGGCACCTCTGTGCAGGCTGCCAGGAAGTCTGAGGAAATCCGAGGCTCCGGACCAGCCTACACCCTGGAAGCTCCTTAGGCAACCCAAGATTTCCATTGGCAACTCAGCAGTCAGCACGAGTCCTGATTGTTGCTGACTAGGCGGGTCACCGTTCGGGCCTTTGGAGAAGAAAGCAGAATTATAAGAAGGTCAGCGTGGCTTACGGGAGATCGGCGGGAGGTTTGGGAGCCGGAGGCCTCGAGGTCCGGTGAGCGGTGACGGCGTCAGGCCTGCCCACCTTGCCGTCAGGCCTGCCCACCTTGCCCACGACCCGCTCCGTGAGTGGTTTCCCTGGCAGTCAGGCTCTACAAGCCTCAGTCGGAATCAAGCAGCGAGAAGGGCGTCGCCAAGTCCCGCATCATGGTCTGCTCACCGGCGTGGAGCAGAAGTTGAGCTGCGCAGGACACGTGCGAAGAACAGACATGAGCGGCCCCCCAAGCAGCCCCCCGAGCAGCTGCTGCCTGGCTTAACTGAAAAGAGGTCACATGCTGCCGAACAGCTCCGTCAGTCCAATCGATGGGTTTGTCGACTCAGAGCCCAGCGAAGCACAGCCTCCAACAGTGTCACCTTGCGGGGGGCTGGCTGCCTTGGGAGGCCACCGCAGCAGAAGGACCAGCCATGGGACATGAGTCTCAAGAGGGGCCTTGAGGAAGACCCGGAGACCGTGGGGCGATTTGGAATCTTGCAGCGGGCCTGCAAGTGGCCTTGCGTGTATTCTTGCAAAAGGCAGAATTATTAAAATGAACCCTCCAAATTGACCAAGGTGGCCAGTATCTAATAGCAGCCAGAGGCATCCTTTGTAGTTCCTAATCACTTTCCCCTGATTGTATTTCCAGGCCCGTATTTTTCTCTAGTTTTGACTTTAGTCCGGAACGAGCTGATGGGCACGGGAACCAAGTAGGCCTCACCCAACAGGCTGCTTCCGTGGAGACCCGCTGAGTTGGGGAGGTGGGGGATGGGAGTCTTCCACAGAGCAGTGCTTCCAGGTAGCGAGGGGTCGTCGTCATTTTTTTGTGTTTCAACGGCACTCTTGAAAGCGGGTGCTGCCTTCCATCTTTGGAAAAGCTGCTCCCGTACAATGAATGCGTTCTTTTTAATAATAATGTTGGTATTTGTTAAGTGCTTACTATGTGCCGAGCACTGTTCTAAGCGCTGGATTCTTCAGAGGTGCCCAAGCCAGGAAGAAATGAAAACAGCTCTGGGGTGGGAGGTGCCTCCCACTCTTTCTTCCTGCTCCTTTGGCATTTTTACCTGCCGGTTGATAGAATGACCGACTATCCAGTTGGTCGATCAGTGGTATGTATTAAGTCCTGTGTGCAGAGCACTGTGCTAAGCGCTCGGGAGAGGGCAGCAGCAGTAAAAGTCCCGATTCTTTTGTGGGCAGGTAAGGTGTCTACCAACTCGGTTATATTGTACCCTCCCCAGCGTTTTGTACAGTGCTCTGCACAAAGAAAGCACCCAGTAAGTGCCATTGAATTGATCCCTGCCTGCGAAGATCTTCCAGTCTATCAGGGGAGTCCCAGAATAAATTACTTTTGGGTGGAATAAGAAAATGGAAATATGGAGTGATATGAAAAAATAAATAAGAGCATATATAAATTGATATACAAAATCAATCAGCGGTATTCATTGAAAGCTTGCCCTGTGCAGGGAATCGTACTAAGCACTTGGGTAGGTACAATACAAAAGAGTTGGTAGACATATTCCCTTCACACAGAAGTTTCTATGGGTGGCTGAAAGCGCATAAACATTGAGGCAGTAGCTGGGAGAGTATGACCTGAAGGAGATGGAGTTTCAGAAGATGGGCAAGCCAAGGTCTGGTGGATTTGAAGCAGGAGGGAATTCCAGGCAGGAGGAAGGACGGGAGCCAGGGATTCGAAGAGGGGATTGATGAAAATATGGCACAGTGAAGAGGAGAGCTTGGGAGAAAGAAAGAGTGCAAGCTAGGGTGTGATGGGAAAGTGAAGCTGATCAGTAGTTGTGACATTTATTAAGTTCTTACTGTGTGCAGACCACTATACTAAGTGGTGAGAGAGAACACAAAGATAGGAATTACATATGGTCCCTGTCCTTCAGGGGGGAGCTCACAATCTAAGTAAGAGGGAGAGGGATGGTGGAATAGCTCAAGGCCTTCGGTCAGGAGTTCCCAGGTTGCCAGTCACCAGTACTTCCTCTGTTAAAGGCCTTGGGAGTGATAAGTGGAAGAACCGGTGTCTTGTTCACCCTACCGAAATCTGCCGACCAAAGGCCCCAGAAACAGCCCACCTCCAAATCCCAGGGTTGCTGCTTTGGTGCCATCCTAGGCTCAGCCCCCCCCCCCTCCTCTTGAGCCCTCTCTGGGAGGCATGATCAAATCTGTGTTGTCCTCGCTCCTATGTACTCCTCCAGGGGGTCGTTAAAATACTACCCAGTTTGACAGATTTTTCGACCACTGGGAAGGCTCTAGTTGGGACCGGACTCTGGATGACCCAAGCGACGGTGTCGGGAGGCCCCCTCGGGGCCCTGTTGGGCTTTGAACTTTCTTTGCTGTGGTTTAGGTTGTTCTTTCTGTTGTTGGCCTCTTTCCTTGTAGGTCTGTCTCCCCCACCTGATAATAATGATCTACTTGTGGTATCTGTTAAGCGCTTACTGTGTGCAAGTACTGTACTTAGCGCTGGGGTAAATACAAGTTAATCGGGTCCCTATCCCTGTCCCACATGGGGAGCCAAAGCTAAAGTAGTAGGGATTGATAATCTAAATAGATTACCAGTTCATCATCATATTTGTTGATCATTCATTCAGTCGTATTTATTGAGCGCTTACTGTGTGCAGAGCACTGTACTGAGCGCTTGGAATGTACAATTTGGCAACAGATAGACCGACCCTGCCCAACAACAGGCTCATGGTCTCAAAGATTATAAGCCTCTGGAGCACCAATGCGTTGTCCATGGTAGGTGCTCCATAAATACAATTGCTCTTGCTCATTTTAGTTGTACTGGCCCCACCACCTCCCGGCTTCCTCAGCCCTTTCCTTTCTTTCCGGCCCCAACAAGTTCCAGAGTGGCTAGGTTTGTCATTGCTTGACCCAACCCTAACCAACTCGGGGGTTTTATGCCCATCTTCCTTCTCCTCCTCCTGTATTGTTTTTCTCGGGTCCTTCGACCTGTCGGGCTCCCGTAGGCGCAAAACCCCATTCAGAGATATCATCTGTTATCAAAGGAAAGTGAGGATGTCCACCAAATGGGAATCCTGGGCATCTTTCTGCTCCAGCTGTTCCGGATGCCAAAGAGCACTAAGGCCCTCTCCACCCCCCATAGGCCCTTGTTTTGCAGTGAGTTTGGTCCCGTGGGCTGCTGGTGGATGGCTGGGTTAACCAAGGTCCCTTACACCTCCGACTGGCAAGCGAGCCCTGGCCCGGAAGTGGAAAAGTTGCAGCTGAAGGGCTTTTCATGAGATTGGAAAATCTGACTCCAGCCATGCGGCCCCTCTAGGCCGGCTCCTCCAGGCCGCCGCTGCCGCCAAATTCGCCGCCCCTGTTTTTCATTAAGGACATTTTTCACAGCTCTGACTGTCACGGTGACTCGCTCAGTAGCCGAACTGACCCCAAGTGCCAGGGGTCTGCGTGGGGGGTGGGTCTCGTGTGTTAGGAACAGCCTCTTCAGTGTCCGGGAGACCACCGAGACAGCAAGGCCGCCTCTTCGGGACCACCCCCCACCGTCTCCCCGGGGCCGGGATGAAGCCAGAGCCATGTCCCCTCTTCGGAGGCGCTGTGTCGCGGGGCCTGGCGCCTCTTCTGTTGTGGCGGCTTACTGAGCCGCCACTGCTCAGTTTGATCGGCCGCGGTTGGGTGTCTCCCTCCCGTGGGTCCGAGGCCTGAGGCGCCTCAAGGGGTCGTGGGCAGAGCTCTTGTTTTGCGGCTGGTATTTCAGTAGGCAAATATCTAGATGGCTGTTTTTATCCTCCCTCACCCTGGGGTTTCGAGAGTTTCAGTGCTTTCGTGCAAGAACATTTGAAGCCTTAATCTGTCATGACTAAATTTCAGCTAATTTACATGGCTTGTAGAGAAGGTATTCCTGACTGCCTGCACCTGAAAATCATCTTCCTCCCTCCCTCCTCCCCTCTGGGCAGAGTGACCTCAGCTTCTCCTGAGACAAACATTTCCAAGCTCCAAGGGTCCTCCGGGACAGAAGCTCCATCGGTTGGGCCGAGGCGGCACAGGGATGGGCATGCAGAGCCGTGCAGGTGCCCCAGACTGGGAGAACAGCTCCGGTCTACTGGCCGTTTGGGATGGCGGAAGAGGCGTCACTAGCCGCGCAGGCCATCCAGGAAGTTAATTCCCCTGGGCCCGGCCCCGGGCCCCAGGATCAACAGCTGGGACCCGGGGAACCCTCCTAACTCCTAGGGCATCCGTCCTTGGCAGCAGGAAAGTTCATTGACCCTCCTTTCCTTACTGAATCCCCACTCAGGGCTTTGGAAAGTAGAATTCTTGGTTCTTGTTCAGAGCCCACCTGCCCACCCTGGACAGGTCAGTAGAAGCTCTAAGAGTTGGGAGAACCTCAAATCGAACGTGCGGGAGAACTGCCAGCAATTCAGACTGGAGGTGTTGAGATTTTACCTGAAATGGAAAAAAGCGAGGCTTGTATCAAAAGGCAGCAGTTTGGTGGGGAGAGCCATGAACGACTGCTTGGACACAAAAAGTGTGGAAGGTCCCTCCCTTACCGTCTCCCAATTCTGTTGGCCCTTGGGCCTGGGCTGCTGAGTGACCGTGGACATGTCCTGTCGCCTCTCTGGGCCCTGGTGGGGGGTGATAAAAGCCCTAGGGTTCCCAGGCTCAGAGGTGAGAGAGCAGAGCTTGCAGTTTGGCAGAAAAAAGGCCACTCTTGTCATGTCTATCGTGCTACTCTTGTGCCCTGGCGCCTCCTTTCTCCCTTGAGGGTCAAGTCGTGAACCTTTGATGGCGGCCCTGAGACATCCTGTTCCCCTAACGGTTCCCTTTGTCTTTCCCAGGCTATTGAGAAGTCCTGCCGAGTGAGCGGTGGGTTTTCTGGGGTCAAGGATGTGTACTCTTCCGCCCCGGCATATGATGACGTCCAGCAGAGCTTCTTCCTGGCAGAAACACTGAAGTAAGCAGCCTGGTACCAGAGGTTTGATGGTAGAGCGTGCGTGATTGCTGTGCTCCCCGAGGACCAGTTGGCCAGCAACGACGAGGAGCATTGAGAGCGTGCCCCGCCCCGCCCCAGGGACAGCTGTGTCCCTGCCTGCGCCAGGCAGGGTCCCCTTAGGCCAAGGCGTCCCCTCGAGGGGGCACATTCCCCAGGGCCAGGGGGCTGACTGCCCAGCATTGGCCCTGACCTCCCCTCGGCCGCTGCCCACCCGGTGCCCGCCGGGCCGTTCCCCGGCAGGGGTCTGCCTACGGCTCGCTGTCCAGAGCGGGCCGTGGCGCCATGTGGTTCCCGGACAGGCGGTTTCTGCCCCGAGCAACCCAGATGTTCCCTAGAGAAAGGGACCGATCCGTCGGTGGGAACCCTGGAAAGAGGAGGGTGTGAGGTTCCATCTCACTGCCCGTCAGAAACAGCCCAGAGTTCTCTTTCTAAATAGAAACATTTGACACGGCCCAGCAGCCCCTCCTCATCCTCCACCGCCGTGCAGGTCAAAGCCCCCTTCCCCCCCACCCCCGGCCAACACAGGTCGAAGGAGGTCAGACTTCTCCCGGGGGGTGGGGGGGGGAGCCCAGGAGAAACCACAGAGAACCTGGGCGCACCTGCGCCTGCTGGGTGACGTTAGGCAAGTCAGTTGACTTCCTCTGCCTCAGGTTCTTCATCTGTAAAATGGGGATTCCATTATCCCAGATCTACCCCAGCACTCAGTATAGTGCTTGGCACATAGTAAGCACTGACAGATACCAGTTATTATCATACTGATTGTTACTGGAACACGATGAGTTGGAGCCACAGTCCCCAAAAAGAGGAAAGGGGCAGAGAAAGCAGTCGCCCCTCTCCTCTCTCAAGGGAACGGCCCCCGCCAGCCCCAGTGTTCCCAAAGGGGACAGGGAACCCCTCCCCGCCCCCAGGCCCAGCAAGGTCTCAGAATGTGAAGCCAGCACTGGATCGTGCCCCGAGTTGCCGCTTTTGCTCATGGGAAACAAAAACTTTATCCCTCGGCGCCCGCTGCCGCGCAGGGCCCACGGGTGTTTGTTTTCATAGTGAAACAACGGGGGCGTCCAGTTGTCTTGTGTGGTTAGGACAGATGTCCAGGAAATAGTGTTTTTTCACTTGCCTTCTGGCAGCTGGGCCCCTTTGAGGTCTGGGGGTGCAAAAATGTTCCTGTGGAGGCTTCGGCTAGAATGGGTTCGGCTGCCTCGGTCCGTCCGGAGGCCTGGTTTGCATAGCGACTTCTCAGAATAGCCCGGGGCTTTCCGGCCACTGGGGTCAGCCGGGCCGGACCCGGGCCCTCACCAGCTTGTCCCCCGTGCCCTCTTTTCGTTCCAGGTATTTGTACCTGCTCTTTTCCAGTGACGACCTTTTACCTTTGGACCACTGGGTGTTCAACACGGAAGCCCACCCGCTCCCGGTGCTACACCTGGCCAACACCACTCTTTCAGGGAACCAGGCCTATCGGTAAAAGCGGCTCCAGGCGGACGGAGGGGACGCTGTGCTCCCCTGGGTTTTGTTTACATGGACCCTTCTGTGGCTGGGCCGGAGAGGGAGACGCTTGAGACCCCGGGCCCCCGAGTCGGGGCGGCAGGGAGCGGAACGACCGCTCCCCTCGGCGCTCTTCAACGTGTAGATAAATGAACTTTGCAACGATTCCATTTTATACCCGACCAAAACGTGCCCCCGAACAGCCGTGGGGCACGGCCACGGGGGCTCCGAGTCCAGCGGAGGGGACCCGGCAGCCGTTGCGGGTTCGGCCCGGGCTCTCGGCCCGGGCGCTGGGGAAGCGGAGCCCCACGCCGTGGAGAGGTGCGGGCCGGGACCCCGCGACCCACCCCGCCCCCGCCGTCACCTTGGGGCCCGGGCAGCACCGCCGTCTCCCTCGCTTCCGCCCGGGGCCTCGCCGCCACCAGCTCAGGGCCGGATGCCATTTTGCCGGTCCTGCCTGTTCCGGTAAACCCATGGGTGGATTCTGGTTCTCTCCGGGGCGAAGTGCCGGCAGGAGAATATTCCCTCCGCGGAGAATCTTCAGAACTGCAGTATTAACGGCATTCCCTACCTGGAAGACCCCCTCGAAGCCGGCCAGAGAGGAAGCCGTGACCATCTGGGGGACTCTGAGCCCCCACCACACACACAGCCATCGCCCCCAGTCGCGGAAGCCCCAGCAGGCAAAGCCTGTCTTCCTTGACCTTCACGGGAAAGTTCAGTACAGAATCCCTCTGCTTGTCCTGGGTGCTTTTTCTGTTGGTCAGTCAGCCGTTCGTGGCTGTGATTGCCTTTGTAACTCGGCAGAGAACGAGAGACCCCAACCGCCTCCAGTCATATTTTTTTCTAAACCGATTCTCCGCGCTCAGATGACGACGGAGAGCTTCCCCAGAGCGAGGAGCTTCGGGCTGAGAAGCCAAGAAATTAGTCAACGCCGAGTTCTGAAGGAATGTTCAGTGCCCAAGTCGGGCACGGGAGCCCCTCTGGGCTGCCAGCGGGGCCCAGATCCTGAGATCCTGAGTTGGCATCTGTAGGCCCTCTCCCCAAACCCTCCCCGCCCGTCCCTAGAACCCGAATTGCGGGGGTGGCGCGGTGGCCTCTACATTATCATTTTTAAACCCGGACAATTCCGAGTCTCCGGGTCCCAAGCCATTGCCCTACTTCGCATCCTTCGCTTCGCTCAGTGTCCCAAAGAGAGGGGTGGGGGAATGACCGACGCCTCTCAACTGACGTGGGCGGCCGAGAGAGGTTACACGGCCTCCAGGAGTCAAGTCAGAAATCCTTTTCTTCCTCTCGCTCTTCCCTTCTCCCTCCTCCCTCTCCCTCCCCTCCTTTCCCCCACTGCCTCCCCCCACATCTCCTGGGGATTTTGTGGGTGGCTCGATTTCGATAATGTTTTTCTCTTTAATCCTGGAGAATTCTAATGAATTTGGGGGAGCGGGTTCTAGATAAAGGTGTTTTTCAGGTTGTACCTCCAAGAGGGAATGGGAACAATCTTTCTGGTGTCGGATACTGAGACTCTAATGGCGTGCCTGCCAACAGGGGCTCGATCCTGCTGTGGCATCCAACCTGGGAAGGACTTTGAGGGCTGCTGGCGTCCCGGTGCCAACACCCCAGCCAGAAGGCCCCCACCCGGTCCCCATCGCCCCAGCCAGAACCCCCGGCCCGGCTCAGCTTTCCCCGTTCCGGCTAGAATCCTGACCCGGCGATCTCCATCCTTGATGTGGCAGTCGTCGCCCCCGCCGGAATCCCGGCCCAGCACTCACTGCCCTGGCCAGAACCCCTGGCGCTCATCATCTCTGGACCTGGTTCTTGTTGCCCCAGCCAGAATCCCAGCCGGGCATCAACTGCCCCGGCTGGAATCCCAGCACGGCACTCGCCGCCCCTGACGTGGCACTCACCCCCAGCCGGGACCCCCGGCCTGGCACTCACCCCTCCAGCCAGAATCCCAGCCCAGCACTCACCGCCCCTCACGGGGCACTCATCCCCCGAGCCGGGACCCCCAGCTTGGCACTCACCACTCCAGCCAGAATCCTGGCCCATCCCTCTCTGCCCATCTTCCCAGCTGTGAGGCCAAGCAGCTTTGGGGTTCCGACAACCTCGGCTTTTCTTGGCGCTTGGCAAGGGCTCACCAATTGATTACGCTTTCTGAACCGCCAGCGGTCCTCTCCTCCCGGACGCCCGCCCCGCCCCCGGTCCCTTCCTCCAGTCCCCGCCCCGGGTCCACTTGCCGACCGTTTGCAGAAGTTAGCCCGGTGGGGTTCGTAAAGCACAGGACTCGTGTGGCCTGCGGTTCCGGGACGACGGGCTCGGGGCTGCCCAGTTTTCTCCCGGTCCTTTGGCGTGGGTGGGCAGGGGGCATTTGTTGGAGTGGAGCTTGCCTCTTTCCGGGTTTGCGCAGCGTGAACGGCTGCCTGGGAAACACCGATCCCCACCCTGCGGGTGGCGATTCAGAGGGAGAAGAGGAAACGGCTTCAGGACCCCTCGTCAACCATTCGCACTGTGCCAACCGTCCTCCCTGAGTTAGGGCTCCCCCTGACTGCTACGGTTTGGAGCCCAGGCATTAAAGCACTGGAAAATTGTCAAAAAAAAGAAAAACCCCTCTGGGCGTATTCAGTAATTTTGATTCAAATAATGATTTTATGGAGACGACAGCGCCTGGGGAGCATCTCTTTTGTCGTCCATTCCTTTTCCACTTGGAAGTCGATGATCCAAGGAAGTGCTCAGGATTTGCCTCCGGAAACAGCTTCCCTAACCCCGGGGTCCTCCGACGTCGGAGCGGGCAGTTGGCCGTCGGATCCCCCGTTACTTTGATTCCTACAATTCTTTGTCGATAGAGCCAGAATGGAGGCAGAGGAGGGGCCGTGTCCCAATAGGGAGCCGGCCCCTGGCCGGGCACCAGGGAAGAGATTACGCCAAGGGCAGGCGTTCCTGATGGAGGAGAGTCAGTGATGCAGCTCCAGTTGGCAGAATCTCCTGCCAATGTTGGGGAGGGTGGGGATTGGCTGCCGGCGGAACATCCCCGCATTTAGGCTCGAGCCAGGTGATTTGAACCTTCTGCAAGCAGATATACCGTACTGCCATTTTCCATGTCTTTCTTTCTGGCATTCTTTTTTTGGTGTAGGAATACCGTGGTTCCAAATAAAAACTTGAAATAAAACCCCACAAACCCTGCAGCGTAGTACATTCGTTTCCAGCCCTTCCTCTTGAGCGACTCAATCGGTGGTATTTATTGAGCGCTTACTGTGGGCAGAGCATGATACTGAGCGTTTGGGAAAGTGCAGTACAACGGCGTCGGAACATCCCCTGCCCACTCGGAACTTACAGTCTAGAGGGGGTGACGGACTTTAAATTATGGATATGTACATCGATGCTGGGGGGCCCAGGGCCGGGCAAAGTGCTTAGTACAGTGCTCTGCACACAGTAAACGCTTAATAAGTACGATTGAATGAATGAAAATCTCAAGTGCTTAAAAGAGTACAGATCCAAGGGTGTCATTAACACGGGAGGGAGAGTAGTGGAAATGAGGGCTTAATTTGAGAAGGCCTCTGGCAGGAGATGGAATTGTAGCAAAGGTTTGAAGGTATGAGTAGTGGTGATCTGTTGGACATAAAAGGGTGGGGAAGTTCCAGGCTGCAGTCTGAGGTGCCCCTCTCTAGACTGTAATGTTATTTGGAAGAAAGCAAGTGAGCAATAAGCACACGATAAATTCATCAAGGGTATTTACTGAGTGCTTACTATGAGCAGAGCACTGTACTAAGCATTTGGGGGAGAGTACAGTATAACAGAGTGAATAACATGGCTTTTGGGGGTCTTGACCGCTGCCCATATTTCCACCCTCTGGCCACCGGTTTCCGCACGGCCCAGGGACACGTGATCTTCCTCTAGGTCCCATCTCGGCTCCACGCCTCTGAGGCATCGTGACTCTCCTCGGGTACCGAAGGGGTCCGTCCGCTTAGGTTCATCCCCCAGACTAAGACCGGATCGGCCATCCTGTTGTGGCACGGGGCTCTCTGGGGCTTGGGGTGCCCACCCGGCCTGGTCACCAACCCCACCCCGTCCTCTGGGTGGGACGGGGGTGTCGGTGGGGCGCCGGGTGGAGAAGGGCTCAAACGGCCTAAAGCAGAGGTGACGTCTCTCGCCTCCCGCGCCCCATCCTGCCCCGAGGTCGTCGTCCCCCTTGCCCCTGCCTGACTAGGGGCAGTGGGCACTGGGCCCTCCTGCCCACCCGCCTCCCACTGACCACACGTAGGATCTCCACCCCGGCGCCAAGTCACTGGCACACAGCTCGACGATCTCACACCTGAGCCGGAACGGGCCCGCTCCTGACTTCGGGGCCGTTCAGCTTTTAAGTTCTGCAGAGCCCAAGGTGGAAAGGCGGGCGATGCCATTCAAATAGAAGTGCGGGAGCTCAGAGCAGGTGTCCCAAGGAAATGCAAATACGAGTCTAGAAATCAGTAAGTTTAGCAGTTGAGTGGAGTGTTCCGAATGACCACGTGAGCCTCGTTCTTTCCAACCACTAGAGGACCGAGACATACCCTGAATGAAGGGGAGAATCGTCAGGGGGTGAGGAGGTGGAGTGGGGATGGACTCCTAGGGTCCCCCCCCCGCACCCCGCCAATGCTTACTAGGCCCGTTTCGGGGAAGGGACTCAGCGTCTCCGCTCAGGAAGCCGCTGAGCCGGGCGCATCCGAGTCACTCGCTCCGCAAACTACAAGCCCGGGGCTAGCACGGACTCCCTCCGTTAGCCCGTAGCGTTTGACCATTGGCTCTGCCTCAGTGAGAAATTTAAACGGTTCAACTTGTTGCCCCGTCGTTGGTACAGAAGAGGCGGGGATGCTGGGCGTGGCCATGCCCTCTGCAATCAGCAGTTCATCATTCGGGCAGCAGTTGGTATGCCTGGCGCGGCACTGAAGTAAGTGCCTGGGAGGGTGAAACTGTGCTCCCTTTCCTCAAGATGCTTACCATCTAATTTGGGAGAGAGAAAAATGGGAGCAGCAGGAAAAATAAGGATAGAACAGGAAGCAGGACAAATGCATAAGGGTGGAAAACCTGAAGAAATCATCGACTACGTGAGTAGATAGGAACCGAGGATGGGAATCATGTGTAAAAGTACTCAGGGTGCCAGTCAGAATGACGTGACTAGGGGACCGTGGAGTAAATGGGGGAAGGCTTCCTGGAGGAGGTGGGCTTTGAGGATGGGCGAACTGTGAAGGGAAGCGGCGGGGCTGGGCAGGTGATTGGATGCGAGGTGGGAAGATGGTGCAGGGGGAGGTCAGCGAAGACGTTAGCCCCAGTTGAGGCCTGGGATATGAGGTCGTCCCCACCACGGTCACCCGGTCGACGCCGCCCATCAGGCCCCCTCCCAGTCCTGCCCACGATAGAGGTCCCGGCCCCACCTAAAGGAGCTGCTCTGAGGAGGCCTACCAGGCCTCCGGCCCCACTGGGTGGCACCGGGTGGGTGTTGCCAGGGCGACTGGCCTCCTCCGGCCTCCCTCACGGCCCGCGGTCTGGCACCCGGGCAGCTGAGAAGTCCCTGGCCGGAGGGAGAGCAAGCAGTGGGTTCTCGTAGGGGAATGAACGAGAACTGTGAGTCAGAGGCCCTGGGTTCTAACCCTGGCTCTGCCACTTACTGGCTGCGTGACATTGGAAAGGTCACTTCGCTTGCAGGTCATTTCACTTCCCGGGGCCTCAGCGTCCTCAACCGTAAAATGGGGATTTAATACCTGCTCTCCCTTCTCCTTAGGCTGTGAACCCGATGAGGGACAGTGACTTGGTCTGACCCGATCAACTCACATCTACCCCGGCGCTTAGCGTGGAGTAAAGGCTTGACGGGCAATTAATGGTGTTTATTTAGCTCTTACTGTGTGCAGAACATTGTCCCGAGCGCTTAACAAACACCATGATTATTATCCTCCTCCTCAGAGGCTGAGGAAGCCGAACCTGGGAGTGGACTCACTTGCTTTTCTCCTGACATCTTGCAGATCCTGGGGTCCCCGGCAGGGCCGGGACCCCCGGGCCGGACCAGGCGGGTCGCCCGGCTTTCCCTGGGGCCAGAACCGGGCGCGTTTCTCCCACGGGCCGGGAAACTCCCCTTCCTCCGACACTCGAGGACCGGCCTTCTCCAAAAGAGCCGCTGTCCTCCTCACCGACCTCCACGTCCCGTACCCGCTCCCTTTCCTGGGGAGACGGCCCAGCTGTGGTCGGGCCACCGGGTCTCCCGTGGCTCTCACCGCCTGGGTTTCCCACCACCTCCATCTCCCCTTTTCCCTCCCCACTCCCATCCAACCCCCTTCCCCGCTCCCCCGGCCCTCGTCGGCTCCCCACCCCCAGAACTACCCTCCCCCCTTTCCCCTCTCCCATCCCCACCCGACTCCGGCCCCGACTCCTCGGCGGGGAGAAGCCAGCCATCCGCCGATGTTCGACCTCACCTCAGCGGGCCCCTGTGGCTGCCATCTCCTGCCCACGCAACCCCTGAAGGCCAGGCCCGAACCCGTTCGTTCGTTCGTTCGTTCGTTCGTTCATTCATTCATTCATTCATTCATTCATTCATTCATTCATTCATTCATTCATTCATTCAATCGTTTCTCTTGAACGCTTACTACGTGCAGAGCACCATACTGAACGTTTGGGAGAGTACGGTGGAACAATAAACAGGCACACAAACGAGCTTGCGGTCTAGAGGGGAGGAGACAAGATATTAACATAAATAAATAAATGGCAGCTATGGACATGGGGGCCGTGGGGCCGGGGGAGGGGAAGAACTGGGGAAGCAAGTCAGGGCGACGCAGGAGGGAGGGGGAGAGAGAGGAAGCGGGGGGGGGGGCGGCTTGGTCAGGGAAGGCCTCTTGGAGGAGAAGCACCTTCCATAAGGCACAGGGCGGGCAGGGGCAGGAAAGGGGACGCTCCGCTCCTCCGCCCCTCCGCCCCCAGCCCCAGCCTCCGCCCCACAGTCCCACCCCTGTCGGGAGGGGGAAAGGCTTGAGAGAGAGGAGCGGCGGGAGCCGGTTGGGGCAGGAGGGCGACGGCCGGGACGGGGGCTCGGCCCGGCCCGGCCCGGCCCGCCCAGGGTCCAAAGAGGGGCTGGCCCGCCCCGCCCCCTCCCCTTCCCCGGGCCCCTCCCGTGCTGGGCCCGGGCTCGTCCCCCCCCGCCCCCCCCGGCTCCGGTGCCCCCGGGGATGGTGGCGGCCGCTCCCCGGCCGGCTCCCCGGGCCCGCTCCTCGTCTCCCGGCGCGGACGGGGGGCGGCGGGGGGGCGGGGCGGGGGGCGGGGCCCAGGGGGTTTGGATGGTGTGCGCGGCGGGGGCGGGGCGCCGGGGGTTTAAGAGCAGAGGGGGCGGGCCGCCCCCCCCCGCCCCGGCTCAGTGGGTGCCGGTGGCTGCGGGCGTGCGGCCGCTCCGCCACCACCTGTTCCCTCCCCTCCCCCCCTTCCTTCCCCTCCCCTTCCCCCCTTCGTTTCCCCGGCGCTCCCCTCGCCCGTCGCGGCAGCCGGCCTCCGGCCTCCGGCCTCCTGCCAGGTGAGCGCCCCTCCCGTCTCCGTCTCCCCCCCCCCCCCCCCCGGCCAGGTGAGCCCCCCGGAGGGGGTCGAAGGGGGCGGGCCCGGGGCCTTTCTCCCGGTTCGGCCGTCCGGGCCACGGGCGGGGTGGGGGGGGGGGAGGCGGTCGGGGCTGCCCCGTGGACTCGCCCAGGCCCCCGGGCCCGGGACGGAGGGAGGGAGGGAGGGAGGGAGGAAGGCCACGGTTGGATGGGGAGCGTCCCCTGCGGCGCCAACCCGCCCCCCGCCGCTCCCCGGGGCTCAGCCTACCCCCGGCCCCGCCGCCCGGCCTCCCCGGCAACTTGGAGCCACGACGTCCGGGCGGCCGGGGGTCCGGGGGTCCGGGGGAGGGGGCGGGACCGGGGGCAGGGGGCGGGACCGGGGGCAGGGGCGGTCCGGGATCCGGGGGTCCGGGGGAGGGGGCGGGACCGGGGGCGGGGGCGGTCCGGGGGCGACTGAGGCCCCGGCCGAGCCCCCCGCCCCCGCCGCGCTCGCCGGCCGGCCTGCCTCTCCGGGTGCGGAGCACTGTACCAAGTTGGGCTTGGGAGAGTCCAGTCCAACAATAAACAGGCACATCTGTAAACTCGCGGGGAGCTGACAGTCTGGGGGCGGGGGTGGAACGGTACTAATCATAATTAGGGTATTTGTTAAGCTCTTACTATGGGCCAGACACTGTTCTCTGCGCTGGGGTACATTCAAGATATCGGGGTCGGGCACAGTTCAGGTCCTTCCAAGGGCTCGCGGTCTTCATCCCCATTTTACAGATGAGGCACAGAGAAGCGAAGTGACTTGCCCAAGTATCTGGTGGAGTAGTGCAGTGTAGTACAAGTCTCTTGCCGAGCTGTACGTTCCAAGCGCTTAGTACAGTGCTCTGCACATAGTGGGCGCTCAATAAATACTATTGAATGAATGGTGGAGCCGGGGGGGGGGGGTGGGGGTGGTCTTGGGCCAGCGGCCGCTTCCCGTGAGCCGCGGGCTGCCCCTCTCCTCTCCCTTCTCTGCAGCCCCCGGGGTCGGAGGGGCCTCCCCCTGCCTGGGAGAAGGCCGCCCCCGCCGAGGTCGCCGACCCCAATATTTTTCTGGAAGGTCACCTCCATGGGCCCGAGGCGGGCTGGACGTGAGGGGCCCCGGGGTTGTCAGCTTGCCTTCAGGCCTCGGGCAGCGGCAGCGGGGCCGGGAGGAACGGAGGAGGCGGCGCAGCTCAGTCGTCCGGTTGGGCCACCGCCGCCAATGCCTTCGGGCCCGGAACGAGATAACAAACTTCCTAGAAATCTGCTTCCTTTGGGTATTGAAGCCCTTACGCCGGGCAGAGCCCGGGGTGGAGAAACTGGGGAAACTGGCGCCGGAAGGGGCCCTCCCAGAAAACCAGGCCCTCCGGGGCTTCAGTCCGTTTGGGCCCAACAGACTCACTGTTGTGCGAATTATCTCTCCTGAATGCGATTTCCCAGGTAGTGATCCTTATCTGTGCGATTTGAGAATTTTGAACAGAATGATCCTGTTGACAATTATGGGTAGACTTGTACTCTCCCCTTCCCAAAACTCCGCTGATATTTCCCCCTCCAGGCTTCTCGGTAGGAGAGAAGAAAACTAAGCCAGCTCCCAGCCAAGGTAGCTCTGGGGCCTCCGACTTGATTCATCTTGAAGCTGTCGTCTAGATGACCCACGGGGGCAATTGTTCTGGAGAGGATGATACTGATAGTAAAATCAGGTTGGGGAGATAATGATGGCATTTGAGCCTTACTGTGTGCCAACCCCTCTATTAAGCTCCAGGTAGTTACAAGATAATCAGATCAGATCCAGTCCCTGTCCCACCTGGAGCTCCCTGTTTGAGAGGAGGAGGTGGGGAAAGGTCAGATTTGCTTGTAAGTTTCTCTTCACAGGCTTGGAGTTGTTGACTTTGAATATTCACTGTGATGCTTTGAGCAGTGGTGGATTCTGTTCCCTTCCTCTCTTCCCGTAGTAATCTCCCGTCCTGCTATTCCTTGTTCCTGTGGAGTGCCTTGATATCTAAGGAAGAATTCACAAGAGGCTGCCAAACTCTCTGACCCCACAGTGTCCACTCTATATTACCCAGAGAGCGGTGTTGGCCGTCAGCCCGCCGGAGCAGGGAGGGTCTCAGGCCCTCTCCGAGCTCCCACAAGACGCGGCCCCTACCCTGAACCTGAGAGGCAGAGAGGCCAGAGGAGATTCAGCCCCTGGGTTAGGGAATGCCAAAACCACCTGCTAAAATAAATACATGGGGGTGGGGGGGAAGGAAAGTGGGGGACAGAGAATATTGGAGTAACCTGCCTTACAAAGGTGACGTGTTCAGAGTGACTCAGAGCGGGAAGAGCGGGACGAGGGCCCAGCCACGGCTTTGCAGGACTGGGAGGTCGGGTCTAATCCATCAGCCCGCTTGGGACCCAACTTTGGCCCTTGTGGCCAGGCTACGATCCCCATGAGCAAAGGCTTTGCTTCTGAAGCACCTTGAGACCCTCCAAGTAAAATCACATCCACCTGATCCAGTTGCCTAAAGGCAAGTTGGGATTTCTGTGTGGCAACTGATTTTTAAAAAAAAAAAAAATCAAGTTAAAAAGGACTCCATTCCCCCGGGGGCAAGGGTGTTCTCCGCCCCCACTTGTCACTGCCAGCCCTGCCTACCCCTCGCCACCCGCCCTGCCAGCTCTCGCTTCTTCTGCTTCTGGGACAGCCTCATCTGGATAACCTGCGCCTCCTCTGTAATTCGGGCAAGGCTCAACTCCCGGTCTTCCCTTATAGCTGGACTATCTACTGAAAGCCTAAGCCCTGGACCGAGCACCAGGGGAAGGGCAGGAGACCCAGAAGACCCAACCCCTGACCTCGAAGACCTCTCTGTCTATCAGGGGAGTCAGACAGCCAGGTTATTTATAAATAGTAACTAACCCCCGGTGACCTCTGACTCCTCTCCCTCACCCACCACCCTCGCTGACGGTCCCAGTGACCTCAGACCCCTCTCCCTCACCCACCGCCCTCTCACAGCTCCGGTGACCTCCAACCCCTCGGCCAGCACCCTCGCTCATTCACTCTCTGTTAGAGCCAGAGCGTGGGGCCTCGCTCCGTGGGAATGGGTGTCCCGGCCGGCCCTCTGCGCAGCTGAGCTCATGCAGCGTCATCGGGCGTGATGGCTGCCGGTCCGCCCCGATTGGGTGCGCCAAAGCAATCTCCTGGCCACAGCAGGCCCCCGGTGGCCCAGAGGGGCCTATCTCTACGGCCCTGTTGGCCTGGGGTGGGGGGGAGGGGAAAGGGGACAGAGAGGGCAGTGCTGCGCCGAAGATAGTGTCTCTCGCGCCCTCTCTCTTGCTCTCTCTCTTCTCTCCCGGGAGCAGTTCCCTCATCTGACACTCCCAGCAGCAGGGATGCCCAGGGTCTGCTTGTGGTACTAGCCCACTCTCTGGATAAACACACTAGCCCTAGCCCCACTTCACAAAAACACGCACCCAGCATCTGTCACACAGGCCCCTGTGATCGTGAACCTTTGGTACTGGGCCCGCACCGCCGAGGCTGTGGGAGTTTTCGCCGCCTTTTCTGACTCTGAGCAAACACGGGTGATAAATGGGGACAGGGAAGCCGATAACCTGCAGACTGAGGCAGCCGACTGAGAATGGGCCAGCTGTGGGTTTCGGCGGGCAGTGGGCCCAGCGAGTTATTTGTTCGGTTATCTCGGGGCAGCGGAGCAGCTGTGGGCAGGAGCCTCCTGAGCGCCTCGGCCCCTGGTCCCCGGCCCAGTCACCTGCTCACTCGTGGCTGCTACCCTGACCTCTTTGGGGGGAGGTCGGCGGGAGGCCGCCCCACAGTGAATGGCCTGGGGATACCCCTCCCCTGGGGGAGGGATCGGGATCCCGCCCAGGGCCCTGTAGGAGGGGGAACCTGTCGATGTTTTACCGTGCTGCTCTTGACTTGGCCTTGCTGGGCATCCCCTCGGGCCCCGGGGGGACCTCCCACCGTGCAGGGAAGTAGTTGTGCCCACGGGCTGGCCGGGCGAGTCCTTGATCCGGTCACACCTTCTGGTGTCAGCGGTGGCGGGGTCCTGGGACTAGAACTCAGGAAAGAGTTAATCAAGTGGTTCTTCTTCCCATTCGGCAAGGAAGGAGAATGAGGAACGTGTGAGGAACACGTGTAACTTGACTCTGACCACCCGGTGAGGGCCTAAAAATAGCCCCGGTGTGAGCGCCGAGGGCATGGTCAAACCCTCTTTCCGGCATCTCTGCCCTTCTGCGCAGCACACTCCAAGTCTACGGACCTGGGAAACGTCACCTGAGGAAGGCCTGATCTCTGTGTCTGTCCGTCTTTCTGGCTGAGGTGCATCCGAACTCTCCTCCTGCCACGGCGGACGCTTTTTCAGGAAAAAGATGAGTGTCCATGACCATTCCAGGCAAAGGTGTCCACTCCAGTGCAGCCCGGGACCCTGGGGAGGCCCAACCCACGGGGAGTCTAGCTCAAGACGAGATGTCTTGGAATCGTCGGCAGGGAGAGGGTGTGGAAAGGCCCCTCTACCCGAGAGGATTTTCTTGGGGTGGTGTCTTCCACCGCAGAATCTCCCCAGGGTCGTAAGCTAGGCTGTGAGCTCGTTAAAGGCAGGGAACGTGACTGCTAATTCTGTTGTATTGTACTCTCCCAAGTGCTTAGGATAGTGCTCTGCGCATAGTAAGCACTCAGTAAATATGATTATTGATGATGACATCCCGGCCCCGAGCATCCCGGGGGTCGGGGCGCTGCAGCATGGGGAGAGACGGGGCCGGGCTCGGGGACTCGGTGAGCCAGATCTCAGCCGAGGGGATTGAGTCCGGGGACGTGTCGGCAGAGTTGGGGGCCCGGCCCGAGGTCTGAGGGACGGCAACCCGACCGGGCCTGCGGGCTTCGGCGGGTGGCAGAGACCCACTGCGGTCCACCTGGCCATCCGGCCAAACCACTGCTGGGCATCCAGCCGGAATGTTGCCGGGGACCGCAGGCAGGGGAGGAAGGAGGGACCGCTTCCCGGACGGCAAGTTTAAACGGGATGTGTGCCAGGGAAGGGTAGAGTGGGGCAGACCCACTGTACCCGCTGTACCGAGAGCCGTGGTGCCACGGTAGGCAGGCGCCAGTATGTCCCCAACAGCTTCTCTGGTCGCCGCACAACTCGGTCCTCACCTTGGTGGCGCCGGTCAGGAAGCGTTACGGCCGGCCTCACGGTGGCCCCGCTGCCATCGGTGTCACTGGCCCCCGATCCTGCTGCAGACTCCACACGGGCATCGGGACCACGTGCCGCTCCCGTGCCCGCCTGCGGTCTGCCACTGGCCGTCCTGGCCAAGCGGAAGGGTCGGAGTCCTCTAGGGGTGACCCTGGTCCTCGGCAAGCGAGTCAGCACGACCGGGGGCTTGCAGGGAACTGGCTGCGGGGCCGGAGGGGCAAGCGGCGAGGGGGCCGTCGGGCCATCGAGACTAATGCCGCGCCTCCCTTCCGTTTCCCCGGCAGGTCCCTCCCCCGCCATGGCCGCCGCCGAGACTCCCGCCGGGGCCTGCCTGGCGTCGAGCGTGCTGAGCTGGGAGCAGGTGCGCCGCCTGGACGAGGTCCTGACCGAGGTGGTGCCCGTCCACGGGCGGGGCAACTTCCCCACCCTGCAGCTGACCCTCAAGGACATCGTCCAGACGGTGCGCTCCCAGCTGGAGGAGGCCGGCATCCACGTGCGGGACGTCCGCCTGAATGGCTCGGCGGCCGGCCACGTGGTGGTCCGGGACAACGGGCTGGGCTGCAAAGACCTGGACCTCATCTTCCACGTGGCCCTGCCCACGGAGGGCGACTTCCAGCTGGTGCGCGACGTGGTTCTGGGCTCCCTGCTGCTCTTCCTGCCGGCGGGCGTGAACCGGCTGAAGATCAGCCCCGGCACGTTGAAGGAGGCCTACGTCCAGAAGCTGGTCAAGGTGTGCACGGAGGCCGACCGCTGGAGCCTCATCTCGCTGTCCAACAGGGATGGGCGGAACGTGGAGCTCAAGTTCGTGGACTCGATCCGGCGCCAGTTTGAATTCAGCGTGGACTCGTTCCAGATCGTCCTGGACTCGCTGCTCCGCTACTACGGCTGCGCCGAGCAGCCCATGTCGGAGCACTTCCACCCGACGGTGGTCGGCGAGAGCGTCTACGGGGACTTCGGGGCGGCCCTGGAGCACCTCCGCAGGCGGCTGATCGCCACCAAGAACCCGGAGGAGATCCGCGGGGGCGGCCTGCTCAAGTACAGCCACCTCCTGGTCCGGGACTTCCGGCCCCTGGACCAGGACCGGATCAAGACGCTGGAGCGCTACATGTGCTCCCGGTTCTTCATCGACTTCCCCGACCTCGCGGAGCAGCGACGCAAGCTGGAGGCCTACCTGCAGACCCATTTCGCCAAGGAAGAGAGGAGCCGCTATACCTACCTGGTGACTCTGCACCGCGTGGTCAACGAGAGCACCGTGTGCCTCATGGGGCACGAGCGCCGTCAGACGCTCAACCTCATCTCCCTGCTGGCCCTGCGGGTGCTGGCCCAGCTCAATGGCCTCCCCGACGCCACCAGCGTCACCTGCTACTACCAGCCCGCGCCGTACGTCGGCGACGGCCACTTTGGCGGCTACTACGTCCCCGGCCCGACGTCCGGACCCCGCGGCCCCGCGTACCCCACCTGGCTGCCCTGCAACTAGCCCGAGCCCTCTGGGCCCTCCGGATCGGGGAAGGGGTCGGGGAGGGCCCGGCTGGCCGGGGCTCACGGCTCTGGTCCCGGAGCAGTCCGTTGGCCTGCCTTGAGGGACCCCCTTGTGGGCAGCCCCGCGGAGGACAGGGCGGTCTGCCCGCCCGTCCAGAACTCTCCCAAAGAGCTGGTGTTTCTGATCCCAAACTCTGGCTCTTGGGAATCTGGTCGCCAGCCGGCCATTGGGGCTGGAGTTTCTTGGGCGGGTGAGGGGGGGCTCGGACCAACCACCTCTGGCTGCCCCTCTTTCCGCTTGCTGATCCAGCCCCCTTGGCTTCCATTGTGAAGTCATGGCTTGAGCTCCTTTTGATTGTCCTGGTCTTGCAGTGGTCTCGGTAAAGGTGCGGTGAGTGTGTGTGTGTGCGCGCGCGCGCCTCCGACCCCATCTGTCCGTCTGTCCAACATCGAGCCCGACTCTGCCCTGTGAGGGTCCAGTGGGGACTCGGGTCCTGCTATCCCCTCTCGTTATTGGAATGAAAAATGGGGATGTTAAAACTCGTTTTTTCACACCTTTCCCTAAAAGTCACATTGAGGTGAGAGAGTCCTAAAACAAATTTTGATGGGATGGGAAAGGAATTTTGACTCTGAAAAGCGTGGGCTTTCTCTTGGAACGGAACTCTCTACCCAACTAACTCTTGCCACGGGAGTTGGCTTGGTGCCGGGTGCCCTGCTGGCTTCGATGTCATGGCCGCGTTCCACCTGGTCAGATGCGTGGGGTGGGGCTGGTGGAGTCCGGGCTGAATTTCTCGAAATGGGGCCACGGCAGCTCTCGGTGCCCAGCTTCCTGTCTCTACCCCAGGTCCGGACTGCCTTCCCACTCCAGAGCTGGCTGAACTGGCCAACCCGTTGATCCCACTGAAAGACCCAGGGGAAAGAGTCGCTTGGTCTGGTGGGGCCTAATGGCTCCAGACCTTGTAATCCCGGCCCTAGCGGTCCTCCCCTTGACTGCGAGGAGGGTGGGAGGGGAGGGGTTGACCGCCTCTTCTCACCACTGGTGGGTGGCAAGAGACTGGTGACATGAGTGGGGAGGAAGGGCACCCCCTTTCCCCCAATCCCCCCAGGTCATGAAGGAAACTGGGAACTAAAACCATCTGTTCTCCAAGCTGCTTGGCCTTGGCAAATAGCTCGTGGACTTCCGCAACTAGCGGCTCTAGCTTGGGAGTGGCGGCTCCGTGTTCCTGTGCTTTGCGAGGCAGGATGGCGGCGGCCCTCCTAGAGCGGCCGGGGCAGAGTGTGCTGGGTAACCCGAGCTGGCCACCGGCCTCGGCTCCTACGCATCTGGAGCCCCCCGCTCTCTCGGCACTGTGCTGGGGATGAATTTTGAATTAGCGTTGGAAAGGTCCCGGGCTCTACCAGTCTCAACTCTTTGTCGGTCACGGGTCGAGTTGGCATTCCTAACCTGGAGTTCTCCGTAGCGATCGGCGCGGGTGGTTTCTACTCCACCTGTGCAGTGCCGGCCCAGACCTCAGCCGCCTCACATCTCCCTGCCGCCTTGTCCTTGGGCCCGGGATGAAGCCGCTCTCTCCCAGAGCAGGAAGCGTTTCCACTTTGCTGGACGGAGCGCCTCTCCGAGCGCGGCCAGCGGCTCGCACCGTGGACTAGTCGGCGGTCGGCCGCCTTCCTCTGGCCCAGGCGATTCCACGCTCCCTCCCTCTTTCTGCAGGAAGCAAAGACTGGCTCCTGCCTCTTGGCAAAGATCTGGCCGGAGGAAGCTGGAGGGACTCGGAGCTGCGGGCTCAAGCGTAGGCAACCTGAAGATGGGCGGGGCTTCAGAGAACCGAGATCCGACCTGTGCCATGTTTGTTCTTCCAGGCATCTGGTTGTCCAAGACTTTAGTTGTTGAATTCGCCGTTGTGGTATGATGGCAGTGTGTTTGCACTAAAAGTACTGCTCAGAGGCAGGTGATAGCTTAACCAAAGCCTATATGAGGTGGGGTGGGGGAGGGAGGGGCGGGGGGCACACACTTGACCCGGCTTCCAGCAGAAACCACTGGTTTCTGCCTGCAGGTGTAGGGCTGGGGCAGAAGCGCCTGTGGGTGTGGGCCGGAGGGGTCTCCCCAGGCCCCGGGGAGGACTAGCACGTGTCGATGCTGGCTGCCCGGTGTGGGGTGGAGGGGTCGGGGGGGTGGGGCCGCAGCCGGTCGGCCCGGGCTTTGCGCACGTCCGTGCTGAGGGGCGGCCGCTCTGGTCTCAGGCCCCTGCCAGGTTCCCTGGCTGACAGCGCTCGGCTGACACGAACTAGGCAGCCCCGGGATCAGGGGAGGGTGGTTCTTTGTGGTGGAGAGGAATCTCTGTATTGAATTTTGCTTTGGTAGCTTTCTTCTGGTGACTTGAGACCAATCGCTCGTATTGCCGGGGTCGTCACTCGGACCGGTCCGGTGAGGCCCCCGGGGGCCGGAGACCACTCAGGGAGCGTGCCGGTTCTCAGACCGAGCACCCTGTCCCACAGACCTGCTCGGAGGAGGGCGGGTGGGCAGGCCTTTCACCTCAACCTGACCCAGACTTGTTCGTGTCTACCTACCAAACCAGCCTGAAACAAGCTACAGAAGTTCCAAACCCTGGCATTCCAAAGGTCAGGAACGGGAAGCCGAAGCTTCCCGCCTCAGCCCGCCCCTCTGGAGAGTAGGGGGTGGGGTGTGTGTGTGTGTGTGTGTGTGTGTGTTGGGGGGGAGCGGGAAGAGGGGTGTTCTGTGTTTGCACGGAACCTGCGAGTTCCTTTTTTAGTGTTGAGTAACACGAAACTCAGCAGTGGCAGAGGTCACCAAAGTTCAAATCCGCGTCCCCAGTTAAATTTAACGCTGACCCTCGGCTGGCTCGGGACTGGCTCTCCCTTCTCTGGGCTCTGGGCCTCGGCGCCCCTGCACGGGGCTGCTTTGCACCCAGAACGACGGCTCCTTTTCCTTGTTCTCCTTGTCCACCGGCAGCAGAAGAACACAAATTCCCCGCCTGCTGCGCTAACCTGGCACTTGAATCTTACCCACCAGGCTGGTGGCTTCTTGGAAATGGACATCTTCACAGTGAGAACCCAGGGAACTTGCAGGGTTGCCCCTTGACCGACTTGTCCTGGTTAGAACTTTTGGGGCACGTGTGCACGTAGGTGTGGGTGTGTGGTGAGTGTTTGCACGTGGTGCTGCCCTGCCGCTGTCCACGTAGACCGTCCGGGCTGGGGATAGAGAAGGGGGTGTAGGATGGGGGCCCATCCTCGGGGTGGTGGTGACACAGCCTCTCACTCCTGGACTCTCGTAGCCTCCCACTCAGGGTCAGCAGCAGCTCGGTCTGGCTTGGCAGATCGGACTCCTCATTCTCCTGTCGTGTCTCTCCAGGCCTGCGCGCTCTCTCCCTGTGTTCAAGAGCGATTCCCTCCTGTCAGGCTTAGGGACGCAACCTCCTGAGGCTTCCAACTGGCACCGGGCCTGTCACTCAGATTGGGAGAGGGGGGCGGGGGAGGCGCGGGCAGGCAGCGAGGCATCAGCCCTCGCCGGGAAAGATGCCAAATGGCTGCCAAGAGCCTTCGAGGTGGCGACACGGTGGTCTCGGCTCTCAGCGGGCACAGGAGGCCATTCCCTTGCAGGTGTCCAAAGCGGCCGTTGAGCCTCCCAGGTTCTGCTAACCCGCAACGGGGCCAGCACGGGTTAGGCCGGGCCGCTGGCGGCCCAGAGGGAGGCCCGGGGCCCCGAGGAGGCTGGCCGCACAGAGCAGATGGAGGCCAGGACTCCCACCACTGGACTCTGCCCCAGCTAGCTGCCGTCAGCGGGCCAGAAAAGGCACAGTACGTCCTGGGGCCTGGTGGGCTGCGGGGGCTGCGGGCCGGGGAGGAGGAGGTGGCCAGATGGAAGGGGCTGGGGCTGTGTTTGTGGCAAGCGCCGCCAGAAGGACACCGAGCGGGACCCTGCCAGTGTGACTTGGAGAATGGGAGTGGCGGGTGAGGGGTGTTTGTCTTCAGTGTCGGTGGGAAGCTTTATGATGTGGGGGTGCTGTCCTCATCTCCTCAGCCACATAACTCAAATCACCTCGCCCCAGGGCTCTGCCGGCCGTTACCGAAAAGTGGCCAATTGGTCTTGGGGATTGTTGGTCCGCCGGTGCCCGCTGAAATGTGGGTGGTTCTGCCTCTTCACGGGTGACCACCGCCTCGTTGCCTTATATATGCGGAGGCCTTGTGCAAATGGTTTTTGGGGTTTTTTTTGGCAAAATGTAATGAGATAAAAAAAAATGCCTTTGAGTTCATTGGAAAATAAAAATCTATTTTAAAGACTCCGTCCAAGTGTGCTCTCTGCCCCCAATCAGTTCTCGAGTCCCAGAGCAGGCCGTGCAGCGGCCCCCAATCTGGAGCTGGTTTTCACTTGCCGACCCGAGAGTGGCCGCTCTGCACCCGTTGTTCCAGGAGCACCCCCGAGGGGAGATGTCGGGGTTGCCATGCCTGCGCCCCTCTGGGCGGCTGAGAGGGAAGCCTGACGTCGCCCTCGCCGGTCTGCTCGGGGCTCTGCCTCACCAAAGTGTGGGCATCAGCCCCTCCCAGCTTGGGGTCGAGTCCCGGGCACCCTTCCATCCTGTCCGCTCCAACCCCCTTCTTGGGATGGTGCCCGTCTTCCACGGAAGGAGGGCTGTCCCTGCCGGGTGTGGGGAGGGTGCAGGCCTGGGCTGGGGAGCAGCTCCTGGTGATGATTCACTCGGCTCCTCCTCGTCCCGAGTGGGTTCCGTGGCCCTCAGTCCTGCCGTCTGCCTGCCACCTGCTTGCAGGCTCCCTGGCGCCGGGGACCCTGGCGAGGCAGGCCCGGCTGCCTGCCGTTAGCTTCCTCAACGACTGGCGCCTGAAACTGCCACGGGGAAGAGGGGCCGGGATCGGGCACCACGGGGACTTTGTACAGTGTTTTGCACACAGTAAGCGCTCAGTAAATGTAATTGAACGAATGGAGGGGGACGATCGAACCAGGACGAGTAGCAGGAGAAGCTGGGTCGTTCCTGGAGCGACAGTTATGGAGAAAAAGATTAGGGGTAGGGCGGCGGAGAAGTGGGAGTGGCGGCTGGGTCTTCTAATGAAGATCTGCTTCCTCAAATCCCATCTCTCTGGGCTTGGCCCCTCTCCTTCTTCCCCCCGAGCACCTTTCCTCTCGGCTGTGAGGCAACTGCCCGCTACACGGTGATTCCCTTGACTCCCCTCAACAAGCACTTTAAGCACTGGAGCCCGAGCCACTCAAGCGGTGACTTTGGCATCACTGGGGGCGCGGGCGGTGCCCCTTTTGGGCTGCCCTTCTCGTGTTTTCATGGACTGGGCCACGCTAGGCCAGGCGGAGGTCAGAGGGCAGCTCCTGCAGTCTCCCACCAAGGCTCAGCACCCAAGCGGCCCCTGCCAGGGGGATGGACAGGAACGGCGACTGAGTTTCAGCAGAGAGGGCACACGCCACGGGCCCGGGTGGCTCATTCGTTTAAGCTCTGTCGACGGGAAGGCTTGGCACGGCCTGGATACGCAGGGCAGCTGGAACTGACCATGTACACAGAGCTGGCTGATAAGCAACCCGAGCGTGTTTACTCTCCCCACTCTGTGGCCAGGGAGATACGGTGTATCATGCAAGGCTGCCCTTTGCAGTCTATCTTTCCCGCCGCCCACCTGGTCCCGTAGGTCCGGGGGCTGTCATCACAGGCCAGATCTAGTGGCCGCCACAGGGCGAGGATCTTAGTTCGGTGGGGTGGCGAAACTCCATCTCAGGGTCACCCCCGCCAAGTCCACCCCTTGATAACCGGCCCCGGCATCCCGGCCTAACGCTACTGCTTCCCCCGGAGCAGGTGCGGCTGCCCTGAGAGCCCTGGGTGGTCTGTGCCACGGCCCACCCTGAGCTAAACTGGAAGCGCCTGCGGGGAGAGATTGAGGCAGAACAATCGCCTTCCGGACGCTTTAACAGAAGTGGTGTGTCCAATGGAAAGAGCATAGGCTTCTAATTCCGGCTCCTCCACTTGCCTGTTGCGTGACAAGTCGCTCCGCTTTTCTGTGCCTCGGTTTCTTCAACTGTAAAAAGGGAATTCAATCCCTGTTCTTCTTCCTACTTGGGCTGGAAGACTGTGTCTGATCTGATTATCTTATATCTAACCTAGAACTTATTCCAGCACTTGGTACACAGTAAGGGCTTAGCAAATTCCACAGTTAGTAATATAATAATCATTTTCCGCTCATCTTCCCGGGGCCAGGCCGGCTGGCACTTGTGGCCGGGTTGCAGCCACGGCCGGCTTGGGCCATTTTCGCGGCTTATTCTCGGGGCACACACCAGCGGCAGCTGCTGGCCACAGGCTAACAGGCAGGCGTCACTTGGGGCCCTCCCCGCTGGCCTTCCCCATCCCGGTGTGATCTTTAACAAGGACTTGGGGAAAGTATTCCCTCCCCACCCCCTGCCACCAATCCCAAACCTCAGCTGGTTCCGAATCACTTCAGTTGAATGGCGGCGAAGCTGAGTGCTGGTGAGGTGTCTTTTGCCAGCTCGTTCTTCCCAGGCGTGTGGGCCCCAAGGTCCTGAGCCCCTGCATGCTTGCGTTCATCCTGGGCTCACCTTGTCCTTCTTGGAAGGGAAGGTACCAAGCAAAGTGGCAGATTCTGGGGGAGATGTTCCCTGCGGAAGAGGCTATGGTGAGCCAGTGTCAGCCCACAACCCCAAGACTACGTGCAAGGGCCCCGTCCCCAGAGAGACTGGGGCTGATCTTGCTGGGGTAGTGCGGGAGTTGAGGTGTCGGGGGGCTGGGGAGGGGGCTGGATGGCGGAGGTCATCCTCGGGCCCGGCCCCCGTTCAGCCAGCACAGAGACCAAATGGCCACCGGTGCCTCGCTATTGATGATCAAGCCTCAGGCCAGACACGGCTGCGGTCGCCAACGTGGCGGCTAGCCCGTCGGAGACTCTGGCCCAGGTTGTCCCGGAGGCAGGTTTCTTCACGGCTCGGGATGTGGTGCTGGATTTGGGAGCCCTCCGTCGCCTCGGCAGTCGGGACGAGGCCGTCCCTCCTGAGGAGGGATGTCCGAGTGCCCGGGCCCAGCTATCCCACGCGAGCTATGCAACCTGTTGGTGGGTCGGGATTTAATAGAGGTCGCCGCTGCCTCGTGGTTCTGGCCCAGTGATGTCTCTCTGTAGCCTTCTTGAAGGGGATTCTGACTCCCTCCCCAGCCCAGGGGGTCCCCAAGTCTCTGGTGCGGTGCTATCATCACTGAGATTGTAGTTTTATTTTAATATATCGAGAGAAGGCACTGAGCTAGGCAGATGATGCTGGAAAAGTGGCTTACAGCTCAGCGGCCCACTGTGACTCAGAGGAGCCAGAACCACTGAGACCTGGAAAGAAGTAGACAATCACTAGGCAAATGGACCTTGAGGTGGCCAAGAAGGACCCTCTCCCAGGACAGTAGACACAGCATCTCCAGCTCAGCCCCGCAGTGTCCCTTCAGGACAGACTGAAGGGAAAGGGGGGATGAGGATGAAGAAGTGTGTAAAATGGCCCTCGATGGAGGCTCCGGGAGAGGGTCCCCCAGTTGCGGCTGTGGGACTCCGCTCTTCCCAGATACGGGGAAGATAAACCCCAGCCGAGTCTGCTCCATTCTGGGGTGCTCCTGCCCCTGTGGAGCGGTGGGGTTCCTGGGTGCCGAGCTGGCCGGGCCGTCTCCCACGGTGTTTAGGGGCGATCGCGTGGCCTGCGTAACGACTACCCGACGAGTGTGTCCTGTGATGACCGCTGTTGGTTTTTTACACTTTTTTAATGGCATTCGTTAAATTCTACATGCCAGGTATTGTACTAAGCACTGGGGTCTTGTCTTATGCCGTAGGAATGTTTCCGACCCACGGCGACATCACGGACACATCTCTCCCAGAACGCCCGCTCTCCACCTGCAATCGTTCCGGTAGCGGATCCGTAGTGTTTAATTGGTAAAAATACGGAAGCTGTTTACCTTCTTCCACGAAGTAAACTTGAGTCTCTGCCCTTGACTCTCTCCCTTGCCGCTGCTGCCCAGCGTGGGTGAGTAGCAGATGGCCTTCCACTCGCTAGCCACTGGCCAAGCTAGGAATGGAATGGATATGCCTCTGCTTGACTCTCTCTCCCATAACCAAGCCTGGAAGAGTACTGGAAACTCTCCAGGTGCGACCCTGAGAGGGGAAGTTCTGGGGTAGATGCAAGCAATCAGGATGGACATAGTCCTTGTGCCACAGGGGGCTCACACGGCCTCGTGACTGCTGTGTGATCTTGAGCCGGTCTCTTCACCTCTCTGGGCCTCAGTTACCTTATGCAGCATGGCTCAGTGGAAAGAGCCCAGGCTTGGGAGTCAGAGGTCGTGGGTTCGAATCCCCACTCTGCCACTTGTCAGCTGTGTGACTGCGGGCAAGTCCCTTAACTTCTCTGTGCCTCAGTTCCCTCATCTGTCAAATGGGGATGAAGACTGTGAGCCTCACGTGGGACAACCTGATTACCCTGTATCTTCCCCGGCGCTTAGAACAACGCTCTGCACATAGTAAGCGCTTCACAAATACCGACATTATTATTATCTGTAAAATGGGGATTAATGCTGTGAGCCCAACTTGGGACAAGGACTGTATCTGACCTGATTGATTTGTATCTACCCCAGTGCTTGGCGCATAGTCAGCGCTTAACAAGTACCGTAATTATTATGATGATCACTTAAGACCTCATGGTGTGCAGAGCGCTGGACTAAGCAGTGAGGCAAGTACAGTAACTAGTAGATAAGACCCTCGCCCTCCAAGAGCTTAGAGTCAGTGTGGCTCAGTGGAAAGAGCCCGGGCTAGGGAGTCAGGGGTCATGGGTTCGAATCCCGGCTCTGCCCCTTGTCAACTGTGTGACTGTGGGCAAGTCACTTAACCTCTCTGTGCCTCAGTTCCCTCATCTGTAAAACTGAGATTGAGACTGTGAGCCTCACGTGGGACAACCTGATGACCCTGACTCTACCCCAGCGCTTAGAACAGTGCTCTGCACATAGTAAGCGCTTAACAGACACCAACATTATTATTAGAGTCGAGCAGGGGCGGCAGCCACTAAAATGAATTCGTGTTTGGAGAAGGGCGGGAAGCAGGGGGGTGAGAGAGGAGGGGTCGGGCTTGGGTTGGGGGGGCCCGGGGAACCGGCCCGGCTCGTCCTCGGCCCGGCGGCTTTCCGGCCCTGCCCCCTGCTGGTCGGACCGGCTCACTGCAGGTCCCCCAATTCGCCCCCTCCAACGTTTCATTCATTCATTCAATAATATCTATTGAGCGCTTCCTAATAATGTTGGTAATAATAATGTTGGTATTTGCAGCAATGCAGAGCACTGTTCTAAGCGCTGGGGTAGACACAGGGGAATCAGGTTGTCCCACATGGGGCTCACAGTCTTAGACCCCATTTTACAGATGAGGTAACTGAGGCACAGAGAAGTTAAGTGACTTGCCCACAGTCACACAGTTGACAAGTGGCAGAGCTGGGATTCGAACTCATGACCTCTGACTCCAAAGCCCATGCTCTTTCCACTGAGCCACTCTGTTGGTATTTGTTAAGTGCTTACTATGTGCCGAGCACTGGTCTAAGCGCTATGTGCAGAGCACTGTACTAAGCGCTTGGAATGTACAAATCGGCAACAGATAGAGACAGTCCCTGCCCTTTGACGGGCTTACGGTCTAATCGGGGGAGACGGACAGACGAGACCAGTGGCAATAAATAGAATCGAGGAGCAGAACATCTCATTAAAACAATAGCAAATAAATAGAATCAGGGTGATGTACATCTCATTGACAAAATAAATAGGGTGATGAAGATATATACAGTTGAGCGGACGAGTACAGTACCGAGGGGATGGGACGGGAGAGGGGGAGGAGCAGAGGGAAAAGGGGGAGAAGAGGGTTTAGCTGCGGAGAGGTAAAGGGGGGGTGGCAGAGGGAGCAGAGGGAGAAGAGGAGCTCAGTCTGGGAAGGCCTCTCGGAGGAGGTGAGCTTTAAGTAGGGTTTTGAAGAGGGGAAGAGAATGAGTTTGGCGGAGGTGAGGAAGGAGGGCGTTCCGGGACCGGGGGAGGACGTGGCCCGGGGGTCGTCGGCGGGATAGGCGAGAACGGGGGACGGTGAGGAGGTGGGCGGCGGAGGAGCGGAGGGTGCGGGGTGGGCGGTAGAAAGAGAGAAGAGAGGACAGGTAGGAAGGGGGAAGGTGATGGAGAGCCTTGAAGCCTAGAGCTAACGTTTGCTAGCCTGGGACCCCGGCCCACGGCCACTCCCCTTCAGCTTCGGCCTCTTCCCGTCCTCCTGTCCGGGAAGGCCTCCGTCCCGCTCCCCCTCTCTCCCAGGGTCCTCGCTGGAGACCTGGCCCGGACCTCCTGGCTCCGTTGCAAAACCAAGCCTCCTCCTGGGACCCGCGTTCAGACCCCCAGAAAACATTCCCCCGCTCTACTCTCCTCAACTGGCTGCCCATTTTTGTTTTTAAGTGGTATTAAGTGCTTATCATTGCCAGACACTGTACTGAGTCCTGGAGTAGATACAAGCTACTCAGGTTGGACACAGACCGCGTCCCATACGGGACTCAGCTTTAACCCCCATTTTAATAATAAGGTTGGTATCTGTTAAAACACTTATTATGGGCAGAGCACTGTCCTAAGAGCTGGGGTAGACACAGGGTAATTAGGATGTCCCACGTGAGGCTCACAATCTTAATCCCCATTTTACAGATGAGGGAACTGAGGCACAGAGAAGCGAAGTGACTTGCCCGCAGTCACACAGCTGACAAGCGGCAGAGCCGGGATTCAAACCCATGACCTCTGACTCCCAAGCCCGGGCTCTTTCCACTGAGCCACGCTGCTTCTAGCCACGCTGCTTCTGCGTCATCATTTTACAGATGAGGTACCCGAGGCGCAGATCGATCTGGTGACTTGCCCACGTCCGAGGTCACACGGTGCCGAGCCAGGATTCAAACCCTCAAAGAGCTTACAGCCTACTGGGGGAGACGGACATGAAAATGAATTACAGGTAAGGGTAAACAACCGAATATAAGGATCTGTGCGTAAGTGCTGAGGGCTTGGGGAAGAGGGAGAACTTCAGTGCCTAGTGGGTGGGACTAAGCTCATGGGTGAAGCAGGGAGGAGGGAAAATAGGGTCGGGGGGATGAGAACTTAGTGTGGGAAGGTTTTCTGGAGAGACGTGATTTCAGTAGGACTTTGAAGGTGAGGGAGTGGTGGGCTGTCCAAAACGAAGGGGAAGGGGCTTCCAGGGAGTAAGCAAGGGGTCAATAGTAAGGTGACACCACAGTGGGGGAGAGGAAGTAGGTTGGTATTTATTAATCAATTAATGGTATCTGTGGAGTGCTTACTATAGGCAGAACACTGTTAGAGAAGGACTGAATTAGAAGAGGAAAGCGTGCAGGCTGGGATGTAGCATGAGAAGTGTGAGAACGGGTATGAGGGGGAGAGATGATTGAGGGCCATGTATCCCGTGGTGAGGAGTTTCTGCTTGATGGAGAGGTGGGTGGGCAACTGTCGGAGGCCCTTGAGGAGTGGGGAAATTTACGCAGAGTTGTTTTTGTTAAAAAATTGATCTGGGCAGCAGAGTGAAGTGCGGGACAGAGAGAGGAGAGACTGGAAGCAGGAAAGTCAGTGAGAGAGGTGGTCCAGTAGATAATAATGATGATGGTATTTGTTAAGAGCTTACGATGTGCCAAGTACTGTTCTAAGCAGTGGGGTAAGACACAAGGTAATCAGGTTGTCTGATCTGGGGCTCGCAGTCTTTATTCCCATTTTCCAGATGAGGTAACTGAGACACAGAAAAATGAAGTGACTCACCCAAAGTCACACAGCTGACAAGTGGCGGAACCAGGATCAGAACCCACGATCTCTGACTCCCAAGCTCGGGCTCCTTCCATTAAGCCATGCTGCTTCTCTAAAATTAGATGAGATGGGATATGACAAGTGCTCGGATCAATGTGGTGATGGTTAGGATGGAGAGGAAGGGGTGATTCTGGAGATATTATTGACAAGATTAAATGACTGACTGAGAGTACGTGGGTTGAAGGAGAGAGATTAGTTAGTAAATGATATTTATTGAGAGCTTACTCGGTACCACTTATCAGCTGTGTGACTTTGGGCAAGTCATTTCACTTCTCTGTGCCGCAATTACCTCATCTGTAAATGGGGATTAAGACTGTGGTTTAACAAATACCATTATTATTATTATTATTATTATTGTTGTTACCGAGCACTGTATTATACTGTATTGTTTGGGAGAGCACACTACAAGACTTAGTGGACATGATCTCTGCCCATGATGAGTTTACAGTCTCGAGGAATGATAAGGGTAATAATAATAATAATTATGGTATTTGTTGAGCACTTACTATGTGCCAGGCACCATACTAAGCACTGAGGCAGATACAAGCAAATCGCATTGGACATAGTCCTGTCCCACATGGGGCTCACAGTCTTAATCCCCATTTTACAGATGAGGTAACTAAGGCCCAGAGAAGTTCACTGATTCATTCAATCAATCATATTTATTGAGCGCTTACTGTGTGCAAAGCACTGTACTAAGCACATGAAAGTACAATTCGGCAACAAATAGAGACAATCCCTACCCAACAACAGGCTCATAGTCTAGAAGGGGGAGACAGCCAAACAAAACAAGTAGATAGGCATCAATAGTATCAATATAAATAAGTCGAATTATAGATATATAGACATCATTAAGAAAATAAATAGAATAATAAATATGTACATATATACACAAGTGCCATGGGGAAGGGAGGGATGAGAGCAGAGGGAGGAAGTAGGGGCATTGGGGAAGGGAGGAGGAGCAGAGGAAAAGGGGGGCTCAGTCTGGGAAGGCCTTTTGGAGGAGGTGAGCTTTCATTCATTCATTCAATAGTATTTATTGAGCGTTTGAAGTGAAGTGATTTGCCCAAGGTCACATTACAGATAAGTGGTGGAGGCACGATTAGAAACCTTGACCTTCTGACTCCCAGGCCCGTGCTCTATCGACTACGCCATGCTGCTTCTCCATAAAGATCTCATTATCTCATGAAGGATAATGCCAAGGCTCCGGAGTTGTGAGGTAGGAAGGACGGTGGGGATGTTTTGGTACTTGTTAAACACTTACTAAGTGTCCAGCACCGGTCTAAGTGTTGGGGTAGATATAGTCCCTGTTCGTAGGAGGGACAACAAGCATGGACTCCCCATTTTACAGATGAGGAAACTGAGACCCAGTCAAGTGACTTGCCTTAGATCACCCAACAGACAAGTGGCAGTATTGGAATTAGAACCCAGGACCTGTGACTCCCAGGCCTGGGCTCTTTCCACTTGCCCCCACAGTTTCTCTGTCATATCCAGTGATGGGGAAGAGAAGGCTTGGGAGGGGAGATCCCCACCCGTCCTTCCCTCCCAGCCCCCGTGCTGGGGCAGAGATGTTTTGTGCGGACGAGGGGCTTCCGTTTCTGTGTCCTCTCCCACTTAGCACTGCAGAGCTTACACTGGGAGTCCACCTGCTTTCTGAGGGGTTGCAGGAGGCTGGGGGTCCTGGGGGGGGCAGAATGAGAGGACGGTCGGCAGAGACTCACCCCTACCTCCCGGCTCCCAGGCACATCCCCACTGAGCCGGTCCCGCCGAGCACGGTCTCTGCGCTCCGACTCCCCGAGACCCGGAGCTGTCAGGTTGGGGAGGAGGCTCAGAGGTCTTGGTGCCCAGGCCCCAGTCAGAACTTGTGTCTCTGGTCTTGGGTCATCTCTCCCAGCTTGGCCCAGGACACCGGTTGCTGGGCAGGAAAAGGGCTTTGCCCTCGGCCAAGTTTCCAGTCGCTGGCACTCGGGTGGTCACCGGTGACAGGATGGGGAGGGAAGAGGGTGAGCGTAGGTTTCCCTCCTGCCACCTCTGCATGGGATGCAGAGACCTGCGGTTTGCGCTAGATCTCGCCGGGGAAGATGGGAGGGCAGGGGGCCTGGCCGAGGCCCGGAAATCCGAGTCTTCTCCCCTCGGCCTACCTGGCCTTTCTGGCTCTGATCCCTCTGGTGCCCCGACTCCAGGCTGAGGCCAGCTGTGATCCCATCTCTGTGTTCTCTTTGGCCGAGCTGGGCCGGGGTCGGGTGACCAGAGTGGTCTTTTGAGTTGGGGGTGGAGGGGAGGGGATGTACCAGCAAGGATGGGCGGGAGCCGCTTCCACCCATGTTCCCGGGGTCTTTCCCGGGGAAATCCAGCTCCTTGTCCAGGGACCGCAGCCTCACCTGGCTCTCAAAGACCACCCCCACCCGTGGAGTTCCCTGGGGTTCCCTGGGTAGCTACGGCTGGGGCAGGGTGGCATTCTGGGTGTCCACGCTGAGAAGCAGCGTGGCGCAGTGGAAAGAGCACGGGCTTTGGAGTCAGGGCTCATGAGTTCGAATCCCAGCTCTGCCACTTGTCAGCTGTGTGACTGTGGGCAAGTCACTTCACTTCTCTGTGCCTCAGTTCCCTCATCTGTAAAATGGGGATTAAGACTGTGAGCCCCACGTGGGACAACCTGATTCCCCTGTGTTTACCCCAGCGCTTAGAACAGTGCTCTGCACATAGTAAGCGCTTAACAAATACCAACATTATTATTACTGTGGGGGCCGTTTTGGGTGTACGCTGGGAGGGTACTCGCCTATCTGTTTACCTCCGTAAGGCAGAGTCACTTTCTAAATCCCAAACCCTGTGGACCCCACAGTGCCCAGTGGGGCCGGGCCCTATTTCCCCCCACCTCCCATCGCCCCCCTTGTTCCACTCCATCTCCCCAACCAGGAAATGTTCTACTCACCGGGAAGGGCTCCCACTCCACCCCCCATGACATAAGCACCAGTTGGACCACATTCCACAGCCTTTGGACCGGGCCAGATCAGGGCAGGCCTCTGTGGTGGTAAGGACAGTAGAGCCCCCTACGGCTTGAGGATCCTGGGGGCCCCACGTAGCGGAAAATAGCGGTGACGCCAGCTATTCGTATAGCTCTTTCACTTGACCACTAATTGCCTCGATTTAACAGGAATTTGTGTTAATGTCGACAGAAGAAAGTGAGGTCAAAGAGAGGTTAAGTGGCTTGCCCGAAGTCACCCAACATACTGGCAACAGAGCAAGGGACTAGTCCTTGGGTCTCCCGATGCCACCGTCAACCCGACCTCCATCCACACACAGCTCCTGCTTGGCGGACGCTGAGAGAGCCCCAGATGCAGGAATGATTCGTGATCCCAGTGGGCTTCTCGGCCTCCCTGGGGGGGGTCCCCCTGACCTGCAGTCCATTTGTGGGGGGAGAGGGAGGGCTAGCTGAGGCCCCGAGGGGCTGCCCCTACACAGGCTTGCCTCGCCCTGCCTGGCTGGGAGTCTGGACAGTCAGTCGACCCTGAAGGCGAGGCCCAGGGGTCTGGGCCAGAGCCAACTGCCAAGCAGGCGTGAGGACTATCGCGATTCAGGGAGACTCGTGGGACTCTAGGATATTTTCACTCCCTCAGGCATATTTACTGAGCGTCAACTGTGCACAGCACTCTACTGAGCACTTGGACAGATATAGTAGCATCAGTAGACACGATCCCGCTCTTCAAGGAACTTACAACCCAGGATGGGGAGTCAGGTGATAAAATAGATAACAGAGAGGGAAAGCAACGGAGGTTAAAGATACGGAAGTCATTGCTGAGCATGTGGGAGGGATATGTTGGTTATCCAAGTGCTCAGTTGTCACAGAATCGATCGATCAATAGCGTTTACTGAGCGCTTATGTGCAAAGCAGTGTACTAAGAGTTTGGGAGAGGACAATGCAACAGAGTTGTCAGACATGTTCCCTGCCTACAGTGAGTTTATAGTCCAGAGAGGGAGACGGATATGAACATAAATACATAATTTATAATATGTAACTTAAAAACACGTACATAAGTGCTGTGGGATTGAGAGTGGGGCAAATATCAAATGCCCCCTCAACGCTCAATGAAGTGTTAAGTGGGTATATGAAGAAGAAGCAGTGTGGCTTAGTGGAAAGAGCACAGGCTTGGGAGTCAGAGGTCATGGGTTCTAATCCCGCCTCTGCCACTTGTCAGCTGTGTGACTTTGGGCAAGTCACTTAACTTCTCTGTCCCTCAGTTATCTCATCTGTAAAGTGGGGATTAAGACTGTGAGCCTGTGGGACAACTTGATTACCTTGTATCTACCCCAGTGCTTAGAACAGTGCTTGGCACTTAGTAAGTGCTTAACAAATACCATCATTATTATTATTATTATTATATGAGAGGTTAATCATGGAAGGGATGCAGCGTGGCCTAGTGGAAAGAGTTCCGACCTGTGAGCCAGAGAACCTGGATTCTAATCCTGGCTCTGCCGCTTGAATACTGAGTGACCTTGAGCAAGTCCGTACCTTATCCGTGCCTCGGTTTTCTCACCTGTAAAATGGTTATTCAATCCTATTCTCCCACCTACCTGAACTGTGAGCCTCAGTTGGGATGGAGCCAATGTCTGACCTGATTAACTTATGTCTACCTCAGCGCTTGATACAGAATAAGCAAATATTATTACTATTATTATATTATAATCATTAAGTGCTTAACAAATACCATGGTTTAGGCCCCCTGGGGGAGATGACATTTCAGAAAAGTTTTGAAGATGGGGAGAACAGTGGTCTGCCATATATGAAGTGGGTGGGAGTTCCAGGCAGGAGAGAGGGGGTAAGCAAGTGGTCAACGACGAAAGAGATGAGAACAAGGCATAATGAGTTGACTTGAGAGATACAAAGGACACAGTTGCACTGCAGTAAGGATGAACAGGAGGGGAGAACTGATTGGATCCCTTAAAGCTGATGGGCAGGAGTTTCTCCCTGATGCAGCATCTGATGGAGGTTATTGAGGAACATGGAGAAGGCCTTAGAAAAATGCTTTAGAAATATGATCCAAGCAGTGGAGAGAAGTTTGGACTACGGGAAGGATGGCGGGGAGGAGGGGGAAGCTGAGGCCCCTCCCTCTATGCCCCTCTCCATCCTTTCTACCTTCTGCCTGCCTCCCTCCCTGACTCTGTCTTTCAGCTTCTCTCTCTATGCCCCCTGTGAGGATAATAATAATTATGGTAATTTGTTAGACACCTTCTATGTGTCAAGTACCGCACTGAGCTTTGGGGTAAGCACAAGATAATCAGGTCGGACACAGTCCCCATCCCACAAGGGGCTCGCTGCCAAAGTAGGAGGGAGAACAGATGCTGAACTCCAAGTTCCTGATGAGGAAACTGAAGGGTTGAGATGTTAATTGACTTGCCCAAGGTCACACAGCAGACAGGTGGCAGAGTCAGGGTTAGACCCAGGTCCTCTGATTCTCAGGCCGGTGTTCTTTCCAATGGGAATCTTCCCAGATGGCCAGGCTCCAGTTTCACCCCTGCTGAACCCCTCCTGCTGAATCTCTTCTCTTAGAGAAATCCACCATTGCCCCCCCCCCCCCCCGATCCCCGGCCACAGCCTCGTCTTCCTCACCCTCCCTCACTTTCTTGAACTTCCTTGAGGCTGAGCAGGTGTCCTGGGGCCAGGATAAAAGGCCTCCTCAAACTGGCCGTCTGCAGAGTGAAGGGGCCAGACTCCTTGGGGCTTGTGGGCAGAGAGCAGGAAGGTGAGAAGCAAAACAGATGGGGTTTGGTAGCCTGGGAAATGTCCCCCCACCCGCTGGTGATCTTACCATCCTGAGCAGACTGCATGGCCAAACCTGCCCCTTACCTACACCCTTGCTGCCGCTCTCCCGTACTCTGGTTCTCCTTTCCTTCCTGTTCCAATGCTTTCTTCTCCCTCCCTCTTTCCCTCCCTCTTCCTTCCTCTGCTTCCTCCCCCTCACCTCCTCGAAGCCCTCGCTCTGCCACCCTCACTCTGCCATCCTCACTGTGCCACACTCCCCGTGTCCTGCCCTGCCGCTGATCCCAGAGACGGCGGTGGCTTCCTCATTCCTGAGCCGTTGCCTCCCGCGGCTACCACGCCTCTCCTCGCCTCGCTGAGCCGAGCTATTTAAACCAAGGGTTCCGGGCCTCCTCCCTACAGGGGACGGAGACCACGCCGGACCCTGGATTCATCTGGCCCTGCCGCCTGGCCCCTTCATGGCTTCCCTGGGACAAGTCATTTTCTGGAGGTAGAGTGTCCACAGCATCCCGTCCCCTGCTCTGGTTAGGTTTGTCCAGTCCTGGATGAGCTTGTCCAGTCTAGGGGAGGAGCCAGGGTCCACTCGTGGCTTGTTCTATCTGCTGCTGGGCTCTGCTCTTACCACCTCTAGGACCAGATCTTTCTCTGGATAGAGGGGAGCTGAGCCAGGGGTTTGGAAAAGGACAGACTGGACTCAAAGCTGCTCTCTTCACCACCATTCCCACCTCCCAAGGAGAGAGCCCCAGACTAGGAAGAGACAGCCAGGGAGGGTTAAGGGCTTATGTGAAGGGGTAGGAAAGTGGGAATGAAAGGGTGTGGGGGAGGGAGAGTGTATGGGTGAGTGTGTGTGCCCGTGCCCCCTTGGATGAGGCTCTGAGCAGTCGGGTGCCCTTGTGAGGTGAGCAGGATTGGGGTCTGCAGGAGGTCCTGGCCTCTGTGTAGGTTCCTGGCAGGGGATGTGACCGGGTCATTCACAGATGCAGTGTCGGTCCTGGTGCTCCCGAGGTTGGTCTGGGCGGGATGGGCTTACCTTGCTGGCCGTGGGCCCCGGACACTGGGCCAGCGGCGGATCTGCGTGGCCCAGGGTGGAGGTGCTGAAGGTACCCCTGAAGGGCTGGGCCCGGGTTTAACAGCCACCCCTCGACCCCCGCTGTCCCCGAGCCTGGGCCCTGGCCTCTGAAGGGGGGTCAGGGCGAGGAGGAGGAGAGGCTCAAAAGGACGTGAAGTGGCTGAGGATAGGTGGGAGGTTGGGGACCTCCCTTGTCCCCAGCTGAGTCGGAGCCTGGAGTGGGGGAGGGGTGCAGTCCCCAGGGGCCCCTGGAAGAGGGGCTGGGCCAGGGAGATGACACCTTCTCCCCTTTTTCCAATTAAGACACCGGGCAGCCACCGAGCTGAGCCCATCCTCACGCGGGAGCCGTGGGCGAGTAGGGGCCCTGGGGACCTGGCCCTCCTGGTTCCCAGTGAAACCCCTCCCCCGCAAGCAGACGTGGCCGCCCCCAGACAAGCTGCTGCCGTCGCTTCTCTCCCCACCCCCTCCCGCGGTTGTGGCCACTGCCGCTGTGTGGGGCATATGGGCTCTAGACCCAAACCCCCTCGACCAGCTGGACTGGTTCTGCTCAGCAGCGGGGCAGGCGGGTGGGCGTTCATGGCCCAATCCCCCCTCGGATCCCCGCTGGATGCCTCAGAGATGCCTCTTGTGGGCCTGCGAGAGTGTCTTGGCTGCCTCCCAGAGGCAGGGGTGTCCTGGCTCCCCCACCCAGAGAGAGGGGTGTCCTGACTGCCCAAAGAGTCAGAAGTTCAGGAAGGGGAGCTGAGGGGAGGCAGGGTCCTGGCAGGAGCAGGGCTCTAGTTCTCGAACATTAGTTAATTCCTCCCCAGTGCCTGCCGTGCCCCTTTGCATTAGCTAACTCCCCCACCCCAGTACCCACTGTGTCCCTAGGCATATGCCAATCCCACCCCAGTGTCCGCTGTGCCCCTGGGCACTACCTAACTACTACCCACTGAGCCCCTGGGCACTTGCCAATCCCCACCCCCAAGTGCCACCAGCACCATGGGTATCGACTAACCCCTCAGTACCTGCCATGCCCCTGGGCATTAGCCAACATTCCCCCCGAATCCCAAAGCCAAGCCGGCCGTGCCCCGGACAGACCTCACGAATTCCCATCCCGGCCCAGGGTTGGTCAGTAAGAAGCACATCTGGGTGAACCAGACTGGATGGGGCCCTTTTTCCTTTCTTGCTTGTTTCCTGGACCCCAAGGCTGGGGAGAGAGGAGGAGGGGAAGGGTCTGGAGTTGGACCCTGGAAAGCTACGGTTCAGGAAGAGGTAAGAGCAAGAAAGCTCCAGTTCTGGGGTGTGGACACAGCTGAAGTTCTAGGTGCAGGACAGAGGATGTCCTGACTCACCTCCAAAGGGTCACTGTCTTGTGTCACTGGAGAAAATCTGTGGGACCTGTGGGGAGGAGATGCAGCTGCCCCTCTAGCCCCTGGATATTATGGGAAATCCTGCCCGTGAAGCCCAGAGGCAGAGTGGGGAAAAACCTTCCCTTGGATTCCTCAGGGAGGTTCCGGGCACTCAGCCCAGGCCAAACCTGGCCCAGCCCCTCAGCCCATCCCAATCCAGAGGGCCCCGAACAGGCTTTCCCTGGCTGGCCCTTCCCCTGTCCCAGCCCTGGGGTTTTGGAATGACCCTGGCCCTCCTCTTCCCAGCCCCGGGACCTCGGGTTGACCCTGGCTTTCTTCTGACCAGTCTCAGTCAGTCAGCCTCCTGACTTCCCCGTCCTTTCCACTCCACCACACCACTGTGGGGTAGAGTGTGGCGGGAAGCCAGAAGCTAGTAGTTTCAGCTGTAGACCAAGGCTGGCTTTTCCCCAGGGCCCCGGGTGGGCGGGCGTGGCCCCCTGCTGTCAGTTCCCAGGGCAGGTTGGGCAGGGCCTCCCCGGTGTTTGTTCCCGGGTTTAGAGTAGATGGGGAGAGGGGCAATGGGGGGGCCAGATGCCTGTTCCCGGGGCCCAGGGTGGGCGGGATCCCTGGGGGTCTGTTCCTGGATCCCAGGGTGGGGTCCCTGTATACTCCTTCCAGGAGGCCCAGGGTGGGCAGGGGCACCCAGGTGTCTGTTCCTGAGGCCTAGGGTGTGTGGGGTCCCCAGATGCCCTTTCCTGGGGCGCAGGGTGGGCAGGGGCATCCAGGTGTCCATTCCTGGGGCCTGTGGTGGGCGGGGTCCTGGGGGTCTGTCTGCCCAAGCACGTGAGGAGGGATCACTGCCAGGAGCGACACTTTGAAACGGGAAAGCCGACTTTCTGGTATCCGTGTGCTACTACCGGGGCGCCTTCAATTCCTATTGCATCGCTTTCGGCTCTGCTGCAGTCGGGGGGCCGGGCTCATATCTTCCGCCTCTGTGGTCCTCTCCCCGTGCCCCCCGGGAAACACTCCATAACCCTGTGTACAGTGCACTGCGCCCTGGGCTTGCTGGGTGCCACTCTCTGCGCTGTGAGAAGGCAGGCACAGATGGTGGGAACGGGTGGGCATGAGCGGAAGCCGTCCTCTGTGAGCAGCGCTGGAACTGCTGACCGTCCAGCCCCACCCACGGTCACAAATGGGCCTGAAAAGTTCTCTGCGGGCCCGCCGCTCCCCACAGCGTGGTTTGCCCTCAGTGATGGAGCCATGCTGCACTAGAGAGTTTCTACTCCGCCCCCTTTTGTCCCGGTCTTCACAAAGCCTTCGCTTGAAGAGGGTGACCGCCCCCCACCAGATGGTTGCCCTCCAGCTGCTTTGCCTGCTGCAGAGTCTCCCCACCCCCACATCTCAACGTTGACACTGTGTGCGCTGCGTGTGAGTTCCTAGTCATCTTCTCGACTGCTCGGTTACCCTGCTAGCGTCCCGTCTCTTAGCATGCTTCACCCAGCGCTGCTATGTTGGTGCATTGTGAATCAGAAGACTGGGGTTCTAGTCCTGGTTCTGCCACTTGCCTGCTGTGTGATCTTGGGGGTGTGTCTTATCCTCTCTGTGCCTCCACTTTCTCAGTTGTAAGATACTATTGAATGAATGAATACTGTTGAATGAATGAATAAGATGGGGGTAAAATACCTGCTCCCCCTCCCTCTAAGACTTTGAGGGACAGGGACTATGTCCGATCAGAATCTGTGTCTATCCCAGTGCTTGGCATAATAAATATTATTTTTATTCTCTCTGGCTCTTGGGATCATTCCTATCCTTGAGCATACAGTTTAATGGAGGAGACAGGCAGACCTAAATGGCAGCCTCCCGAAGGGAAGAGCAGGTGATGCCCCAAGGCAGAGATCTAAGACCAGTAATAGCAGTGATGGTGTTGTTTAAGAGCATATGCTCTGCGCCGGGCCCTGTGCTAAGCACTGGATAGATCCAGAACAATCCGCTTGGACATGGTCTCTGGCCCTTTGGAGCTCAGGCTGTGAATGAGGAGGAACAGAGCCACGTGGGAACGTGGGCTTTGATGAAATGCTGTCCAGCAACTCCCTCTTGACCAGGGCTTGATCTTCCCTGTGGGTGCCGCTGGCCTTTGTCCACGGGCAGGTGGCCGGGAAGGCGAAGAGGCAGGTGGAAAGGCAGGTAGGAGGGCGGATGGGCAGGCAGATGAGCAGGCGGATAGGCAGGTGGGCCATCCCCTGCTGTGTCCGGGATGGAGCTGCTCAAAGAAGGTCTTGGAGTAGCAAGGTTTCCTCCTGCTGTCCTATAATGATAATAATAATAATAGTGGTATTTGTGAAGTGCTTACTATTTGCCAAACACTGTGCTAAGCACTGGAGTAGATACAAGATAATCAGGACAGTCCCTGTCCCACATGGGGCTCCCTGTCTAAGTGGGAGCAAGAACGGGTTTGGCCTCCCCATTTTACAGATGAGGAATTGGAGACACAGAGAATTTCAGTGATTTGCCCAAGGTCACACAGCAGGCAAGTAGGGGAAATGGAATTAGAACCCAGGTCCACTGACTCCCAGGCCCACGATGTGAGATTCTGTGTGTGGTCCAAGCAGGACCGGGGCCTTGTAGCCCCCTAGGTAGGCCCGGGGCTGGGCCGGGACACCGGAGCACTGGCTGGGCATGGACTGAGCCTCCTGGGACCGGTCAGTGTGGGGGTGATGGAGACTCATGATGTTTGCTGGTCAGACGTGGTGAGGTGTAGCCATGCGTCGACTCATGATGGACCGGATGCTGGACTCACAGATTGTGAGAACCCGGGGAGGCAGGAGGAAGAACAGTGTCCAGAGGGAGCAGCTGGGAGAGGCTGCCTGGGGAAAGTCTGTCTGACTGACTCATTTGGCAGGAACGGGAGCCTGGTGTCCAAAAGGTTAACGGTGTGTCCCGAGGCCTTGAGGGGGTATCCCAGGTGAACAGATGCAGAACACAATCTGCCCCCACCTCTCCCTTCAACAATGAGGCTCAGCTCTGGGCCCCGGCACCCTGCCCACCTTCCCTGGGCCCCAGAGACGCTGCCTTTGACACTGTCGACCATCCCCTCCTCCTCCATACCTTATCTCACCTTGGCTTCACAGACTCTGTCCTCTCCTGGTTCTCCTCTTACCTCTCTGGCCGATCATTCTCGGTCTCCTACGCTGGAGCCTCCTCCCCCTCCCATCCTTTAACCGTTGGAGTTCCTCAAGGGTCAGTTCTCGGCCCTCTTCTGTTCTCCATTTACACTCACTCCCTCGGTGAACTCATCCGCTCTCACGGCTTTGACTACCATCTCTACGCAGATGACACGCAGATCTACATCTCCGCCCCTGTCCTCTCCCCCTCCCTTCAGGCTCGCATCTCCTCCTGCCTCCGGGACGTCTCCACCTGGATGTCGGCCCGCCACCTAAAACTCAACATGAGCAAGACTGAGCTCCTCATCTTCCCTCCCAAACCCGGTCCGCTCCCAGACTTCTCTATCACCGTGGATGGCACGACCATCCTTCCCGTCCCGCAGGCCCGCGATCTCGGTGTCATCCTTGACTCGTCCCTCTCGTTCACCCCACACATCCTATCCGTTACCGAGACCTGCCGGTTTCACCTCTACAATATCGCCAAGATCCGCCCTTTCCTCTCCACCCAAACGGCTACCTTACTATTACGGGCTCTCGTTATATCCCGGCTAGACTACTGTGTCAGCCTTCTCTCTGACCTCCCTTCCTCCTCTCTCGCCCCGCTCCGGTCTATTCTTCACTCCGCTGCCCGGCTCATCTTCCTGCAGAAACGATCTGGGCATGTCACTCCCCTTCTTAAACACCTCCAGTGGTTGCCTATCGACCTCCGCTCCAAACAAAAACTCCTCACTCTAGGCTTCGAGGCTCTCCATCACCTTGCCCCTTCCTACCTCTCCTCCCTTCTCTCTTTCTACCGCCCACCCCGCACGCTCCGCTCCTCCGCCGCCCACCTCCTCACCGTCCCTCGGTCTTGCCTATCCCGCCGTCGACCCCTGGGTCACGTCCTCCCGCGGTCCTGGAACGCCCTCCCTCCTCGCCTCCGCCAAACTGATTCTCTTTCCCTCTTCAAAACCTTACTTAAAAATCACCTCCTCCAAGAGGCGTTCCCAGACTGAGCTCCTCTTCCCCCTCTACTCCCTCTGCCATCCCCCCTTTACCTCTCCGCAGCTAAAGCCTCATTTTCCCCTTTTCCTTCTGCTCCTCCACCTCTCCCTTCCCATCCCCACAGCACTGTACTCGTCCGCTCAACTGTATATATTTTCGTTACCCTATTTATTTTGTTAATGAATTGTACATCGCCTCGATTCTATTTAGTTGCCATTGTTTTTACGAGATGTTCTTCCCCTTGACGCTGTTTAGTGCCATTGTTCTTGTCTGTCCGTCTCCCCCGATTAGACTGTAAGCCCGTCAAACGGCAGGGACTGTCTCTATCTGTTGCCGACTTGTTCATCCCAAGCGCTTAGTACAGTGCTCTGCACATAGTAAGCGCTCAATAAATACTATTGAATGAATGGTCCAGATGGAGGCGAGGTCCTGGACAGAGGGAGGCAGAGAACTGACAGAGTCACCCGGGGGTGTCCAACCTGCCCGCCTGTCTGCCTGTCCTCCCCACACGGGGATGGGCTTCAGGCTGCCTCTGGGCTGGAGCCCCCAGGGGCTGGAGAGTTTGGACTGGTTTGGAAGGGGTTAGGGCTAGGTAGGGCATCATATCACTGGTCAAGGGTTGCTGACCTGAGTAGGACTTAACTCCAGGGCAAGAGGCCCCCACAGGAGGTGATGCTGGAGGCAGGTTCAGCACTAACAGGAAACAACACTTCCTGGCCCAGTGGAGGTGAGTAAGGGGAATTCATTCCCACAGGGAGCCGTGTAGCCGAAAACACCAGCAGGCCCAGAGGGATTTGGATAGACCCATGGATGGGTGCCCATATTGGGTCACTGGGGGAAGAGTCAGGAGTGTTGGTTAGACCACGTTAGGCCACTGTGGGAGAATCAGGGGCAGAGGGGAGAGACGCAGGGATGCCGGATGGAACGTGCAGGGCCACTGGGGGAGAGTCAGGGATGGAGAAGGGAGAGTCAGGGGTGTGGGATACCTATCCCTGACCATGAGGGCTAATATCCAATTTACTGTGTGAAGCGTTTTCACTGAGGATCTCGTGAGTGGCTGAAAGTTACCTCAACCCATTCTGTGTCTCTGCTTCAGCTTCCCTCCTGTCCCTAGCTCCTTGGGTGTTAGTTGGTGAGATCAAGGTTGGTGAGCTCATGTCTGAGCTATCTTGCATTCCTAAAATGAGAAATGTAAATAAGCACAAGCTCTTCGCCTCCTCCTCCTCATCCTCCTCCTTTTTCTTCTCCCTGCTTCTCTTCCCTCTGCCTTCCCTCCTCTTCCTTCCCAGACCTCCCTTCTCCTAATTATAGTTGTTAATTATTACCCCCAGCAGCCCTGGCAAACCTGCTCCTGCACTGGGTTAGTATGGGTCTGAGCCCAACCCCTGCTACTTGGCAGATCTCCGGAAGTCACCTCTTTGGGGGTCGACCCCCGGCCCGGGGCCCCATCATTCCTCCTGCAACTGCTCTTCCCGTTCTCTTTCTGAGGCCCACCGTTGACTTGTTCCTTCTCTTCTGCTTCCTCTTTTTCCTCCCTGTTCTCCTCCCTTTCTTACCCCTCCTCCTCCCTCCCAGATGGGCCCCGCTCCCTGTCATGAAGGCCAGGACATGGTGCCTCCGCCTGGAACTTGTCTCTGCCGCTGGCGGGGTCAATCACTACCTGCTATACATATTTTTCAAGGCATGGAAAATTGCAGTGACGGATCCCCAAACGTGAGAGGAAGACCCCAGCCCCCCAACCCCGTCTGCCCATGCCCTCACCCCAGTGGGGGATATCAAGGAGGAGGGGATGGGGAGGAGGAGGAAGAGGAGAGCCTAGAATGCCTAAATTCACTTCCTCAGGGATTGTGCAGCTGCTGAACTAGGTGCTTGTTCATTCATTCAGTCGTATTTGTCCATGGGAGAGTACAGTGTAACGATAATTGCAGGGTCTGGCCCTGGGCACTGGGAGAATGCCGTGCAAGCAGACCCTTCCCCTGCTGGGACAGCCCGCAGTAACCGGCATCGGGCACTAGTTTCTCTCTGGCACTCAACGGACCCATAAATAGCTACTCAGAACTTGGATTAACAAACATGAGCAGCATCATTACTGGGTCAAAACCACAGTCTGTCCAGCCTAGGGCTCTGCCTCTGACAGAGACACCAAGACACTTGGAGGCCGCTCCATTCCTGACTCTCCCCAAATGTCCCATCGTGGACTGACTGACACCCCTGACTCTCCCTTCTCCATCACTGACTCTCCCCCAGTGACCCAACATGGACCATCTAACATCCCTGACTCCCCCTATTGAGCAGACCATCCAACACCCCTGACTGTCCCCCCATGACCCGGCATGGATCATCCAACACCCCCAACTCTCCTCAGTGACCCTGCATGGACTCTGATCCATGGGTCTGTCCAGACCCCTTTGGATCTGCTGGTGTTTCCAGTCTCATCTGTTTGAGCATGGGCTTCTTTGTGCTTCCAGACTGTGTGTGCCTGATGGGCTCTGCCCCACATTAGCTGCCCAACTGACATTGTTGTGGCGTTTAGGGCACCAGGATCCCTGCCCTGCCCCAGGCCTGCACTTTTAGAAGAGATGAGGAGTGTGAGGGCACAGATGGCGAAGTCACAGATGATGAGGGCATGCCCAGGGAGGTGAGGGTGCAGGTCTGTCTCAGGGAGGTCAACCCCAGGGGTGAGCTGTACCGTGGGCCCCTTTAACTCACGGAGGCCTGCTCCCAGAACCAGGAAGTTGGGCACAATGGGCCAATTCAGGGTCCCAGCCAGGTGACTGCTACTTTCTGTTCTCCCGATCGCCTTCCTCCCCTCCTCCTGTTCCCCCCTGTGTGCACTGCCCTCCCCACCCCCCCCACACATACCCTCCCTCCCTTCCTTCTTCCCTCCTTTTCCCCCTCCCTCCTCCTTTGTTCTAGCAGTTGAATGGGCCAGCAGGAGCTGATGGGAAGGGAAAGGAAGGGAAAGGCAGTGGGCAGAGGCACCTGCAGACAGCTGGGCAACCTTCCAGGCCCAGCCCTGCTCACTGGCATGTCGGCCTGGCCCCGGCCTGGCCTCTCTGCCCACCCCCAACCCGAGCCCAAACTATTTTAATCCTCAGGAAGGTTGGAACGGAGAGAGGACTCTCCACTAACCCCTGCCACAGGTAGAGGCCTGAGTCAAAGGTACCAGATGCCCCAGGAGAGGGAAGGACAGCTGTCCTGAGACCCAGCATAGCCCTGGCCTGGTTTAGCCCCAGCCTGTCATAGCTCCAGCCCAACAGGACTCCAGCCCCATTAACGCTGGGCCAGCCCCTCCGGCCGGGAGCCTGCACGCCCCTGAGCTGTTTGGATCCTGGCACTTGTGTTAATAAATCGATCATATTTATTGAGCACTTACCCTGGGCAGAAAACTGTACTAGGTGCTTGGGAGGACACAATATAATAGAGTTAGTAGACACATTCCCTCCCCCTAACGAGCTCACAGTCTAGAAGGGGAGACAGACATTAATATAAATAAATTATGGATATAATAATAATAATTTGTATTATTATGGCATTCGTTAAGTACTTACTATGTGCAGGGTGCTGTACTAAGCGCTGGGGTGGATACAAGCAAATCAGGTTGCAGTTGCTGTTCCCCAACACCTACACCAACAGGATGAGGGGCCCCTCATGGAGCCGGAGGGTGGCAGGTTCAGAATAAACAAAAGGAGAACTTGCTCACCCGGTGGGGGAGAATGTATGGAATTCATTACCAAGGACAAGTGGGCAAAAATAGCAGCAGGTTGAGGAGGGGTTTGAACAGATCCACGGGTAAGTGTCCATGCTGGGTTGCTGGGGAAGAGTCGGGGATGAAGAGGGGAGATAGAGGGGTGCGGGGTAGTCCGTGCTGGGTCACTGAGGGAGAGTCAGGGTTGGAGAAAAGAGAATCAGAAGTGTTGGATTGTCCATCCCTCACTGTGAAGTGAACTTTCCGGTACAGCAACTAGCACGTGGTTCCTTCAAGCATCTTGGTGTCCCTTTTGGGGATAGAATCCTGGGTGGGATAGACAGTGCAGCTGACTCTGGGGGCATAACGCAGGGGCTGATATTCTTGTGATCGGATGCCTAATCTGCTTCAAACACCCACCTAAATAGCCTTTGTCCTGTGCGCTGGGCCGAGTCCTAGGTTTGTCCTGGGTGCCGGCTCCAGTCCCAGGTGTATCCTTTGTGCCGGTCCTGGTCCTGGCCATGTCCTGTATGCCAAACCCGGTTCCAGGCTTCTCCTGCTTTCCAGACCCCGTCGTGGGCTTGTCCTGGGCGCCAGTCCTGGGTGTGTCCTCCGTGCGGGGCCTGGTCCCAGGCATGTCCCGTGTGCCAGGCCTGGTCCCGGGACTGTCCTGTGTGCCGGGCCTGGACCTGTGCACTCTAGGATGTTTTGATCTCCCATCTCAGCATGGCGTGAGACACCATCTGTCCTGAGATGGCCTTGACCCCCCCCCCCATTGATGGGAGAGAACTGGTCAAGGAGATGGGATGGGAAAAGTGAGAGTGTGGGAGGTGCCAGGTAACCGAGGCAGGTTTGGTGAGGTCCCGGGCTCAGGAGAACCATCAGCTGTTGGGGAATTAGGTGTCTTTTCAGTCTTAAGCAAATAGGCCATCTCAAAACCCAAGCCACTGGTCATGAGGGACTGACCCTGGGGCGATTTGAGCTGCTGTGGTTCCCTCCTTGTGGATGGGGCCGCCTACACAATGAGTGGGCCGGGACCTCCGGGCAATAGCAAAGAAGGGCTGGGGGCTCCAGGGATGGTGAGGGAGGCCCGCGGGCTCCGGTGGGGGATGGCAAGGGGATGGCGAGTGTGGGCCAAGGGCTCCGGGGAGGATGGCGAGGGAGGGCCGGGGGCTCCGGGAGGGGGATGGTGACAGAGGGCCGGGGTTTCGGCTGGGACAGCGAGGAAGGACCGGGAACTCCAGTGCATGGCAAGGAAGTGTCGTGGGCTCTGGAGATGTCAAGGAAGGGTGGTGGTCCAGGATGTAATTCCCTGTTTCTCCTTGTGTTTCTCAGCGTCATCAGCATTATCATTATCCTGGCCGGAGCCATCGCACTCATCATTGGTTTTGGCATCTCAGGTATGCAGCTGCCATCGTGGTTTCTGATCTCTCTCCCCCTTCCCCTTCCCCATCATGGTCAAGAGGTCCCTACCCTCAGGATCCTTCCTCACAGGGTGTCCCAAGGGACCCCCACTCCCGTCTCCACTGAAATCCCAGAGTACAGACCCACTGCCAGACTGGCAATAGCCCTGGGCTGTGCCCGTCAGGGGCCGACCAACGCTGCCTCACCGGGGGCTCGGAGGGGAAGGGGCTCTGCTGGGATGGGGAGCCGGGAGGAAAGAGGAGAGGGTCAACGTTGCTGCAACCGATGGCGGGATCACCAGAACCCTTTGGCTGAACACTGGATTAATGGAGCTTGGGGGAGCTCACCCCGGCATGATGGGGGAAGTAAGTTCCCTTTTGCCAATGGTGAGGGAGAAGGGAGCTCTGGCCCCATCCACCCCCTCGAGTCTGCCGAGAAAGTCCCTGCAGCAATCCGGGAAGTGCCAGCAGCTACCTGGGCAGATCAACTTGGGCCCCTCATGAAGGGATCCTGCATCTGGGGACTAGACTTAGGCCTTCAGCCTCGGGGACCAATGTGAGATTTAGAGGTGATATTCAGTTATACAATTTTGTCCCCTGAACTTAAAGAAGCCCACTGACTGCACCTGAGTGCGGGTGTGGCTGAAAGGACCCATCCTAGACCCAGTCCCAGCTGCACCGTGCACAGAGTTAATTATCATTAATTATTATGGTATTTGTTAAGTGCTTATTATGTGCCAAGCACTGTTCTAAGCACTGGGGTAGATACAAGGCAATCAGGTTGTCTCACGTGGAGCTCACAGTCTTAATCTCCTTTTTACAGATGAGGTTACTGAGGCACAGAAAAATTAAAAGGCTTGCCCAAAGTCACCCAGCAGACAAGTGGCAGAGCCACAATTTGAACCCTTATCCTCTGACTCTCAAGCCCTTGCTCTTTCTATTAAGCCATGCTGCTTCTCGTTATGTGGTCCCTCATTATGTTGTCATGTTTGATGTCTGCAGCATCTGATGCCGTTTTCCCCTTTGCCTCCTTGTCTCTGGTTACTTTTGCTCACAGAGAGGTGCTCCTTTCCTGATGACAGTGTGCCATGCTGGTCTCCGCAGCAGTTGACTCCCAGTTTTCAGATGGGTTGTGGCATTGTCTGAGGCTTTGTTTCACAATGACCTTAATACTTTTCCTCCGCCCTCTTTGCTTTCAGTGTCCCTGCTTCTGCTCCCCATGCCAAAGCTGTTTGTGTCTCCTGCTGTCTCTCCCTCATTCTCCTCCTGTGTCCCACCCAGCATAGCCGTGTTGAGGTGAGCAGAGCTCTGATGCTAGGAGACCGACGTTGTTCCGACACGTCATCATCTACGATCGTGTCTTTGACATCAGATTAGTGGACACGGGCACCCTGGGTCAGGCCACTGCCCAATCAGGCCAGGTTCTGTCTTTGACAAGATGCCTGGAGGAATTATGGGCTTCCTGCCCTCCTGCCTTCTTCCTAGACTCTCCCCTCCCCAATTCTGACTCTGCCTAGAGTGACCCAAGACGGACCAACCAACACCCATGACTCTCCCCTCTCTATCCTTGACATTCCCTTAGTGACCCAGCATGGACTGCTCCACTCACAGAACTACATAAACCCCAAACTCAGTCCAACCCAGCTCTAAGTCTAGGTGGTGAAGAGCAGTAGGGACCCCAGGAGCCGAGTCTGTCACCTGCCTTTGATTTTTGCTTCTAAAGATGGTTTGCCTGGGGTCCCGGGGTCAATTTGCCTGGGGTCCCGGGGTCACTACCGTGTCAGATGTGGCCGAGATCTGGCCAATTCCCATCCCCGCAGCTGCCCTGCCAGCCTGCGGGGCCCCGGAGATCCCAGAGGCACTCCGATCCTTACGGTCCCTGGGGCCCCCTCAGGGCCACGACCTTGAGTTGTTACCTGCTGAGATTCTCTTGCTCGGCCCTGCCTTGCCGCTGCCAGTCACTGGGGTTCCCGGGCTTCTTGGGAGGGCAGTAGGGCACCGCTTCCCCTTCCTCCCATCCCGTTGTTCCACCCACCTGCCCGGCAGCCCTCCGCCAGCAGGAGCGGCTTGGCATGGCCTGGCATGATGCCATGGCCCTGCCTCCCAGTCAATCAATCAATCAGTCAATCAGCCAATGAGTGCTTGCTATGTGTAGAGCACGGTACTAAGTGTTTAAATCGATGCCACTTGGTGAATTTCAGGGAAACATTCCATCTCGGTGAGGACCCTGACGTCGGCAGGGAATCTGGGCCAAGACGGGATCCTCAGCTGCACCTTTGAACCCGACATCAAGCTGGGCGACATCGTGATCCAGTGGCTGAAGGAGGGGGTCGTGGGGTCAGTCCACGAGTTTCGGAAGGGCAAGGACGAGCTGGCAGACCAGGACGAGATGTTCCGGGGGCGGACATCTGTGTTCACTGACCAGGTGATCGTGGGCAATGCCTCTCTCAGGCTGAGGAACGTGCAGCTGGCTGATGCGGGCACCTACCAGTGCTCCATCGCCACTTCCAAGGGCAAGGGACAGGCGCAGCTGGACTACAAGACCGGGGGTGAGTGGCAGTGGCTGGCCGATCTGGCCGTGGCCCCTCTGCTGACTGAGGCCCTGATCCTTCACGGATAAACCCCCGGGCCTCTCTCCCGACTCCCAGTCCACCCAGGCTCCATGTCTAGCAGGCAATCACAGGCCGTGGGGGGAAAGGGGAGAGAGTTGAAGAGGAAAAGGAGGAGCAGCACTCCCTGGCTTAAGCCTATAGATGGGGCAGGGAGTGTGTGGGCGGAGCATGGCCAAAGGCATGGGGGGCGGAGTGCCAGGACTCCAGGGATTGTGGGTGGGGCTGGGGAGAGTGCGTGGAGTGGCCCCGGGGGAGTCTCGTGGCCATGGCCAAGGTCGCAAGGAGCTGGCCCAGGGATTTGTGTGCAAGGGACTCGGCGGGCATGAGAGCGGGTCTTGAGGTGTGTGTGTGTGAGGCTTAGCCTGGGCGTGTGGGTGGTGCCAGGGAGCCCTTGGGCGGGTCCCGGGGTGTGCTGGGGTTAGCCCGGGGAGGCGAGTGGATGGGGCTGACGCGTCCGCTCGCTCGCCCGCCATCCGGCTCACCGGCAGCCTTCAGCGTCCCGGAGGTGAACGTGGATCCCAATGGCAGCTCTGTCTGGGAGAGTCTGCGCTGCGCCGCCCCGCGCTGGTTCCCGCGGCCCACCGTGGCCTGGGCCTCGCAGCTCGAGCCCGGGGCCAACGTCACCGAGGCGTCCAACACCAGCTTCCAGCTGGACCCGGAGAACGTGACCATGATGGTGGTGTCCGTCCTCTACAACGTCACCGTCAACAACACGTACTCCTGCACGATCGAGAACAGCATCGCCAAGGCCACGGGGGACATCAAAGTGACTGGTGCGTCGCTCAGCCCGGTCCGCCTCCCCCGACCTTGCGAAGGGGTGGGTCGGGGAGCTGGGCCAGAGGAGGGTGGGCCAGGCCGGCGGGACCACCCAGAGCCTCTCCGCCTGGCCGATTTGAGCCTTAGGCCCAAGGATGATCTGTCCTCAGGGACGGCCTCCCCTCCCCTGCCTCGATCATGGTAGGAGAGGCAGCAGCAGCATCGTGCACTGAGCGCACTGTATTAGACTCTTGGCCGGTACAGGAAAACCAAGTGCCCCATTCTCCGCTCATGGGACGGAAGGGCAAGCCAGAGTGGGAGAGGATGTGTGGAGAAGAGGCTGGCATCCCGGGGTTGGGGGGTTCGGGGAGGAGGGCGGCCACGCTTGGGGAACGAGGACTGGACCTTTGGTCTGGACCGTGAGCCCGAATACATACCATCACGGATGGCTCCCGCCACCTTGAGCCCCGGGCAGTTGGCCCCATCCCAGGTCCGAGGTCCACGGGAAGAGGTTGAGCAGACAGTTGATTCCCCAAGGGGACAGAAGACAGGCGGGTAGAGGTGAAGGGAAAGGGGCTGCATAGGGGGCCCCGGGGAGGAGTGATGGTGCCGGTGGTTGGAGCGGTGGCCCCGGCGGTTTTCCCCGCTGACCCCGCGCCCGCACTGTCTCTGCCTTCCAGACTCCGAGATCAAGCGCCGGAGCCACCTGCAGCTACTCAGCTCCAGGGCCGCTCCGCCAGCTTCCCCGGCCAGGGCGGCCGGCTGGGCGATCCTCACCCTCCTTTCCCACTTGGGGCTCTCGTAGGACCCCTATCATCCCCAGGAAGCCAGGGCAGCCCAGGTGAGGTGGGCCGGGCCCGGGCAGGGCCGATGCAAGGCGGGCCGAGGTCAGGACAGGCAATGGGTGTCGGGCCCCGATCAGTCAGTTACCTTTGTCGTGGCCCTATGGATGGAGAGGAAGGCGTGGATTCCGGGGATGTCGTGGAAGAGGAAAAACAGAAAGGATTCAGTGACAGACTGGATATGAGGGTTGAAGGAGAGCAGGAGTCAGTGTTGATGCCAAGGTGGCAAACTTGGAGATGGGGAGGGAGGGGCTGCTCTCGACCATGATGGGAAAGTCTATGGAGACCAGGATTTGGGAGAGGAGATGACGAGTTCTGTTTTGGACGTGTTGATCATGAGGTGTTGGCAGGACATGGAGAAGAGTTTGTTCTGAAGGCTGGAGGAGAGAAGCAAGACTGCAGAGGAGGGAAAAGATAGGGGCTGGAGAGGTTTTGGGAGTCCTCTGCTTAGATATGGTAGTTGGAAGCCGAGGGAGCAGGTAAGTTCGCCAAAGGAGTGGATGTAGATGGAGAACAGAAGGGGACCCGTTGCTGAGCCTTGAGGCACTCCCACAGTTAGGGGGTGGGAGGCAGGGGAATCAGAGAAAGAGACTGGGAAGTCACGGGCAAAGAGATAGGAGGAAAACCACGAGAGGATAGTGTCAGCGAAACCCAGTTTAGATGTTGTTTCTGGGAGAAGGCGATGGACCAATCAATAGTATATTTAAGTGCTTATTATGTGCAGAGCACTGTGTGTGCTAAGCACTTGGGAGAGTGCAGCGCAAGAGAGTCGGTAGACATGTTCCCTGCCCATAAGGAGCTCCACAGTGTCAAAGGCAACCGAGAGATCAAGGAGCCTTAGGATGGAGTAGAGGACATTTGATTTGGCAAGAAGGAGGTTAGCGGTGACCTCGGAGAGGGCGGTTTCCATGAAGCAAAATGGGGGAAAAGACTGGATTGGAGGAGGAGGAGAGGGGAGTTGGAAGAGAGGAAGTGGAGGCTGCCCGTGTCAAGGTCCATTCAGGAGTATGGGCAGAGCCGGGAGGAATCATGGGGGCCAATGGCCTCTCTCTGCAAGGGGAGCCTGGTAGTTTCTCACTCATTCAATCCTATTTATTGAGCACTTACTGTATGCTGAGCACCTCAAAACCAGGGCTGAGAGAAGCCTGGCGCGGGGGCCCTCCTGGGGCCCCCAGAATTCACCCTGGGCATCCTAGAGGACACAGGGGCCGTCCACTCCACGTGCCCCCGCCAGCCCCGATCCTGGTGGATATTGGGAGGGCGGAGGGGGGACCCCGTCCCAGTTCCTCAACTCTTCCTTCAAGCTATTTTTCAGGGTTCGAGAAAACGGCCAGGCTCTTTTTTTAGCCTCCGCAACACCCGCCTCGGCTGAGACCTGTCACGTCTCTGGTTTGAGGAGGCAGGGGCCCCGGGAGCCTGGGGTGAACCTTCGGGACCGGAAAGCTGGCAAGCCCCCATCACCAAGATGCATCAGCCCAGCAAGCTCCCACCCAACTCCGGCCGCACGGCTCCCCAAAGGATCGGGCTGGATCGTCCGGACCTCCTCGGCCCGAGCCCTTCGGCCCACGCTTTGGCACTGCCTCTCTCCGGGATCTGGCAGAAATGTCCCCTCGCCCCATCTTCTCTCTGGACATCCCACCCCCACCCCGACCTTCCCTACCGAGCTTCCAGAAGCAGAGAGGGGCTGGACCCCTGGCCTCTGAAGTCCCGGTCTCTGGGTCCGTGCTGCATTGGCTCTCTTCCTCTCCCACAGATGTCCCTGGAGTCCCAACAGGCAGCTAATAAATGGCCTCTTTTCACCCCAGAATAGCCTTCTGCATTCGGGTGTTGGATCAAATCGTTGCTGGAGCCTGGTGCTCCGAATCCCTCCTCCCTGGAGAAATGGGAGGAAGCGTTCTTAGTTCCTGAAAGCAGGCGGAGAATCGGAGTCCGGGGGGCTTCGGGCTGGCCGGCCCCTCCCTGGAAAGTCCCAGGCGGCTGCCGCCGAGACCTCAGAGGTTTGCGGATCCCTGGGCGGCCCTGGCCGAGCCCGCTAAAGGCGATGGCGGTTGAGCAGAGTCAAGCAAGAGTTCCCGGCAGGGGAAGCTCCACGCGTTCGTGCTTTCCCAGCAGCTCTGCGGGCAGAAGGAAGAATGTTAATTGCCCGGCGGCCCTGTGCCCACCTGAGTAGCCCCTCAAAGGGCCCCTAGTGCCCAGGATCACGCACCAGCATTCCCAGGTGCCAGGATCCAAACAGGCCCGGGGCACGCGGGCTCTCGGCCGTCGGGACCGGGCCAGTGTCGATGGGGCTGATGCTATGCTGGGCTGGGGTTATGGAAAGATCGGGCTAAGGCTGAGCAGGGGCTGGAGCTATTCCAAGGTTGAACTGGGGCTATGCCAGACAGGGTTGAGGTGGGGCTGGGGCTATGCCAGGTTTGGACTGGGCCAATTGCATCTACAATTGTCTGCGCCATAAACAAACCAATTCACTAACACAGGATTCACCTGCCTAACCCAGCTGGTACCATCCAGGTCCAGCCTGGAGGAAGCCTGGTGAAGTGTCCATCCCGGACGCCTGCCCGTGGCTAAAGATGGACTCCCCCTGGCAAGGGCCCTCAGAAGGATGGTCTGGTCAATGCTTACGAGTCGTGTACCCCAGGAACGGGGGGCAAGAGGCCCTCCAGCAGCCTCTCCCTCTTCTCTCCACCTACTCCCCTGCCAACCCCTCTTCCTTTCCCTTCCTCTTCTTTCCCCGCCACCCGTCCCAGCCTCTGCTCTCCCGGCCTCTCCCCATCCCTCCCCGAAGTCCTCGCCAAGCAGCAGGGCCCCGTCCGGAGGTTCAGAGGGGCGATGAGCACTGCCCAGTGCTGGGCCCCGGGCGGGGCACGGGGCCTCTGCGGAATGCTGGCCGAATTAGTCCCCTCTGCTGGCAAAGGGCGGATGCTCCCCCTGGGGTCCGATTATAGGGTTTGCCCAAGGACTCGGTTGTATCAGAAATCAGAGGAAACAGATGAAAGGGTGTGTGTGTGTGTGTGTGTATGTGCGTGGGTGCATGCGGGGATGGGGAGCGTTGCGGAAACCTCCAGAGTGTCTTGATGTTCTCCCTGTGGTGGCCACGTCCTAGCCACAGAGCAGCTCTGGGCCAGCCAGGACCGCCCACAAACAGCCACGTGGCATGCAAGGAGCTGCCCCCTCCCAACTCAGTGGGCATTGGGCATCAGCATAAGGCCTGCTGGGTGACGGTGAAGGGCGTGGTGGGGACGGGGAGGGATGCGGATCCGGCTCACGGAGGCGGGCCCAGGACCGGTCACTTGGTCAACGTTCCTCAGGCCGCCCGTGGAGTCCGCTCTGGGCACGGGAGGTGGGGGGGGGGTCACAGTGAGGCAGGCCGTACGAAGAATTTGGAGTGGAGGTCGGGGTGACTCAGGCTGTGGCTGGGCTGCTGTGGACACCTTGCAGGGCCCACTGTGCCGATAGCCACAGGGTACAATGCTCCGGTAGAGGTAGGCCAGAGCCCTGGGACGCCGGCGGCCGCGGACCCCGGTCTCGGGGCCACTGCTAACCTCGGCCGGGGTGGGGAGCCTGCGGGGGTGGCGGAAGGGCAGGGGAAGGGGATGAATGGGGATTTCTCAAGGTTTCCGGAAGGACTGTGAAGTGCTGAGGGAGCTGGCGGCCCTAGGGTCCCTCTCCCCTCATTGGATAGAAGATGGGGGCCTCGTTGGGGTCCCCACCGGGGCCTGTTCTGGAGCTGCGTGGGGTGGGGGCGGGCAGTCGGTCCCTCACTCGTCCCTCAGTCAGTCAGTCGGCACCCGCGGTGTGAGGGTGCTGGGCCGGGCCCCTGTCGCGAGTGCCATTTCACAGAGCACTAGAGGTGAACGACCGGCATCGAGAGCAGAGAAGCAGCGTGGCTCGGTGGAAAGAGGCTGGGCTGGAGACTCGGAGGACATGGGTTCAAATCGCAGCTCCGCCGTTTGTCAGCTGTGTGACTTTGGGCCAATCACTTCACTTCTCTGTGCCTCAGTTCCCTCCACTATAAAATGGTGATGAAGACTGTGGGCCCCACGGTTGGGATAACCTGATGACCGTGTATTCATTCATTCAATAGTATTTATTCAGCGCTTACTATGTGCAGAGCACTGTACTAAGCGCTTGGAATGTACAATTCGGCCACAGAGACCATCCCTGCCCAAAGATGGGCTCACAGTCCAATGGGGGGAGACAGACGGACAAAAACAAGACAACGTAATCACGATAAATAGAATGAAGGGGATGGATACCTCATTAACAAAATAAATAGGGTCATAAAAATATACTAATGTTGGTATTTGTTAAGCCCTTACTATGTGCAGAGCCCTGTTCTAAGCGCTGGGGTAGATCCAGGGTCATCAGGTTGTCCCACGTGAGGCTCACAGTTAATCCCCATTTTACAGATGAGGTAACTGAGGCACAGAGAAGTGAAATGAGCACAGTGCTGAGGGGAGGGGAAGGGGGAGGGGGAGGAGCAGAGGGAAAGGGGGCTCAGCTGAGGAGAGGTGAAGGGAGGAAGGGGGAGGGAGCAGAGGGAAAAGGGGTATCCTCCCCAGCGCTTAGAATAGTGCTTTGCACATAGTAAACGCTTAACAAATGCCATCATCATAATTATTATTATTCTTGTACACAGTGGGAAACGGATCAATAATCGAAATCCCCGAAAATCAGGCCGTTGGCCAGGCACGTGCTATCGGTGCGGCCGGTAGAGCCGCCCGCCCGGCAATGCCAGAGCCCCGCCAGCGCCCCCCATCGGCAGCGGCGGCAACGGCCCCGCCTGCCGCGAGTGCCCGGATTTGCGATTTGATTGGCTGTCCGTAGTGTCAGTATAGAGGCAGGGGCCTGATTGGGCGCCGTTACGACCCCCGCCGGCCAGTGATTGGAGCTGGGCGGGAGCAGTGGGCGGGGATTGGCTGGCAGCCCTCGGGGGCCGCTCCACCCGGTTTCACGGAATGCGCATGCGCGTCCACAGCGCAGCCGGGGGAGGGGGGCGGGGCCGCTGCGGTGGCGAGGAGTTGGGCGGGACCTGGACAGCGGGACGCCTGGCCACACGATGAGAGGCCGCTAAACGGGTACTGGGGAGCGGATACCGAGTTTCTCGTTTCAGGAGAAGAGTCCCAAAGACAGATTTCATTTTCGTTTCATTCAAGAGAAGCAGCGTGGCTCAGTGGAAAGAGCCCGGGCTTGGGAGTCAGAGGTCATGGGTTCCAATCCCGGCTGTGCCACCTGTCAGCTGTGGCGACAGCACAGGCCTGAGAGTCCGAAGGTCACGGGCTTCCCCACATGTCCGCCGTGTGACCATTGGGCAAGTCACTTAACTCCTCTGGGCCTCAGTGACCTCATCTGTAAAACAATGGGGATTTAGAGTGTGAGACTTGTGTTCTACCCAATTAATTTGTATCGACTCCGGGGCTTCGAAGAGTGCTTGGAAAATAGGCGCTTAATGAGTACCATAATCGTGATTATTACTCTCCGAAACGCCTAGTACAGTGCTCTGCACACACTAAGGGCTCGAATCCCAGCTCTGCCACTTGTCAGCTGTGTGACTGTGGGCAAGTCACTTAACTTCTCTGTGCCTCAGTTCCCTCATCTGTAAAATGGGGATTAAGACTGTGAGCCCCACGTGGGATAACCTGATTTCCCTGTGTTTACCCCAGCGCTTAGAACAGTGCTCTGCACATAGTAAGCGCTTAACAAATACCAACATTATTATTATTATTAAATACTATTGCCGGGATCTGGCAGAAGAAGCTTCTCCGCTGCCTCGAACTGTCGTGGACCCCAGACTTGAGCAGGCCTAGGGTCCCTGGGGCGGGGGGATGGGGACAGGGATGGAGGGAACCAGGATGGGGCGTGAGGGGGGAAAAGGGACCTGTGCCAGGCGACCTTCCCTGGGGGCCGCTCTCTGCCCCAAGCCGGCCCGGTCCCGCACTCTCAACCCCGACAACCCGAGTCCCGCAGCTGGCTCGATTCTATTTATTGCTATTGTTTTTGTCCGTCTGTCTCCCCCGACTAGACTGTAAGCCCGTCAATAGGCAGGGATCGTCTCTGTTGCCGAATTGTCCATTCCAAGCGCTTATTACAGTGCTGTGCATATAGTAAGCGCTCAATAAATACTATTGAATGAATGGCACCGGCTGGTGCCCTCCGGTCCGGCTTCTCATCGAAGGTCCAGCCTCCCCTGCCAGGTCCGCCAGTCCACCAGGAGCCCCGTCCGGATGCCTGGGTGTGTGTGACCTTCCCGAGGCCCCGCCGGGGGAGTGACACGCGTTTCTTGTCCGCCCGCGCCATGGGAGGCCTCACAGCCGCTCCTCCGGATGGTATAAACAATCCCTTCGGGACGGCTGCTCTTGCCTCGACTCCCAGGGCCTCGTCTCCCGGGATCCGCGGTTACTGGGTTCTTTCCTGCCTTGGACTTTTCCCGGCTGCCGAGTTTTCCCTTTACCCTCGAGTGCCAGGCTGGTTGGGGCCAAGTCTGCGCAGCTGGAACGGGGTTAAAGGTCCGCCCTCTGCCCCCCGAAATATTTGCCCCCTTCAGCTCCCACACAGTTCAGGAGCCCCCTGGCTGTGCCCTCGTATCCGGGGACAGGGCGGGCGGGGCTTGGAGGGGGGAAGGGAGGTGGTCTTCTAAGGACAGGCCTCGTCACTTGATTCTCCGTGTTTCCAGCAGTTTGCAGTGGGCCGACTTGAGGTCTGTGGAGTAATTTGGGCAGCCGCGTGACATCATAAAGATGGTATTTATTAAGCAATTACCGTGAGCTATATGATAGGGCCAGGGCAATCCCAACTGCGTCCTCATTTCATTCATTCATTCATTCATTCATTCATTCAATAGTATTTATTGAGCGCTTACTATGTGCAGAGCGCTGTACTAAGCGCTTGGAATGTCCAAATCGGTAATAGAGACAGTCCCTGCCCTTTGACGGGCTTACAAGTCTAATCGGGGGAGACGCTCATTCCAAGCAGCGACCCCCCATCTCCCAGCCTGAGCCCCCCTTTCCCTCTGCTCCCCCTCCCCTCCACCCTCTGCTCCTCCCCCTTCCCCTCAGCACTGTGCTCATTTCTATATATTATTTATTACCCTATTTATTTATTTAATGAGGTGTACATCCCCATGATTCTATTTATCTCGATAATGTTGTCTTTTTGTTTTGTTCCGTTCTGCTCTGCCATCCGTCTCCCCCGTTTAGACTGTGAGCCCGTCATTGGGCAGGGATGGTCTCTATCTGTTGCCGAATTGGACATTCCAAGCGCTTAGTCCAGTGCTCTGCACATAGTAAGCGCTCAATAAATACTATCGAATGAATCTCCCCTCCCCACAACGATCCGCACAGCCCAAGTAGGATCCAAGTTGGAGAAGCAGCGTGGTTCAGTGGAAAGAGCCTGGGCTTCGGAGTCGGAGGTCATGAGTTCGACTCCCGGCTCTGCCACTTGTCAGCTGGGTGACTGTGGGCGAGTCACTTCACTTCTCTGGGCCTCAGTTCCCTCATCTGTAAGATAGGGATTAAAAGTGTGTGAGCCCCAGGTGGGACCACCTGATGACCCTGTATCAGCGTGGCTCAGTGGAAAGAGCATGGGCTTTGGAGTCCGAGGTCATGAGTTCGAATCCCAGCTCTGCCACTTGTCAGCTGTGTGACTGTGGGCAAGTCACTTCACTGTGCCTCAGTTACCTCATCTGTAAAATGGGGATTAAGACTGTGAGCCCCACGTGGAGCAACCTGATTCCCGTGTCTACCCCAGCGCTTAGAACAGTGCTGTGCACATAGTAAGCGCTTAACAAATACCAACATTATTATTATTATCTCCCCCAGCGCTTAGAACAGTGCTCGGCACCTAGTAAGCGCTTAACAAATACCAACATTATTATTATTATTATTATTATTATCCAGACGGAGGCTCCAAAAGAGCCTCACGGTGGCGCCCGAGGCCCATAACCGGCTTCGTTGTTCCCTCATTCGGTCATTTTTATCGAGCGCTTCACTGTGTGCAAAGCACTGTACTAAGTTCTTGGAAGAGCACGATATAACAATAAACCGACGCATTCCCTGCCCACACTGCCTTGCTGTCTGCAACCGCGCCCAAGTCCATCAGCTCCAGGTTTGCCCCCGGAAAACTTTCCCAACTGCAAAGGCCTCAATCGCGAGCGTCCTCGTGTTTGTTTGGGCGTCGTGGGGTGGAAGTTTGCGATTAGAAGCGCACGCAGTGTGGGAGCCTGCCGTGTAGGTGGGAGGCAGCCGCTCTAGTCAATGGGGGAGAAGAAATGGGGCCCCTGGATATTTTCAGGAAGAAAAGCACCGCCCCTGGAACCGTTTTATTCCTAATCATTAATAAAATATTCCCCAAACATTTTTTATGTGCCAAGCGCCCTACTAGGCACTGGGATAGATACAAGATAATCAGATGTGGTTAACGGTCCCTGTCCCGCGTGAGGCTCCCTTCCTAAGGGGAGGAGAAAACCCACATCTGATGCCCATTTTATCGATGAGAGAACTGAGGTCCAGAGAAGGTAAGTGACTTGCCAAACCTCACACCTCAAATTTAACATGTCTAAAACAGAGCTTATCTTCCCACCTAAACCCTGCCCTTCTCCTGACCTTCCCATCACTGTAAACGGACCCACCATCTTTCCTGTCTCACATGCCCGCAACCTTGGCTTTATCCTTGGCTCCTCTCTCTCATTCAACCCACATATTCAATCCATCACCAAATCCTGTTGGCTCGACCTTCACAACGTCGTTAAAATCCACCCTTTCCTCTCCAACCAAACTGCTACCACGTTAATCCAGTCACTTATCCCATCCCACCTTGATTACTGTATCAGCCTCCTCGCTGACATCTCCTCCTCCTGTCTCTCCCCACTCTAGCCTGTATTTCACTCTGCTGTCCCGAACGTTTTTCTACAAAAACATTCCGGTCATGTTTCCCCACTCCTCAAGAGACTCCAGTGGCTGCCCATCCATCTCCACATCAAACACAAACTCCTCACCATTGGCTTTAAAGCACTCAATCACCTTGCCCCACCTCTCCTCACTACTCTCCTTCTGCAACCCAGCTGGTACACTTTGCTCCTCTAAATACTAACCTCACTGTACCTTACTCTCATCTCCCTTACTGCTGACCACATCCTGCCTCTGGCCTGGAACGCCCTCCCTTCTCAAATCCGATAGACAATTACTGTACCCGCCCCTTCAAAGCTCATTGAAGGCACATCTCCTGCAAGAGGCTTTCTCTGACTAATCCCTCCTTTCCTCTTCTCCTTCTCTGTCACCCTGATTAGCTCAATTCATCCCTCCACCCAGCCCCTCGGCATTTATGTTCATATCTGCAATTTATTTATATTACTGTCTGTCTTCTGCCCTAGACTGTAAGCTCCATGTAGGCAGGGAGTGTGTCTGTTATATTGTACTCCCCCAAGCACTTAGTACAGCAATATGCACAGAGTAATTGCTCAATAAACATGATTGACTGACTGACTGACTGACTGACACAGTTGGCAAGTGCATAGGTCAGGGAGACCCCCGACTCCCAGGCCCCCAAAACAGCACGTCAGCTGTATAGCAGAGAGTGGGAGAAAGGAGAGGCTGGAGGCGGGGAGTCCGAAAGGAGACTACTACAGTAATGGAGCGGAGAGATGATGATGATGATGATAATGGTATTTGTTAAGCGTTTACTATGTACCAAGAACTTTTCTAAGCGCTGGGGGAGATACAGGATCATCAGGTTGTCCCACGTGGGGTTCACAGTCTTAATTCCCATTTTACAGATGAGGTAACTGAGGCCCAGAGAAGTGACTTGTCCCAGGACACACAGCCGACAAATGGAGGTGGGATTAGAACCCACCTCCTCCGACTCCCAAGCCTGTGCCGTTTCCACGAAGCCACGCTGAGAGATGAGGGCTAGGGGGTGGTCTGGGTGGTCACCTCATCCTCACCTCAGTGCTTGGCACATAGTAAGAGCTTAACAATACCATAATTAATTATTACTATCCCTAGCTGTTTGGGGTTTGAGGAGCGTGGAGAGCAGCAGGGTGCCCAATCAGCATGAGCTCTGATGGGGAAGAGGAAGAACTGAAGCACTTCCAAGAGGCCTGAGGCAAAACCTCCAAAACTATGACCCTGCAGTAGATAATGGGGCAGCAGCAGTTCCTCAGCTTTACTTGGAACAGTAAGAAATGCAGAGATTGCCCTAAACAGAGATGTTGAGAAGACTGCAGATCTAAGAGGCAGAGCAAACACCATGGGTAGCAAATGCAACAGTGCAGCAGCAGTGCATCTTTCAATGCGTACTGTCTGTAGGATGAATTATTATTCTCCCATCTGCCACCTCAGCATTTTTGTGCCACCTTAACATTTACACATCTTCATATTTATCCTTCTAGTCTCAATTTCCTCGCATTTGTTATCATTTTGGGTCAGTCTACCCCGCTTGCCTGTAAACTTCTCAAGGGCCCGTCTCCAATTCTGCCCTTGACCGCTCTTGCAATCAGCCTTCCACTCACTCCACTCTATAGAAATTGGCCTAAGGTCCCCAGTAACCTCCTTCTAGCCAAATCCATTGACCTCTACTCCATCCTAATCCTCCTCAGCCTCTCACTTGCCTTTGCCCCAGTGGACTACCCCCTCTCATTCGTTCATCCATTCAGTCGTATTTATTGAGCGCTTACTGAGTGCTTGGAATGTACAGTTCGGCAACAGAGACAATCCCCGCCCAACAACGGCCTCAGTCTCCTGGAAACACCCCCTAATTTTGGCTTCATTGACACTGTTCCAGGTTTTTCTCCTCTCTCTCTGGCTGTTCCTTTTCAATGTTTTTCACCAGCTCCTTCTCGGCCTTCCATCCCTTAACTGTGGGAGTCCCCCAGAGCTCAGTTCTGGGTCCCCTTCTCTTCTCCATCCACAGCCACTCCCTTAGAGAACTCATTCACTCCCACGGCTTCAGGCCCCACACAGTTCAGGAGTCCCCTGGCTGTGCCCTCGTATCCGGGGACGGGGGGAGGGGCTTGGGGGTGGGTGGGGAGGGGTGGTCCTTTAAGGACAGGCCTGGTCAGTTGATTCTACCTCTAGGCAGATGATTCCCAAATCTATCTCCCTAGTCCTTACCTTTCTCTTCTACATTCTCATATTTCCTCCTGCCTGCAAGACGTCTTTTCTTGGACATCTCACTGATACCTCCCAAACTAGAACTCCTCATCTTCCCACCCAAACCCTATTTCTCCCAGAAAGTTCCATCACTGTAGACAGCACCACTATCCTCCTGCCTCACAAGGCTGTAAAACCTTGGCATAATCTTTGACTCACCTCTCTTATTCAACCCAGATATTTAGTCTGTCACTAATCTTGGTTCTATTGCCACAGCATCCCTGTAAACTGTCCCTTCTTCTCTACCTGAACTGTGAACACGCTGATCCAGAAACTTATCCTATCCAGCCTTGACTACTTACTGCTCTCTCTGCCTCCTGTGTCTTCCCTCTCCAGTCCATACTTCACTCAGCTTTCTAGATCACTTTTCTAAAAAAATTCCTTAGTCCACATCTTCCCTCTCCTCGAGAACCTTCAGCGGCTACCCATCCATCTCCATATTAAACGGGAACTCCTTACTGCTTTAAGGCTTACTACAACCCAACCCACACACTTCACTTCTCTGATGCCAACCTGCTCTATCAATCGATGCTGTTTTTCGAGTGCTGACGGTGCCGAACCCTTGAGAGAGTACAATACAATAGAATCGATAGTCCAAATCCCTGTCCGTGAGCACTTGCAGTCTACAATGGGAGACAGACATATATGTAAAATTACAGACGATGGAAATGGTAGACTATAAGAATGTCAGTCAGTGACGTTTATTGAGCTCTTACTGTAAACTGAACACTGTACTGAACACTTGGAAAGTACAACAGAGTTGGGAGACACTTTCCCTGCCCTTGTGTATCTTATGTACCACCTGTAATTGCTTTGAATGTCTGTCTCTCCCTCTGGACTGCAAGCTCTCTGTGAGCCGAGGTTATGTCTTCCTACTCTGTTATACCATGCTCCCCCAAGTAGAGGACTCTACATTCAGAAGGCACTCAGTGTATTTGACTGATCGATTAACTGGGAAGGATTGTTAGTCATTGGTCTTTTCAGCCATTCATGCACAGGAGAATAAAATTTCACTGGTATTAACAACTCCTTGAAACCCCTACAGACAACTAAATGTGCACGTGTGTGTGTGTGAGTGTGTTTAGGACGGAGTCTGTGTGATCAGGGGTCTGAATCAATCAGTAATATTTATTGGGTGCTTACCGTGTGCAGAACAGTGTACTAAGCCTCGGGTGAGTACAATACAACTGATGTATTTGTAGGCCTAAAAAAACCCATTCAGTTCATGTCTCTCCACTACTGCAGGACCTCCAGGGTTTCCCATCCACCTCCGCATCAAACAGAAACTCCTCTTACCTTCGGCTTTGAAGTTCTCAATCAACTCTCCCCCTCCTACTTTTCCTCACTGATCTCCTACTACAGCCCAGCCCACACACGCTGCTCCTCTAGCACCAGCTCGCTCACTGTGTCCCAATCTCACATATCTCGCCGCAGACCCCTTCCCCCTAGTCTGGAGTTCCCTTCTGCTCCATATAAACCAGATCACCATTCTCTCCCTCTTCAAACCCTGAGAAGCAGCGTGGCTCAGTGGAAAGAGCACGGGCTTTGGAGTCAGGGCTCATGAGTTCGAATCCCAGCTCTGCCACTTGTCGGCTGTGTGACTGTGGGCAAGTCACTTCACTTCTCTGTGCCTCAGTTCCCTCAACTGTAAAATGGGGATGAAGACTGTGAGCCCCACGTGGGACAACCTGATTCCCCTGTGTCTACCCCAGCGCTTAGAACAGTGCTTGGCACATAGTAAGCACTTAACAAATACCAACATTAACATTATTATCTCTTTGGAGAGGCCTTCCCCGATAGAGGTTTTCCACTTTTTCCCAGCTCCCTCTCCCTTTGATGTCATCTATGCAATTGGATCTGTACCCTTTGGGTGCCCTCCGCCCCATAGTGGTAAGAGCACCTGCTTGGGAGTCAGAGGATGTGGGTTCTAATTCCAGCTCTGCCACTTGTCTGCTGTGTGACCTTGGGCAAGTCACTTCACTTCTCTGGGCCTCAGTTACTTCATCTGTAAAATGGGGATTAAGACCGTGAGGCCCCCTGTGGAACAGGGGCTGTGTCCAACCTGATCACCTTGTATCTACCCCAGTGCTTGGAACAGTGCTTTGCACATAGTAAGTGCTTAACAAATATCATTGTTATTATCATTACTTATTACTTATATTAACTTTTGTCCCCTCCTCTAAACTTGTAAGCTCGATGTGGGCAGGGAATGTGTCTACCAACTCTGTTGTACTCTCCCAAGCACTTAGTACAGTGCTCTATACACAGTAAGCACTCAATAAATACCACGATTGATTAATTGTAATTGAATAGTAAAAAACTCAGAGTAAAAATTATTCAACTTTCCTCAGCAGGATGTCAGTGGTGCCCATATGTTGGCCTGGCAGCACAAGGGAGAGAGGGCCCAGTTCCCACCCTGCAGATCCCACCAAGATCACCATCCCATTTCCCACCTTTGCCAAGACTACAACTGAATGTACTGCAGCCCAGGACTTCCGATGCCACGTCCCGAGACTACCAGTGCCATGTCGCCCAACCCCGGGACTTCTGGGGCTATGCCTCAGACCTCCCTGTGCTGCAAACCCTTTTTTTGGGAGCCTGCTCATCTGATCCCTAGCCCTCATTTCTCCTGCTTGTAATTTTTCTCCATCCCCTACACTCTCTTCTTTTCCACTCTAAGTGGCCAGACACTACCTCAAGTGCACGGAGCACAGAGTGGGTTCCCCATCTGTCGCTGGTTTGTTTTCCAACACAATCTGTTCCTGTCCCCATGTGTCTCCGCCTGGCAGTTCCCCAGCAGAGCGGCTGACAAGGCGGCCTCTCTGGAAGCCTGGGTGGGGGACAGACTGGGGGTGACACCCTCTGAAGCTTGAAAGGGGGCAGGTTCAAAGGGGCCGCTCCACCAAAAGCTGCTTCTCCTACAGGAAGAGGGAGGCAAGCACACAGACATCATTTCCATAGAGCGTGCTGGCCCTTTGGGGGCCGGGGGCTGGTGGAGCAGGGGGAAAACTTTGGTCTGTGACACCTGCACTGCCTTCATCTGGCTCCAAGAATCAATCAATCAATCATCAATAGTATTTATTGAGCAGTTACTGTGTTCAGAGCACTGTATGATACATCAGAGCTGGTAGACACGTTCCCTGCACACCAGAAGCTTACAATCTAGAGGGAGAGATGGACATTAAAATTAATTACGGAGATGTACTCAAGTGCTGAGGGTGGGGTGACTGTCAAGTGCTTAAAGGGTAGAAATCCAAGTACACAACGATGCAGAAGAAAGAGGGAGTAGGGGAAGTGAGGACTTGGTCTGGAAAGGTCTCTTGGAAGAGATGTGATTTTAAGAAGACCTTGAAGGTAGGAAGAGTCTGTTTGTCCTATATGAAAGGAGGAAGGGGCTCCAGAGCAGAGGGAGGAAGTGGGCAAGGGGATCAGCAGTGAGATAGATGAGATCAAGGTACGGTGAGTAGTTTGGCATCAGAGGAGTGAAGCATGTGGACTGTGTTGTGTAGTAAATCGAGCTGAGGTGGAAGGAGGTGAGATGATTGAGAGCTTTAAAGTCAATGGTTAGGAGTTTCTGTATCATACGGAAGTGGAAGGGCAACCACTGGAGGTTCTCGAGAAGTGGGGAAGACGTGGACTGAATTTATTTTAGAAAACTGATTGGAACAGCAGAGTATGGGGTGGGCTGGAATGGAGAGAAACTGGAGACAAGGAGGTCAACGAGGAGGCTGATGCAGTAGTCAGGGTGGGTTAGAATAAGTGCTTGGATCAGCGTAGAAGGAGTTAGGATGGAGAAGAAAGCGTGTCGTTTGAAGATGTTGTTAAGGTAGAACTGCCAGGATTTCGTGGCAGATTGAATATGTGCTTTGAAAGAGCAAGGTGAATCGAGGATAATTGAAGATAGTTGAGGATAACGCCAGTGTTACAGACTTGTGAGTCAGGGAGGATGGTGTGTTGTCTACAGTGATGGGAAAGAGAGTGGTAGGACAGGATTTGGGTGGAGAAATGAGGAGTTCTGTTTTGGACATATTAGGGCACTCAAACCTGGAAGAGTTGAGGGAATTTTAAAGAACTAGGCAGTATTGCCTAATGAAAAGTGTACGGGACTGACAGCCAAGAAATCGGGGTTCTTGCCTTGGCTCTGCCTCCGGTGTACTGTGCAATCTTGGATCAGTCATTTAACTTCTCTGGGCCTCAGATTCTTCATTTGTAAAATGGATATAAAAAACCTCCCTCCCACTCTCATAGGCTGCGAGCCTCATGTACAGCAGGGACTGTGTCTGATTTGATTATCCTGTACCTCCCCGAGGTTCATTCATTTATTCATTCAGTCATATTTATTGAGCACTTACTGTATGCAGAGCACTGTACTAAGAGCTTGGAAAGTATAATTCAGCAACAAATAGAGGCAATCGCTGCCCACAACGGGCTCACAGTCTAGAAGGGGGAAGACGGACATCAAAACAAGTAAACAGGCATCAATTTAAATAAACAGACATAACACAGTAGGAGCTTTATGAATTCCATCATCACCATTATCGGCATCACCATCATCATCATCACGATGGTTCTCATTGTCCCTGGGAGAAATTTCCGGAAAGCCTGGGGTCAGGCCCCAGAGCAAGGCCAGGACCACCTGAGCTGGAGGTGTTGCTGGTGTGAATGTCAGGGTGCCCCCCAGGACTCTGAGCCCGACACAGGCCAGCCTGGGTTGAGGAGGGGGTGACTGCTGGACTGTGGAAGGAGGGGAAATGGCTATCCGCTGGGGACCCCCTTGGCTGGGGAGGACACACCCAGGTCCCTCCTGGATGCCCATCCCCCTTCCTGAGCCTCATTTGGGATAAATGACTGCCGAATCCCTATTACTATCATTATTATTGTACTTGTTAAATGCTTACTGTATGCCAAGTGCATACTATGTGGCAAGCACTGTACTAAGCACTTGGGAAGAAACAAGATAAGCAGTTTAGACACAGACCCCACCCCACACGGGACCCACAGCCTAAGTAGAAGGCAGTAGGAAAGAGCACAGGTCTTGGAGTCAGAGCACCTGGGTTCTGCCAATTGCTTGCTGTGTGACCTTCAGCAAGTCACTTTACTTCTCTGGGCCTCAGTGTCCTCAACTGTAATATGGGGATTCAATACCCGTTCTCCCTCCTACTTAGACTGTGAGCTCCTTGTGGGACAGGAACTGTGTCCAGCCTGATTGACCTGTAACTTACCCCACAGCGTAGAACAGTGTTTGACACATAGCAAGCGCTTGACAAATACCATAAAAAAAAAATCCCCAGTTTTACAAAAGAGGGAACTGGGCACAGAGAAGTTAAGTGGCTTGCCCACGGTCACACAACGGACAAATATTAGAACGCAGGTCCTCTGACTCTTTCCTTTACGGCACGCTGCTTCGCTAGCGGCAGCCATGGGGTTGCACGGCCCCTGGGGTGAAGAGGTCTTTCAGACATCCCAGCCGGCGACGAGCAGCCTCCCCAGACGGACCATCGACATGCTCCTTTCTTTCTTGGGGCTTTCGTTCTTCCCGGGTTAACAAGGAAATGACCAAATCGGACCCATACACACCTTCCCCTCTGCGGAAGGGGACCGATCTTGCCTTCTGATTATGCTTCGCGTGTCGCCAAATCGTCACCAATCTTCAAAACTCTCCAGGAAATGGCTAATTCTTCCCCGGTCTAGGTTTGAGAATACAGATTAGTGTCACCCAGCGGTAGGGAAAGCAATCAGGACAGCTATGAGGCCGCAATAAGAAATGTGAAATGGGTCATTTAAACCCCCAGCTCAGCACGCTGATGCTGGGAAATTTTTTCACCCAAGGACGGTTCCTTAGAGGATGACACCCAAGGTGGGACACCGAGGAAGAGTCAAAGGGTAGGGAGGAGGGAGTCGGGGGCGTCTCGTGGTCCCTGCCGGGTCGCTGGAAGGAGTCGGGGTTGAAGAGGGGACGGTCAGGGTGTCGAATGGCCTGTGCTGGGTCGCTGGGGAAGAGTCAAGGTTAGAGAGGAGAGAGGGAGAGAGGGAGGGAAGGAGGGAGGGAGGGAGGGGTGTTGTGTTGGGAGGTCTGTTTTGGGCCCCCGGGGGGGACAGTTAGGGATGGAGAGAGGGGTGAGGGGAGTTGGGTGGTTTGGGCGGGGTCAGTGGGGGACGGTTAGAGTCGCAGGGGAGAGAGTCGGGACTGTTGAATGGTTCCTAAGGGTGGGGTCCAGGAGGGCGAGCGGAACACCGTCGATCGTAGCGTTGCGGGAAGAGAGGGGCGGGGTTTGATGGTTGGGAGCCCGCTCGTTTTTTTCCCTTCCGACACGGGCAGGTAGGAGGCCAATTCCTACCCTCGCCGCTCCGCCCCCTCCGACCTTCACCTTTCCCTTTCGCGGCAGTGAGGAGGGGGCGGGCCGGGGGGCGGGGGGCTGGATGAGGGGGGCGGAGCGGGGCGGGGAGGGGCGGGGAAGGGAAGGGAAGGGAAGGGAAGGGAAGGGAAGGGAAGGGAAGGGAAGGGAACGGAACGACCCCTCCCTTTCCTCGCGGGAAGCGGGGGAGCCGCAGCCGAGCCCCGGCCAGGCCCGCTGGGGAGGAGCAGGAGCAGGAGCAGGAGGAGGAGCAGGAGAGGGCCGAGGAGCAGCCCCGCCCCGCCCCCCATTACCGACTCTCCCTCAGCCCCGCTCCGGATTCCCGGCTCGGAAAGAAGATAGAGCCGGAGCGGGGCCCCGGCCGCCCCCCTGCCCCGGCCGCCCCCTGCCCCGACCGCCCCCTGCCCCCGGGCCGGGCCGGGCCGGGCCCCGCCACCCCCATGGGCCCGTCCCGGGAGAGGCCAATCGTGCTGGTGCTGCTGAGCCTCGGTGAGCGGGGCCGGGCCGGGCCGGGCCGGGCCGGGCAGGGAGGGGGGCGCGGGCAGGGGGCGGGCAGGGGAAGGGAAGGGAAGGGAAGGGAAAGGGTCTCCGGGGGCGGGGGGCAGGGAAGCTTCTGGAGCGGGGGAAAGGAAGGGGAGGAGGAGAGGCGGGGGAGGGGGAGGGGGAGGGGGAGGGGGAGACTCCCGGGGGAAGCGGGGGAGGAGGAGGAGGAGGAGGGGGAGAAGGAGAACCGCGCCCCGCGGCCCCCGGGAAAGGGTCCGCCGGCCCCCGGCCGAGTTTGCGGTTGGAGCCCGTGGTCCTTGGCCTCTGCCCCCGCCCCCGCCCCCGGGAAGAAGGGGGACTCCTGCGGCCCGGGGGCCGACGTCGCCCCCGCCCTGCCCCCACCCCCGGGGCGGCGGGAACCGGCCGGGACCGGCCAGACCCCACACACCCCGCCCCGGGCCCTCCGGCCGCCCCTCCGCTGACCCACGGGGCCGCCGACGGGGGAGGCCCCGCCGAGGGGGGAGGCCCCGCCGTGCTGACGACGCCCCTTCGCCCCTCCGCGCCCCCCACCGCCCCCGCCGTCGGAAAAGTCCTTCTCTAATAAGAATAATGATGGTATTTGTTAAGCGCTTACTCTGTGCAAACCACTGTTCTGGGCGCCGGGGGAATGGAAGGTCATCAGGTTGTCCCACGTGGGGCGCCCAGTCTTCATCCCCATTTTCCAGATGAGGTCTCTGAGGCCCAGAGAAGGGAAGCGACCGGTCCAGAGTCACACAGCTGACGAGCGGCGGGGCCGAGATTAGAACCCACGACCCCCGACTCCCCAGCCCGGGCCCTTTCCTCTGCGCCGCGCCCCTTCGAGACGGCCGGTCGGTGGGCGGCCGGAGGCGCCGTCCTAGGACGGGTCCTAGCTGGCCCCATCGTCTGTCGGGCCCTAGCCGGCTCTTCTCTCCCCACCCGCCCCTGCCAGTTGATGAATTGGGGGGGTCCCAATCCGTCACTTGTATCTATTAAGCAGTTGTACTCAATGCAGACCACTCTACTAAGCGCTTGGGAAGGTACAAAGAAGCAGCGTGGCTCGGTGGAAAGAGCCCGGGCTTGGGAGTCAGAGGTCATGGGTTCTAATGCCAGCTCCGCCACTTGTCAGCTGTGTGACTTTGGGCCGGTCATTTGACTTCTCTGGGCTTCAGTGCCCTCATCTGTAAAATGGGGATGAAGACTGTGAGCACCACGAGGGACAACCCGATTGCCTTGTGTGCTCCCCATCGCTCGGAACGGCGCCTGGCACAGAGTAAGTGCTTAACAAATACCATTATTATTATTACAAAATAACAGAGTTGGTAGACACGTTCCCTGCCCACGTGCACTTACAGCCTAGAGGGGAGACAGACATTAATGAGAGATATATAAATTACGGAGACGTATATAAGTGCGCTGGGGGCCGAGGGTGGGGTGAATAAAGGGTGTAAATCCAAGTGCCAGGGTGACCCAGAAGGGAGTGGGAGAAGAGGAAATGACCGATGAGTAGGGGAAGGCCTCTTGGAGGAGATGTGCTTTCAATAAGGCTTTGAAGGTGGGGAGGGTGAAAGGGGAGGGACGGAGATCCAGGCCAGAGGCAGGACTTGGGCAAGAGGTCAGTGGCAAGAGAGACGAGATCGAGGTACGGTCAGTAGGTTGGCATTAGAGGAGCAAAGTGTGGGGGCTTGGTTGTAGTAGAAGAGCGGCGAGGCAAAGTTGGAGGGGGCAAGGTGATCCAGTGCTGAAAAGTCGAGAGTAAGGAGTTTCTATCTGATAGGGAGACGGGTGGGCAACCGCTGGAGGTTTTCGAGGGGTGGGGGTACCTGAAAGTTAAATCCAAGGTCTCGCCCATGGGACCCTTCAGGGTCCTGGGATGCATTCCCAGGCCAGGCCCTGGATTTCTGGGAGCTCCCAGTTGTTGTGCAGCCGGCTTGCCAGGTGCCAGCTCCTCCCCGGCCTGCCGGATGCCGGCTCCTCCTGCCAGCTCCTCCCCAGCCCACGTCCCGGAGCCTGGCAGAAGGGGAGGTGGGCAGAGCGGGGCACCCGGGGATCCGTTGGACCTCGGCCACTCCTCCTGCGCCTTGTCTTGCCACCACTGTCGTCACTCTGGGTCCGCGGCCCTGTGTGGGAGAGAGTGACGAGAAACCAACTTGGGCCCCGTGCTCCTTAATAGCTCTGGCCGCCACGGGAGGTGAAACCACGGGATTGTCTGTGGGTTTGAACTGGACCAGCCCTGCTGTCCCCACCCTCTGGGGCAAATCCAGGCCTGGGAGGGGCCCGTGGCCTCCCTCCGCACAGCCTCGGACATCATTCTTCTAAATGCAGGGACTGCCGGCTGCTGGCCTCCCTCGGTTGGACTCCGTCGGAAAGAGGCTGCCTCTGCCCGCCTGGCCCCACCGCCCAGTTGATCCTCCCAACAACCCCATCAGGCCGGCTTCATACTGGTGCTGCTGGCTTTGCAGACTTATCGACTCCCCCCTCCTGCCTGACTCTAAGGTGCTTGAGGGCAGGGAGGATGTTTCTTATCATTAGCTTACACCCCCCCCCCCCCAGATGGTGCTCAGCAAATGCCATTTTTGGATTTGTAGTGGCAGCTGCTCTCTGTGGGAGCAGTGGGGGCAGGAGTGTGTGTGTCTCGAGTTATGCTTGAAAGATAATAATAATGGTATTTGTGAAGCGCTTACTATGTGCAAAGCACTGTTCTAAGCGCTGGGGGGGATACAAGGTGATCAGGTTGTCCCACGTGGGGCTCACAGTCTTCATCCCCATTTTACAGATGAGGGAACTGAGGCGCAGAGAAGTTAAGTGACTTGCCCAAAGTCACAGCTGGCAAGCGGCAGATCTGGGATTTGAACCCATGACCCCTGACTCCCAAGCCCGGGCTCTTTCTACTAAGCCATACTGCTTCTCTAAAGAGAGTGACAGGACCCACACCCCACCCTTTGCCTTCCCCTTTCCTCCCCTTCCCTCCCCTAGGGCTTCCCTGCTGTCCAAGAGAGACACAAAATAATAATGATGGTATTTGTTAAGTGCTTATTATGTGTCAAGCACTGTTCTAAGTGCTGGGATAGATACCAGGTAATCAGGTTGGACACAGTCCCTGTCCCACATGGGGCTCACAGTCTTAATCCCCGTTTTAGAGATAAGGTAACTGAGGCCTGGAGAGGTGAAGTGATTTGCCCAAGGTCACACAGCAGGTGTGTGAGCTGGGATTAGAACCCATAACCTTCTGACTCCCAGGCCTGAACTCTGTCCACTACACCCTGCTGCTAGCTATTGGCAACTACTTAGATATCAAGGGGAAGCAGGAGCTCGGGAGTGAACCCATGAGACACATCTTTAGAATCTCAAAAATATACCGGTTGGCAGAAAAAGGTCTAGAGGGTTTTAGGCTGCCTGGCTAGAAAACTGGTTTTGGGAGGAAAGAGGAACCTGGTGGTGAGGGAAGGGATTGAAGTGGGAGAGGGTCTTTTTTTTTGTGTGTGTGTGTGTGTACGTGTGCGCACGTTCACGCACGAATGTGCATGTATGCATTGACGCAAGCTGTTGTGGACCCCTGGCAGCTCAGGAATTTCACTCTCCTTAGGGCAGCAGGCCAGCTGAGAAGCAGCATGGCCTAATGCAAAGAGCACAGGCGTGGGAGTCAGAGGACCTGGGTTCTAATCATGGCTCCGCAATTGGCTTGCTGGGTGATCTTGGGCAAATCCCTTAATTTTTCTGCACCTCATTTCTCCTTTTCTCCCTCCTACCTAGACTCTGAGCCCTTCATGGGACAGTGACTATGTCCAACCTAATTTACTTGTATCTGCCCCAGTGCTTAGAACAGTATTTGACACGTAGTAAGTGCTTAACACATGGTATAAAAAAGCCACACCTCCCAAAGAAGCTCCTGCCTGTGGAGATACAGTTCTCCTGCTTTTCAGCAACCACTTCCTCCTTGCACTGGGTTCCTTGGACCTGGGGTGGGGCGGGGCTTCTGTAGGTGGAGCAGTGGCCAGGTGTCTGCCTGCAGGGGTTGGGTGGAGCCACCAGAGGACTGCTCTGGACACAGGTCCTGGACCCCAGGCCAAATAGTCCTGTCGCCCCAGGGCCGGGCGGGATGGCTTCTCTCCACTTCTGCCCTTTAGACCCAGCTTGCCCTTTGCCAAGCCGGGGGCCCTGGAGGCTTCATCTGAGGGGGGTCGAAGGTGGGCAGAAGGGCAGAGCTCAAGCCTGAACCTCCCTTTCCACTTTCGGGTCCCTCCTGGCTCTTTGGCAGGTGCGAGTCCCAACCCACATGCCGCTGAGCCATGGTGGCCACTCCCCAGGGATGCTGGGAGCGGTGCCCGCCACAGGGGTCTGAACCTCATTCCAGTTTCGCTTATCCCAAACCTCTGCCAAAATTTAGAGTTTCCAACCATGCCTGAAAAGACCCCAAATAAAAGATTTCGTGGTCTGTTCGCTCTTTGACGCTTTCTGCCTCCCAGCCCCACCTCCACAACTAAAATTTCCATCCCCAGCCCCTGCGCTCACAGGGATCAGTTGAGACCTCTCATTTAAACCCTGTGTGTGTTGCTCAGAAATTTTGTCCTGGGCATTGATTGGGAAAAACATAGTGTGCCCGTGCTCTCTCTCTCTCTCTCTCTCTCTCTCTCTCTCTCTCTCTCAAATTTGGGGGGTAGAGGAATCGATCAATCCTGTTGAGTGTTTACTGAATGCAGAGCACTGGACTAAGCGCTTGGAAAAGTACAATGCAATAGATTTGGTAGGCACAATCTCTGCCCACAGAAAACTTACAGTGGGGGGCAAAATGCCAAAAAAATTCCAGAAAGGAGAAATAGTAGAGAATAGGGATGTAGACATAAGTGCTGTGGGGCTGGTGTGAGTAGTCGAGTATTAAAGTGCTTAAGGGTTACACAGCTGAGTGCACAGACAACAGAGTGGGGAGGGCAGGTAGGGGAAATGAGGGCTTAACCGGGAAAGGCTTCTTGGAGGAGATGTGATGGTTGGATGGTTTGGAAGGAGGGGAGGATTATGGACCGTTGGATATTGAAGAGGAGGGATTTCCAGGCGCGAGGGAGGTTGAGGGCAAGGGGGTCAATGGCAGGATTGAGATACAGAGAGTAGGTTGGCCTTAGAGGAGTGGAGTGTGAGGTTTGGGTTATAGGAGATCACCAAGGGAAGGTAGGAGGAAGAGAGCTGATTGAGTGCTTTAAAGCCAGTGGTACAGAGTTGCTGTTTGACTCAGAGGTCATTGGGGTTTTTGAAGAGTGGGGAAATAGGGACGGAATGGTTTTTCAGAAAAATGATCTGAGCAACCGAGTGAAGTATGGCCTGAAGAGATATATCCAAAACAGAACTCCCTATCTTCCCACTCAAACCGTGTCCTCCCTTGTCTTTCCCATATTGTGGACAACATCACTACTATCCTCCCTGTTTTACAAGCCTGTAACCTTGGCATTATCCTCAACTCATCTCTCTCATTCAACCCACATATCCAATCTGTCACCAAATCCTGCCGTTCTAAGCAGTGTGGCTTAGTGGATAGAGTACAGACCTCAGAGTCAGGTCTTGAGTTCTAATGCCGGCTCTGCCACTTGTCTGCTCTGTCACCTTGGGCAAGTCACCTCACTCCTCTGTGCCTGTTACCTCATCTGTAAAATGGAGATTAAGATTGTGAGCCCCATGTTGAACAGGGACTGTGTTCAACCCGTTTTGTTGGTATCCACCCCAGTATTTAGTACAGTGCCTGGCACATAGTAACTGCTTAACAAATACCACTATTATTATTATTAGTAGTATTATTGTTATTATTCTACCTTCACATGGCTAAAATCTGCCCTTTCTTCTCCATCCCAACTGCTACTATGCTGATCCAAGCACTTATCCTACTCTGCCTTAATTACCACAGCAGCCTCCTCATTCACCTCCTGTCTCTCCTGACTCCAGTCCTGACTTCACTCTGTTGCTCGGATCATTTTTCTACAAAACCGTTCAGTCCATGTTTCCCCACTCCTCAAGAACCTCCAGTGATTTCCCATCCACCTCTTCAATCGGAACCTCCTTACCATAGGCTTTAAAATCAGCTTGCCCCCTCCTAACTCATCTTGCTGATTTCCATCTACCACCCAGCCCGCCCACTTCTCTCTTCTAACATCAACCTACTCGCTGTGCCTTGATCTCATCCATCTCGACACTGACCCCTTGCCCGTGTCCTCCTTCTGGCCTGGAACCCCTCCCCATTCATATGTGACAGACACACTCTTCCCACATTCATATCTTGATTAAAATTATATTCTCTCGAAGAGGCTTTTCCCAAATAAGCTCTACTTGCTCTTCCCTCTGCATAACCTATGTACTTGGATCTGTACCCTTTAAGCCCTTGATATTCACCTTTAGCCCCACGAGTTACGGATAGGTACGTATCCGTAACTTCTTTAATGTCCAACTACCCTTCTAGATTGTAAACTCGTGTTGGGCAGGGATCATATGTACTAACTCTGCTGTACTGTACTTTCCCAAGCACTTAGGCCAGTGCTCTGCATTCAGTAAGCATTCAATATTTTTTTTAATGGCATTTAAGCACTGACTGTGCGTCAAGCCCAGTTCTACGCGCTGGAGTAGATGCAAGTTTACCAAATTGAACACACTCCCTGTCCCACATGGGACTCACAATCTAAGTTAGAAGGGAGGAGGATTTAATCCCTATTTTACAGATGAGGTAACTGACACACAGAGAAACTAAGTGACTTGCTCCAGGTCACACGGCAAGCAATTGGCAGAGCTAGGGTTAGAAGCCAGATCCTCTAACTCCTAGTCCTGTGCTTTTTCCACTAGGCCATTCTGCTTCTCCTAAATAAATGCCACTTATTTATGATTGGTGAATTAGAGAGACGGGAGGCAGGGAGGTCAGCAAGGAGGCTGATGCAGCAGTCAAAGTGGGTAATAAGTGCTTGGATCAGCGTGGTAGCGGTTTGGATGGAGAGGAGAGCGTGGATTCTAGAGCTGTTGTGAAGGTAGAAATGACAGACTTTTGAGGCATTTTTGAAGTCTGGCTAAACCCCAGCTGCAAAGCCAGTGTATTCATCCCCCGATCCCCCCAGTAGTCAGCTGGGCTCTTACAGCCATACTGCGTGCGGCAGGGGGATGATGGCACCGTCTCCCGGTGAGAACGGCAGATCAGTCCTAAGCCTGCCTCACCAAGAACCCATGCAGAGGAATTGATTCTAGGGTTTGTGGCTTGTTCGGCACCAGTCACGCTCTCTCGTCCCTGCTGGGCTACAGAGCGCAATGGCTGAATGTGTGCCCTTGTGTGTCCAGAGTCCTGATGACAGACTTCAGGCCTCGGTGGAGATCGGGGGGAGTGGAAATCTCCTACCCGAAGCCACTCTGCCACTCTCCGCAGCTGTTCTGAAATCTGCCTCTCGATCTCCCGGAGTAGAAAACTGCAACCCCTCTCTCGACTGACTACTGCCCCCCAGACTGCTCTGGCCACTGCAGAGTCTTCTCCAGGTCCTGCCACAGCCTGTTGCTTGGTACTGTGCGGCACCAGGTCGTTAAAAGTGTTGGTCGTGTCCTCCCCGCTTGCATGTGGCCCCTTCAGCTCAGTGTAGAGCAGCTGTTTGGCTATCCTGCTGTTGTCCTTGCTCCCCAGGCTGAGTGGCCACGATCTCAATGCCAGTGAACTGACGATGGTCCAGGCCCTAGTGGTTGACAGTCAAACCCCGCCCCCTGATGTGGAATAAGACAGGAGCATGTCTTCCGGGCAGAGGTCACTCCTGTGGCTGGCTCGGGTCTCCCGGCCGTATTGACGGCCGGATCCCACACGGTTCTGTGGACCTGCGGCTTGTGGGTGAAGCTTGTCCCGCTGTGTCCCTCTTTCAAAAGGCAGGCCAGCTTTCTCGAGTCTGTTATGTGCGTTGTTGGAGAGCACACGTGCCTAGGCAGCAGAATTTGGCGACCGCATCAGGTTCTGTGTTGCTCACGGGTTGGATCTCCTGGTACGGAGTGGCACGTGAAGCGGGTTTCCTCTGGGGCTGCGTTTGGTCCCTGTCCCTGGGCAGGCTGTGTTAGCGATGCCCAGGCTTTTGGTCCCTGAACTCAGATCACACCTCCGGCGGCGCTCCCCCGATGCTCTCAAAGACCCTCCGCGCTTCTCCCGGAGTGCTGGTTGGAAGTTTCCCGATGAGGTGAAAGCAGATCTGTCACCACTGCCAACAGTGACGTTTCCTCCCCCTCGGGCCTTTGTGGTATGCAATGGTATCACTGGGATTGGCTGTGACTCCCGGCCCCCTTCTCACATTCCACCCCCCTCCCCCCAACAAAGGGAGTGGGAGGGGGTGAGGGCGCCCCCCTTGTGGGCCATCTGGCCCCCCCGGATCTGCTTTCCGTTTCCCGGTGGCCTGACGCTCTGGCTCATCCGCCAGGCTATTGACATTCCTACTTTCCCCTCCACATGTCGGTCTCCACGGGGCGAGTCCCCCGGGCCGAGAGTGATGAAGAGGAACGACTTTGATTCAGGCCCTCCTTCCCTTCCGCTCGGGCCTGACTCGGCCCAACCGGGCCCCGTTCCCGCCAATCCTTGTCGGGGCCTGAGCTCAGGGCTGGTCCTGCTGTGACAGGCCCGGCCTTCCGCCCGGCCTGCCCTCCGCCCGGCCGGGCAGCGGCTCCCACGGGGCTCCGCCGAGCCGCCTGTGGAGGCAGGTTTGTCCCCGGGGCCCCGGAGGAGGGGCCAGTGGGATGTAAGCCTGGTTGCTAGGGGAGCCGGCCATGAGGCCGGCCCCTCCCTGCCCCGGCCTGGGTGCGCCTTGCTAAACGTCACAGGCTACTACTGCAGGCCATGGCCCAAAGCTGGCTACCGCTGCCCAAGGACAGTGCTCACTGCCCTGACAGGGAGGGCCGGGGGGCATGGGGCTATTCAGCTCAGTAGGTAGGGGTGTCTGGGCCCAATGAGGGGGTCTGGGTTTCCCCCCCCCCCCCCCCCCGCCTCTTAAATGCACCGGGTATCAAGTGGTCCTGGGGCTCTGGTTGGAACAAATGGACACCATCTCGGGGACTGTCTGTCTCTGACTCAGTTTCTCCTGGCACCCCTGCCCTGGACCGTCTCTGTGGGATTGTCTGTCTCTGATACAGTGTGCCCCCTGGCACCCCTGTCCTGCATAGTCTCCCTCTGGCATTATCTGTCTCTCAATCAATCAGTTGTTACTTAATGAGTGCTTACTTGCAGAGCACTTTGCAAAGTGCTTGGTGTACAGTACAGCGGAATTAGCAGACACATTCTGTGACCATAACGAGCAGTTTAATAATAATAATAATAATAATGGTACTAGTTAAGCGCTTACTATGTGCCAAGCACTCTTCTAAGCACTGGGGTAGTTACAAGATAATTGGATTGGACACAGTCCCTGTTCCACAGGGTTCTCACAGTCTTAATCCCCCTTTTACAAATGAGATAACTGAGGCCCAGAGAAGTGAAGTGACTACTTGTCAATGGTCGCACAGCAGGCATGTGGTGGAGGTGGGATTAGAACCCTGGACCTTTCATTCATTCATTCAATAGTATTTATTGAGCGCTTAATATGTGCAGAGCACTGTACTTAGCGCTTGGAATGTACAATTCGGCATGTACATTGGAATGTACAATTTCCACTAGGCCACGCTGCTTCACTCTAGGGGGAGACAGACATTAGTATGAATAAATTCATAAATTTATAATATATAATATATACATAGTCTTTGACCCGGTGTCCCTCCGGTACCCCTTCCCTGCCTTATCTTTGGGACTATCTGTCTCTGGCTCCACCCCCACCCCTGCACTCTCCCACCACACTCCCACCACAATCCCAGCCTCCCAGGAGAACAGATCGGACAAGGCAGACCCTGCTGCTCCAGAGAAGCCACTGAGAACTCGGATTCGATGGAGGAGGGGTGAGGAGTGCCAAGAGCGGTGCTTTCCAGAAACCCAACAATGGGTCTTTCCAGCTGATGGGCCGGGGGCTTGGGTGCCGGAGCTTTCCGATCTGGAGCCAGCTTCCCTCCAGGCAGCGGTAACCTGCCCCAATGACTGGGCTTAGAGCTGCGGCTGAGGGTGTGGGACGCTCAAACAGAGCCTGCTCTGGAGTGGCCCCTGGGCGGAGCCGGCTTTCCTCTAATCGTTCTACTTCTATGTGTGTCCCGCTCCATTCCCTCCCCTGCGGCCCTCGCCGCCGCGCCCTGACCCTCCTCGGCCTTCCTGTGGGCCTGAAGGGACGACTCTCGGGCTGGCAGGGTTCATGCGAGGTTGGTTCCTCCCTGTGGCCCCTGGGCTTCTCCTGGAATTGGGCTGGCAAGGTTCATGAGGGCTTAGTTCCTCGCCATGGGCCCTGGGCCACTCCTTGGGCCGGCAGGGTTCAAGCAAGCTTGGTTCCTCACTGTGGCCTCCCGGGCCAGCCGCTCTATGGGCTGTGCTGGCAGGATTCCCTGTGGCCCCCAGGCCTCTCCTAGAGCTGTGCTGGCGTGGTTTGTGCGGGCATGGTTCCTCTCTGTGTCCCCTGGGCCGCTCCTCGGGCTGGCAGGGTTCATGCAGTTTTGGTTTCTCGCTGTGGTCCCCGTGCTCCTCCTCAGGGCCAGGCTGGCTGGCGGCTGCCGCCTGGCCCTCAGGGTATGAGGGTCTCGGGCCCTCGGGGACTGGAGCTTGGAGCTTTTTCCTGGTGGGCCCAGACTCCTGCCTGTTGGGCTGTTTCCAGCTCCTATGGGACTCCAGGGATGCTCTCAACAGGGCCTGGGGGGGCCCTGAGTCTCTAGATCGCCAGGTCCTAGGCCAGCCTGGAGGCTCCCCGGGAGCAAGGCATTGATTGTGTCTACCGACCCTCCAATCCTCTCCTCAGCACTCAGTTCAGTACCCTGCGCGTGCTAGGCCAGGCTCCATACTAGGGGATGTCGGTGAAATGCTGCTGTTCAGACCTTGGGAGAACCGGGATGTGTCTTTTTGCCTCATGGGGACGAAGAGGGGCCAGTCCCGGGGTCCCACGCTCAGTGTCCAGGAGAAGGAGCCGACTTCAGGTCTGTCAGGCCACCCAGGAACGGGTGCTGTCCAGGAATTAGGCAACTTTGGACCAGCCACGTGAGCCTGGGAGTCGACAGCATAGGGGTGCACATGTGTGTGATGTCGGGAATCTCCTCCTGGAGAACCACGGCCGGGAGTCCGACCGCCGGCAGAGCCAGCCTCCCGGGAATCGGCCCGGGAAGCAGCCAATCTAGAGCGAGAAGTAGGTCGCCTTCTCCCCCACCCCCCCAGAGTGTGCCTCCCCAGGGCTTCCCACTTTTGCACATCTTCCAGCCTTCATCTCCTGCCCACAGCTCAGTCGTGCCCGTCTCATTCATTTATTCATTCATTCAATCTTATTTATTGAGTGCTTACTGTGTACAGAGCACTGTACTAGGAGCTTGGGAAAGTACAATACAACAATAATGAATGACAATCCCTGCCCACAACGAGCTCACAGTCTAGGCGGGGGAGACTGAAATCAATACAAGTAAACAGACATCAATATAAATAAATAAAATTACAGATACATACGTAAGTGCTGTGGGGTGGGGAGGGGGGGAAGAGCAAAGGGAGCAAGTCAGGGTGATGGATGAGAGGGGGAAAATGAGGAAAAGTGGGGCTTACTCTGGGAAGTCCCCTTGGAGGAGATGTGCCTTCAGTAAAGCTTTTATGTGGGGGAAATTGGTGGATTTGAAGAGTGAGGGAGGTCCAGGTCAGAGGTAGGACGTGGGCCAGGGGTCAGCGGCGATATAGGCGAGATCAAGGCCCTACGCATGGCCTGGAACCACCCCCTTCTCCCCGCCATGGCCCAATCCTGGTCACAGCACGACTGCTCCTGGAAGCCAGGCTGGTGGCCCAGTGGGAAGGGCGAGGCACTGGGAATCAGAGTTGGAGGCCCAGCTCTGCCAAGGGCCGGTTGATGTGGGCGTGGACCGCATGAGTCATCTGCTACCTTCCACCCTTCGCCCGGGCTCGGATCTCCGTCCATGCCCCTGAATTCCCATCTGCTTCCCTGATAGGTTCCCAGTGCCCTGATCATGTCAACTCAAACCCTCTTTCCTCCTGCAGCTGCCAAGCACTGGTAGATTTTCATCCCATCCTCAGCACTCCTGTACATTTTTATCTGGATTTTTGTTGGTATACTCAATTTCCGATTCTGTTATTTTGTCCAGATGTAATGAACTACTTCCTGCTCTAGCCTTGTTTTTCCTGCTGTGCCCACTCTTTGTAAAATGTATCTGTCAGGCCCCCCACCAGATTGTTAGCCCCTTGAGGGCAGCCAACATGTGCCCTCCTCCCAAGTGCCTGGTGTGATTCTTCACACTCAGGCAGTGCTCAGAAAATGCTTTGGACTGATTTTTTTCCACTGCGCCTCCCCCGCAACCCGCATCCCCACCCCCTCATCACTTGTCTCCCCTTCAGTTGGGGTGTAGCTAGATTTGAGTTCTGGGGGAGATTGGGTGGGGATGGGGTGAAGGGGTAGCAGAGCAGCCTGGGAGAGGAGAATTGATGTGTGGTTCAGTGAACAGACTCGATTCGTTACTCTATGAAGCAGCTTCTCGGCATCTTGTGTGGCAACTATATATTAGATACCTGAACTGCAGTGAGTATGATCCCCCCCCACCACTAGAGTATCGAGGCTCTCGTCCCCAAGACCCCGTAGCCTCACTGTTAGCCTCACTGTTGGGTGAGAGAACCCCCATCCCTGATCCTTTGGTTTGGAGGGGGGGTCTCTGTGACCTTGGAGCTTGGGCCAGAAAACACCTATCTGAGCTACCTGGAACTGACCGTCTGGGCACTAACACTGCTCGGGCTCTATCGGCACCCAGATGTGGAGGGACCTGGGCTGAACAAATGCTCCTGGAGCAGAAGCCCAGTGGGAGACAAGCAGGCTGAGAGAGAGGTGAGAACAGTCAGGGGAATCAACCGAGCTATCAATAGATGGTACTAATTGAGTGCTTACTATGTGCAGAGCACCGTACTAAGTCCTCGGCAGAGTACAAGGCAGGGAATAGTAAGCATTTAATTAATATCGTCAGCATAATAGCAGTTTGGATGGAGAAGAAAGGATGGATTTTAGAGGTGTCATAAAGGTTAAAACGACCGGATTTAGTGACCGATTGAATATGTGAGTTGATTGGAAGAGTTGAGTTGTGGATAATGCCCAGGTTATGGGCTTGTGAGGCGGGAAGGATAGTGGTGTTGTCTTTAGTAATGGGAAAGGCACAGGGAGAACGGGGATTGGGTGGGAAGATGAAAACTTCTGTGTCAGTCGGCAGAAACAAAGCCAGAGGCGCCGGAGCCAGGGAAGAGAAGGGGAGAGTCCGTTCAGACGGCCTTGCTCCTGCGGGGCTTTCCTTGGGTGATGCGGCTGGGATGCCAGGCTGCTGGTGTCCTAGGAGACCTCCTGGATGGGACATTGTAAGCTCCTCGTGGACAGGGATCTTGTCTATCAACTCTGATATATTGTACTCTCCCAAGCACTTAGTACAGTGCTCTGCACTCTCTTGGGCTTGACTGATTAAGAGAGAGTTGTGTGCAAGTGCAGGCCACGGGGTCGGGGGAGACAGTGACTAGGTGAGTTCTCTGAAGGGGGGGGGATGGGGGAGGGCAAAGGTGACTGCATGAGTTCTTCGGAGCTTGGGGATGGGGGAGGGGGACGCGCGTGAGTTCTCTGCAGCGTTGGGGTGGGGGAAGGGGAGGGTGACTGCGCGAGTTCTCGAACCTGGGGATGTGTGAGAATGTAGCTCTCTATGCTAGGGTGTAACCCCAACCCCTATCCCACCACTGCTTCTAGGCTGTAACCACTCCCCCAACCAGTGCTGCGAGGCTGTAACCGCTCCCCCACCCCGCCTCCAACCACTGCTGCTAGACTGTGACTACCCCCCAGCCCCCCCAACCACTGCTGCTAGACTGGAACACCTCCCCGCAACTACTGTTAGGCTGTAACCGCCAATCCCTCCCCGTCCCCCCCACTACACACCCCCCCCCATGTGAGGCTGTAAGCTCCCTCTCCTACAGCTGCTACATTTTAACCCCCCCCCCCCCCCGCCTGAACAGCTGCTAGTCTGTAAACTTATCCGACCTCAACCCCTGCTAGTCTTTAAACTTACTCCCACAACCACTGCGAGGCTATAAGCTTCTTCCCCCACTGTTGCTAGGATTTTTTGCCCTTCCCCTGCCAGGCGCTAGACTGCAAGCTTCTCTCGCTGCCTGCTGCTAGGCCTTAACCTTTCCCGACCCCCTCTGGCCCCCCAGCTCTGTGCCCTCCGTGCCGCGGACGAGTTGTGAACATTTCCATGACGAGCCTCGTTCGAGTGGTGGGCACCGAGGCGGTCATCCCCTGCCGCGTAAGTGACTACGAGGGCCCCAGAGAGCAGAACTTCGACTGGACCTTCTCTCCCTCGGAGGGCTCTTCCTTCGAGCCCGTCGTGAGCACCTGGGAGCCGGCTTTCACGGCCCCGCTGTTCGAGCCCCGCGTGGCCAGCGGGGAGATCCAGCTGAGGCGGACGGGCCACGACGGGGTGGAGCTTCTGATCCGGCCCGTCGGGCCTGCCGACCAAGGGCGCTACAAGTGTTCAACCCCCAGCACCGACGCCACCGTCCAGGGCAACTATGAGGATGTGGTCCACGTCAGAGGTCGGTCCCACAATGGCGATCCGAGCTTCCTGGGCCTTGGGGGGACACGGGGCCCATCGTAACCAAGAACTAGACTGTCCCCCTTTTGCCTCAGCTGATTTATCCAATCCTCGGCTCTAGGTGCCGACCCCCCTGATGCCCCCAGAGAGCCCCTGGGGGACCAAGCCCTCACCCCGATGTCCCAGACAACCCCTGGGAGAGCGAGGCCCTCCCAACACCTTCAGATAGCCCCTGGGAGAGCAAGCCACACCTCCACCACCATGTTCCCAGGAGAACAGCCTTTTATTCTATCTCTGTTCTTTAAATTTCCTCCCAATGGTCCCACACAGCCCCTGGTGAGGGAGGCTCCCTCGATCTCCCCAGAAAGCCCCTAGGAGAGCGAGGACTCCCTAACATCCACAGAAAGCCCCAGGGAGAGCAAGCCCCCCCCTCCATGTTCCCAGACAACCCCTAAGAGAGACAGAGGCACCCCTCTAACATTCCTCCAGAGAGTCCCTGGGAGAGTGAGACTGCCCCTTGATGCTCCCAGGAGAGCGAGGCCTACCTGTCACAAGACCTTTCTATAAAAAAGTTTGCCATTGCAAACAGCAGTAAAATCCAAGCGCACCCCCCCAACAGAGTGTGTTCTGGTTAGGTGATTGACTGATGGATGGGTGGGTAGAAGGGTTGAGGTGGCTGTAAAGAAGAAGGCGTCTTGGCCCCAGCCAACAGGGGAGCAAGGAAAGGGCTCAGGTCCACCGAGCAGAAATCTGCCTGTTCACGAGGACTAGATGTTGCCCTACTGCCTCAGCCTGCGATTGGCTGCTTGGGTGCTCTCCCCGACGCCACTCCCCCAGCCCCAACTGGCACAACTGACTGTTCAGGCAGGTGAGGGGGTTGGAGGGAACCGCGGGCTGGTCACTCCGGTGGGAGCAGCCACTGGCCCCGAGTCACCCCTGCCATCGTCTGAGACCTCGCGCTGGACTCTAGTTGGGCCTGGGCTTGGGAGCAGCCAGTGGGATCAGAGGCCAGAGGCCTGGGGCAGGAGAGGAAGGTAAATTGATTGACATTGGGGAAAAGTCCTGTTCTCCCTCCCTCCCCCACCCCACCTCTGCAGGCCTCGGTCACACGTATCCCATGCCTTTTCCTTCCCTTGCCAGGGACTGCTTTCTGCAGGGGGCACTACCCCCTCTCTTCCCAGGTGGTATTCAGGGAGGAGCATGGGACAGCGACTCCCATCCATGATGGGCTGAACGTTGGACATCCCGCTTGGGGTAGAGGCAAGGGAGGCAGTGGTGAGGAAAATGTGGTCACATATCCACCTCTGGGGCGATAGACTGGCTAGATCCCTCCAACTCCCTGTGGTTGAGGCTGAGGGCAGAAGGGTGGGGGGTGGGGCTGTGGAGTGGAGAGTAACAGAGCTTCCTCCCGCAGTGCTCACGGACGAGCTGCATGTGGGCGCAGGAGGCCAGGAGTCTGCATCTTTGCGCGTGGCCCAAGGGGACCCGTTGGAGCTGCAGTGCTCCGCCTCCACGGCCACCGCGGAGCACACTCACCTAGCTGTGCGCTGGGAGGTCTGGCGGGGCCCGGAGCGGCACACCGTCCTCTCTCTGACACACATGGGCCGCCTCCGCCCCGGCCCCGAGTTTGAGCAACGCTACCGAAGCGGAGACGTGCGCCTGGACACGGCCGGCGAGGACAGTTTCCGCCTGTCTGTGGCCCGGGCCCAGCTGGGGGACCAGGGCGCCTACAGATGTGTGGTCAGCGAGTGGGTCAGTGAGGCCGGGAGCTGGCAAGAGATCCAAGAGAAGAGCGTGGATGTGGCGAACGTGACGGTCCACCTGACCGGTGAGTGTCTGAGCCTTTTCGGACCACTGATCGGTGCCACTCAGGCCCTGCGAGTCTCACTGAGATTGGAGGCTGGAGCTGGGAGGCCAGGGTAGGAGGCACAGGGCATGAGGCCCCAAGCCCATCCACGTTGCTTCGGTCACTCAGCTCCCTTGCGCCCCGCTGCTCCAGTGTAAGACACTCCCACCGGCCAGCAAGGCCACGATCTTGCTGCCTGCGCTTGGTCATTGCTTGGGGAGGGTCCCTGCCTGATTGCTTTAATCTGAACAAAGCCTGCCCCCCAGGGCTCCTGGAGTCAGTCACCCTTTTGCCGTGATGTTGGGCCAACTGATCCATTAATCCAGTGATAGTAATAATAATTGTGGCATTTGTGAAGTGAGCCCCACCTGGGGCAATCTGATCACCTTATATCCCTCCCAGCGCTTAGGACAGTGCTTTGCACATAGTAAGCGCTTAACAAATGCCATTGTTGTTATTTGTGAAGTGCTGTGTGCCAGTCACTGTAGTGGATGCAGGCAAATCAGATTAGATACAGTCCCTGTCTTATGTGGGGCTCGCAGTCTTATGAGAAGCAGCGTGGCTCAGTGGAAAGAGCCCGGGCTGGGGAGTCGGAGGTCATGGGTTCGAATCCCAGCTCTGCCGCTTGTCAGCTGTGTGACTGTGGGCAAGTCACTTCACTTTTCTTTGCCTCAGTTACCTCATCTGTTAAATGGGGATTAACCGTGAGCCTCACGTGGGCCAACCTGATTATCTTGTATCTCCCCCAGCTCTTAGAACGGTGCCCTGCACATAGTAAGCACTTAACAAATACCAACATGATTATGATTAATTACCATTTTACAGATGAGGTGACTGAGGCGCAGAAAAGTTAAACGACTTGCCCAAGGTCGCAGAGCAGACGAGTGGCAGATTGGGGATTAGGGCCCTGGTCCTTCTGACTTCCAGGTCTGTGCTCTATCCCCTGGCCCTCTGCTGAGTTGAGTGGGGAATCTCAGAGGACGAAATCGCTCCCCTCCCTGCCTCGGGAAAGAGCACGGTCGAGGCCGCAGAACCCGAAACACATCCTTCAAAGATGGCACAGTCCCCTTCCCTCAGTCTCCAAGGCCCTCCTGGGAGTTAAGGGAGCAAACTGTTTCCCCAAGCCTGTCCTTCCTCCCCTCTGCCCTTGAAGGACTGCACCAGGGAAGAGGTCACTTTTGCTAAGGAAACAACCTTCAAGCAAACACAAGCTCCAAACCCGGGAGCGAGTTGTTCCCGGATCCACCCCGCCAGTGGGAAATGGCAGCGTGGCTCAGTGGAAAGAGCACGGGATTTGGAGTCAGAGGTCATGGGTTTGAATCCCGGCTCTGCCACTTGTCAGCTGTGTGACTGTGGGAAAGTCACTTAACTTCTCTGTGCCTGAGTTACCTCATCCGTAAAATGGGGATTAAGACTGTGAGCCCCACGTGGGACAGCCTGATTCCCGTGTCTACCCCAGCGCTTAGAACAGTGCTCTGCACATAGTAAGCGCTTAACAAATACCAACATTATTAAATGGCTTGTGAAGCACGGCTCCAGCAGGGGCTCCTCCAGCACCGGCCCCGGGTAGCCGGGCTGGCTCCGGGCCGCTCTAGGGGACTCCGGCCCCAGGCAGCTCTGGTTCCCGGTTCGGGTGTCTGCGGCCGTGGATCCGGATGACGCTGCTTCTTGCCAGCTCCGGCTCCATCTCCTGGTGGCTCCGGCTGGCTCCTGTCAGCCCTCAGGGAATATCTTTTTTTATCACAACGGTGGCATTCGTTAAGTATTCATTGTGTGAAAAGCTCCGTAGATACAAGATAATCAGGGCAGACAGAATCCCTGACCCACACGGGGCTCACGTTCTAAGAGAGAGGGAGATTAGCTGATGGATGAGGCCCAGAGAAGTGAAATGCCTTGGCCCAGGTCGCACACCTGATGTGTGGTAGGACCCGGGTCCCTCGACTCCCAGTCCCAAGCTCTTTCCCTTAGGCCGCGCGCTGCTTTCTTAGCCTTTGTTTTTGCTCTGCAGCTCTCAGCGTTACCCTCCGCAGCCAGAACGTGTCTGTGGCAGAAGGCAGCGACCTGGCTCTTAACTGTACGGTGACGGCGGCAGCCCGGAGCGACGTGATCCGAACCGCAGTGACGTGGTATTTCAGCGGGGGCCCGGACCCCACTCTGCCACCTCACGCCCGGGTCCTGGCCAGTTTAGACCACCGGTCTGTGCTGAGAGCCTTGCCCAGAGTGGGCCTGAGCCACGTGGCCCCGGGCTCCTATCGCTTGCTCGTCCGGGATGCTGGCCCGGACGGCACCGGCTACTACTTCTGCCGGGCGGCCCTGTGGGCCCCGGGCCCCGACGGGAGCTGGAATCAGGTAGCCGAAGGGACGTCTGCTCCGGCCCGGGTTCAGGTGACGACACCGGGTGAGTGACTTCTTGACCGGACGGGGCCGTGGAGTTGATGGCTCTTTTCTGCTTAAGCACCCTGACTTGTGGTGCCTGGAGCGGGCAGGGTTGTCGAGGGTGAGCTGGGAAGGAGGGCTGCCTGGGGGAGGCACCCAGGATTAGCCTAGGGTGGTGACAAGTGAGTAATATGAGTTATACGGGCGGTTGTAGAAATAGCAGCGACAGCATTCATTGAGCATGCTCACTTGGTGGGGTGCACCTGACTAGTCACTTGGGAAGTACAGGATAACCAAGTCCCCTGTTCCCCACCCACAAGGAGCTTACACTCTAATGGGAAAGACAAGTATAAAATGATTTTTAACTAGAGAGGTCAAAGGTGAATTAGATACACACGCGTATATGTATATGTGGGCTTAAAAGGATTTAAATGAAGTTCATAAATTCATACGTTATTGAGGAAAATTGAACCTATCAAGTGCGATTTCAGCTCCTCTCCAGTCCCTCCCTCCTCCTGCCCCTTCTTCAACTTTCCCATCTTTCCCAGAAGTAGCTCAAGAAGAGAACTGCCTTCTCTTAAAATCACCGGGTCATTATTATTATTATTATTATTATTATGGTATTTATTAAGCATTTACTGTGTGCCAAGCACTCTTCTAAGTGCTGGGGTAGATACAAGGTAGTCAGGTTGTCCCACGTGAGTCTCACACTTTTAATCCCCATTTTACAGATGAGGTCACTGAGGCCCAGAGAAGTGAAGTGCCTTGCCCAAGGTTACACAGCAGACAAGTGGCAGAGCCAGGATTAGAACCCAAGTCCTCCGACTCCCGAGCCCGTGCTCTTTCCGCTGAGCCATGCTGCTGGTCATCTGACTCCATCCCTTCACAGCTTATCAAAACACTTGCCCTCCTTCCTTTTACCCTCCTGACTGCCATCTTCAACTGTTCACTCTCCGGGGCTTCTTTCCCACTGTTTTCAAACAAGCTCATTTCTCCCCTATTCTAAAAACACCGTCCCTTGACCCCCTCAGCTCCCTCCAGCCATCGCCCCATCTCCCTCCTGCCGTTCCTTTCCTAAGACTGTGGGTGGATCGGAGCTCTCCCCAGGCCTCCCGGAAGACTGGGGCTCAGGGACTGGAGCTCCCCGGGACCCCCCGGGAAGACCGGGGCAAACACAAAATCCAAACCCGGAAGCAAGTTGTCCCTAGACCAGCCCCCTAGAAAGACTGGGGCCCAGAGACTGGGCTCCCCCGCAGGCTTCTGGGAAGGCACTGACACTCACTAGGTACTAGTGGGTGTGCGGCTTCCCTGACCGGCACATACTGATTCGGAGACAGAATTTGGAGTGGATAGCTGGGAATGCCCAAATGCCATCCAGGCTACAGCCTTAAATAACACTACCACTGGACAGGCTTCCCATGCCGTCCCCTAGCATCTCGTCAGTCCGCTGGGTGCCTGGGGAAGGGCTGCTTTTTCTAGGCCTCATCAAGAGGTGGGGGTGGGTGGGGCCTCATCCGGTTGTCGTGAAGGGCTCCGGTCTGGAAGGCCCTAGAGCTTCCTCTCTCTCTCTCTCCCATACAGAGCCAGAGTTCCGGGCCCTGCTGAATGTCTCTGAGATGCCGACCCTCCCGGAGGCGCCCGTGGAGCTGGAGTGCCGCGTCGTGGGCCCGCCGTCACCGGACACCAGGTTGCGCTTCGCCGTGTCGTGGTTCCGCCGCCAGCCTCTGCGCAGCGACGACATGGCTCCCGACGAGCTCCTCGCTTCCATGGACCAGGACGGGCTACTGCAGGCCGGGGCCCAGAGCCGGGTGCGGACCCAGCGCGGGGAGATGATCTTCTCCCGAGGAGCCGTGGACAGATTTCACTTCCGGCTGCAGGGGGCCACTGAAGGGGATCAGGGGGTTTACTTCTGTGCCGTGTCTGCGTGGACCAGGCAGCAGAATCACAGCTGGGTGAAGAGCCGGGAGGTGCTGTCGGATCCAGTCACTGTCTTCTGGGCCCCATCGGGTAGGTCCTGTTTGGGCGGCGCCTCCATGCTCACCCCGGGGATGGCCCTTAGCTGGGCCTGCAGCCGACGTGGCTCTGGGAGACGTTTCTAGGGAGTTGGAGTGGGGTGGGGCCACGACTGGGCTGAGTCATGGCCTGAGTGGAGCCTGGCCACTGCAAGGGAAGAGGATCTGCCTGGCCACCCCGAGCTGGCCACCCGCCTACAGTCCAACCGGCGCTGAACACGGCCTGCTCTAAGCAGCCCCTAACAGCTGCCTCGCTTATCCCCGGCTCCCGCCCCTGACCCCACTCTCCCCAGGGGGACGTCCCACCCGTGACCCCTCTCCGACTTGCCCGGCTAGTTCTCTGTTAGACTGGTAGGGTCACCCCTGCTGCCCTCTCCTGGGGCCCAGCATCCGGCCGACGCCCCTTCGACGGGCCGGTCGATGGATTCCCGTGGCTGGAGGAAGCCCTCGGCTCTCGGCGGCCAAACCGTCTTTGTTCAGTTTCAGATGCGGAGCTGACAGTCGAGGCCCGGCAGTCCCAGGTCCCGCCGGCCACGGGGAGCTTATTCGAGATGACGTGCGAGGTCACCTCCCAGCCCGCGCCCGCAGCCAGACTCTCCGTCCTGGTCACGGCCGAGAGGCCCGCCGCGGCTCCGGCCGCTCCCCACGGCCCCAACGGCACTGTGGCTGTGGTCTCCCTGAGCCGGGACTCGGTGGTAAGGCTGGAGGACCAGGCCGACCGGACCCGGGTGGGTGCCGTGGTGCTGGAGAAGGTGCGGGAGCGCGAGTTCCGCTACCGCATGTACCGGGCGCAGCTGACCGACACGGGCCTCTACCGCTGCGCTGTGACCGCCTGGCTCCCGGCGGCCGGTGGCCAGTGGAGAGAAGCCGCCACCGGCCTGTCCAATCCCATCCTGCTAGACTTGCAGACGTCAGGTATGTCCTGGTGGGTTTGGCCGGGCTGGGTTTGGGCCGGTGGTTGGGGTGGGCTGGGTGTGGGCCAGAGCTGGGTCGGAGCGGTCGTGGGCCAGGGACAAGCTGGGCCAAGTTGGGATTGGAGCTGGGGGCAGGGGAGGAGGACTGGACTGGGGTGGGTGGAAAGGTTGAGGCAGGGCTGAGGCTTTCCAAGGCAGGCGGGGGCCAGGCTGGGGCTCCCCTACTTCTTCCAGGGCTGAGAATCTCATTTTCCCTCCCTGGCATGAGTAGGGGCTTGGTGTCAGCCTGAGCTTCAGAGGCTGCCCACCAAACCCAGGGTGAGCATCTGGGTGGAGGCGGGGCGAAAGGATGGGTCAGGGCTGAGACTTGGCCAGTGGCAGTTCTGGGGTGGATAGGAGATGAGGCCTTGAGAGAAACTTCCTTCTGTGGATTTGCCATCCGGGTGGGTGCCTAGAGGCGCGTAGGTGAAGGGATGGGCAGGGGCCGCTGGGTTGATAGATAAGTAGCTTAGATGGACGGACAGACTCATCACCCGGCCCTGCCCTCTCCCAGGACCTGTGTTCAATGTCTCGGTGCACTCGGACAGGCCCACGGTGTACCGTGGTGACCTGGTCAGCCTGTTCTGCATTGTTTCGGTGGACGGAGGAGCCCCTGACCCAGGTACCCTATTCCCTTCTTGCATCTCCCCGACTTGTGGAGGCCCCTGGTGCCGGTGGGGAGGAGTCTGGGGCTGGGGCAGACCCCAGGAGAGGAAGGGTCTTTGGAGAATACAGGATTGGAAAAATACACTCTTATGCACAGTGCCTCTGTGCGTATGGGTCCTGACCATCCGTAGGTGCCTCCTTAGGTATCCCTGGGCATCCCTGTGGGTCCCCAACATCCCCATGTGTCCCCGTGGGTCCCCGACATCCTCAGGTGCCCTGCCCTGGGTTCCCATCCCTGGGTATCCTGCCCATCCATCTCTGGGTGTCCCACTCCAGGCGTCTCCAGATGACCTGCAGAGAGCTCAGATCCAATTGACCACATCCACCTGAGCGGGATTGGGCTGCACCAACCAGTCTAGCCTCGAAGGGGCCCCCAGTGCTGGTCTCAAACCCACGCTAGGAACCCGCATCATTGGGCCACAGCCACGGCACCAGCAAGCGAGGTCCCAGGCCGAGAATGGCCGAGATGGGGCCTGTCCGGGGCAGCCGTCCTGTCTCCCGGCGCCCTCGACGGGGACTGACCAGCTGCTCTGGGGTGGTTGTGTCCACAGAGGACCTGACCTTTGACGTGGCATGGTTCACGGTGCCCTCGTTCGGCCCGGGCGGAGCCCCCATCCACCTGGCGTCGCTGGACAGGAGCGGGGTCGTGGACAAGGCCCGGCGCCCCTGGAAGAGCGACGTCAGCCTGGAGCGCACCAGCGCCATGGAATTCCTGCTCCAGCTCCACGGCGCCGAAGACCGGGACCTGGGCGACTACTACTGCTCCGTGACGCCTTGGGTGAGGTCGGCCACGGGGGTCTGGCAGAGGGAGCCGGAGGTCCAGGCCAAGCCCCTGTTGGTAGCCGTCAGGATGGACGGTAAGGGTTTCGGCCGCTCCTGCCGCTCTCGGAGATCCCCCTTCCTTTTCCTCTCTTGGGCGAGTTACAGAGGTGCCTGGAGAAATCCGTGGACAAACATCCATGCTGAATCATTGCGAGGAGAGTCAGGGTCAGAGAGGGCAGAGTTCGGGGTGTTGAATGGTACCTGCTGCGTCACCTGGGGGAGTCGGGGATGGAGAGGGAAGAGTTAAGTGTTTCGGATGGTCCGTGCTCGGTGACTGCAGAGAGTGAGGGATGGAGAGGGGAAAGTCTGTGGTTTTAGATGGTCTAGGCTGGGACAATGGGGAGAGTCAGAGGGGTTGGGTGGTCCATGCTGGGTCAGTCAAGGAGAGCCTGGGATGGAGAGTGGGGAGTCAGAAGTATTGGATGACCTGCCGTGTGTCCTTGAGCAAAGCATTTAATTGTCCCATGTCTCAGTATCCCTCTGAAAATGGGCATAAGACTCCTGCGCTCTCTCCTTCTTAGACTGAGCCTCATTAGAGCCGGGATCTGGGTCTGGTTTGGTCATCCAGTACCTATCCTAGCACGTAGACCAGACCGAGTCCCATGAAATCCAGGGGCCGTGTCTGATTTGGTTATCCGGTACCTCCCTTAGTAGGTAGACCAGAAAACGCTTAATGAATTCCATCATCATCACGATGGTTCTCATTATCTCTAGGAGATACTCCAGGAAGGCTCAGGGCCAGGCCCCAGAGCAAAACCAGGACCACCTGCCCTAGGGGGCGTTCCTGGTGCGAATGTTGGTCCCTGAGCCTGTCAGAGACCGGCCTTGGGCGGTAGGGGGTACTGGAATGCGAGAGAGGGAGGGGGAGCAGCTGTGGGCTGGGACCCTCCCCACCCCCCGAGGCGGGAAGGGTGCAGCTCCCTGCACCCCAGGTTCCTTCTTGAAGACCGGTCCACCTTTCGTGAGTGGTAGTAATAGGAGTTGCACTAGTGATGATAGCAATAATCATCCCATGTTTCTGCAGAGCACTTTTTCTCTTGATAGAGAGTTTTCACCTCAATCGTTTCATGTTTTCACAACATCTCTGAGAGGGAGAAGCAGCTATCTTATCCCCAGTTTCAGACGAGGAAACTGATGCTCTGCGCATAGTAAGCACTCAATAAATATTATTGAATGAATGAAGCCCAGAGAGGAACAGAGGCTTGCCCTAGGGGTGAGGTAGAGCTGGGACCAGAGCCCGGGTCCCCCAGCTCCCAGCCTCCCATGCCATCCTCGAGTCAGTTCAGGCCGCTGCCAGCCGAAGTGAGGTTGGGACACGGAGCGCTCGCATGTTGAGGAGGGGGGCTGGCTGTCGGTCTGTTGGGCGAGAGGGGCCCTCCTCACTTGTCCTCTCCTCTCCATCTTCACAGTGCTGGAAGCTTTCAAGTATCCCATGCTGATCGGTGTGGGCCTGGCCTCCGGCGTGGGCCTCTTGTCCTGCCTCATCGGCTACTGCAGCTCACACTGGTGCTGCCGGAAGGAGGTGCAGGAGACGCGCCGGGAGCGACGCAGACTCATGTCCATGGAGATGGACTGAGGCCCCCGGTGGCGGCCGGGCAGCCGGGGGCCCTGCGACGTACCTGGACGGGGCCGCCACCCCTCGGCCGCCTCGACTCCGGTGGGCCACCCGCGCTGTTGGCTCTGCCTTCTTGGCCCCGAGAGCTCGGACGCCCGGCTCCACCGACGCGGCCTCCAGGATCGCCCTGGGCACGGTGACCCTGTCGTGTCGCCCGCCACCCGACTCGAGGCCCGGGGCGTCGGGCAGGAGAAGAGATGGGAAAGGGCTAGACTCCAGCCACGCTCAACATCTCCCTCTGCCCTTCCTGCTGGTCAGGGGCTGGGGAGGAGTTGGGGGGCCGGGGTGGCTGCCCGAGGGCTGGCCTCACCCAGCCCTAGACCCCTGGACCCCGATCCCAAAGGGGGCAGAGTCTTTCCCTCCTGCCCTCACGGTCAGGGTGGCACCACGAGCCCCAGACTGTGTGTGCACTTGTGTTCTGTGGAGAAGACTGGGCGTCTTCCCAACCCTGCCTTCCGCACCCTATGGGTGTGGTCAGCAATGGTCCGGGGCTCGGGTGGGTCAGTGCTTTCACATCAGCCCATTTCTGTCCTCCCGATGTCCCTGTGAGGTAGGGACAGGCAGGAATTATTTACCTCACTTTGCCCTTGGGGAAACTGAGGCTCACTGAGGTTCGGTGACTTGCCCAAAGTCACCCAGAAGGCCCATGGCAGAGATGAGCCTCGAACCCCAGTCCTCCGCCTCCCAGGCCCACGCTCTTTCTGCCACACCAGGCTGGGCCCGGAGAGGAGGCCGGCTTCTGTTGCATGCTGGTTGTTTCCCCAGGAGTGACCACGAGGCCCAGACCACTTCTGCCCTCTGCCCTCTGGCCACCTCTGCTCTCCTGCTGGGGTAGGAAGCGGCCCATGGCGGGGACGAACGTCTTCCAGGTCCAACTGTTTGCTGGTTTTTAAAGAAACTCACCCAAGCAACTGCTGCTTCTCAGGGTCTCAGCCCCTGGGCTGGCACTCCTGCCTCCCAGCGTCCCCTTTCTTTCGAGCAATAAGATGCGTTGGAGAGGAGAATCGGGTGTGACCCCAGGAGCTGTTCTGGGGAGGGGGGCTGCCCTGCCTCCTCTCCTTCTTGGTCACTCCTGGTTTCCAGCCGTCCCGCTGTCCATCGGTCACCCCCCTCCCGCCTCACTCCCAACTCCTCCGGATCACTGATCTTTCCCTGGGCCACCCTTCACGTTCCTCTGAGGATCCCAAGTTCCTTTTCCTTCCCTGTCACTCACAAGGGCCCGGTTGTGCTCCCAAGACCGGAACCAGGTCTGACCCACATGTCTGTGGTTTCCCAGTGCTGGAGTTGCTATGATGTTGATGTTTAAGCGTCTACTGTGTGCAAAGCACTGTATTAAGTGCTGGGCAAAAGACAGGGGTGATGGTTAGACACGGTTCCTGGACCCCGTCCCCGGTGTTCCCGGACTAAGATAAAAGGTGGGGCGACAGACACCTAAGATGAAAACAAAAGAAACACAGAGACACAGATCAGAGTCTATCAGGTTGCGAGGGCAGGGGCTCAGGGAGGGTCCTCCATGCCCTGTCACCCCATCCCTAAGTACTACCCACCCCCAGTCAGGGTCATGGCCTTCCTGACCTTATAAAGCTTGGCAATAGAATTGGGTCACAGTTCCCCCTGACAGATGGGCACAGGGCACCGCGGGGGCAGCAAAGATTGGAAATTCCATGTTGGGAGCTGCAGTGCCCCAAGCGCCGGTCCCGGCCACCCACGGCCCCCCGCGGACTCCGCGTCATCCGGGGCTGGGGGGTGGTCCTGTCCTGGCTGCGGGAAGGGGTCTGAGCAGAGGGCTGGCTGCCGCCCCGAAGGCAGAGCTGCGAGAGCAGCCACGCGGGTGGGTGCCAACACTTGGCAGTGCCCTCAGAGCCTATATGCCAGCGAGCAGCACTGGGAAAGAATAGCACGGGGCCTCCATCCTCCAGGTCTCCACTTCTAGCCCACTTGGCACTCGGCGGGGATGGTGCTGAGGTCACGGCCTGGTGCTATTCTGACCCTGAAAAGGTCAGAGCTCGGTGGAGCCGCAGGCCTGACCTCAAACCTGCACCCTGGAATCAGCTTCCTCTGGGGAAACTTTTGCATCCGGCTGCTTGCTTTAAACAGAGGCTTCCGGTGATTTGATTTTGAGCCTCACCGTGGCCCTCTGCCTGCTGCCCTTTACCCGCTGGCCACTGCCCCTCCCCCTGCCCACCACCCCTTCCTTCCCCCATCCACTGCCCCTGATCCCAGGGTATGTGACGGCCTCCTCAGAGGTCTCTTTTTTAGGTTTAAAGGTTCAGAACTGTCTTTGGCCCATTTTAACGTTTTGACCATTCTGTTTGTAAGGTGTATTTTCAAGGCTCTTGGTTTTCTAGTGACTTTGACTTTTTAAAAACTTGTAAATCCGCTTCGGGATGGGGCGAGTGGTGGGAGCCCGGGAGTCCATTGGCCGGTCATTACATCGCAATTCTGGTCTCCGCGGGAGAGGTTGTGAGAGCTTCTTTTTCCATTCCTGCGTTTGTGCTTTGGGCCTTCTTCTCAGATCCTCTACATGATTCAGCCTCCCCTCTTCCTTTCCCTTTGCCTCCCCCACCACTGAAGACACAGACACGTGCCTGGTTGTCTCCCCTGGGCACTGGGGAGGCAAGGGGGTGTTGCACTGAGGCTGGGTCATTGTGAGGGCTCATCCTGGGGGCTGAGGAGACTGATTGGTGGTGGTCTCACTCTCCCTGGCTTTGGCTCTTTCAGTAAAAATGTCTCCCTCCCCACAAGGAGCAGCACAGACTGTGATGCCCCCTGGGGAGGGGTCCCCCAGAGTATGAAAGAGGAAAGTGCTGTGGTTTTAGAGATGCCTGGGCTCAACTCCCACTGCGTCAATGGGTCCTTGTGGGCGACAGTCAAACTGACCCGGGCTGGAGGCGGTGAGGGGTGAGCAATGGGACCCCCGGGTTTGGCCCATCATTTGTCTCTGCCTTCCAGCGCTGGGGCTGGAACAAATGACTCTCCTGTAGGCTCCGTGGCCCATGTGGGAGAGCCCAGTCAGGACCGTCCCTGCCCCCGCTAGCTCCATGCAGCCGGTCTGAAGGGCCCCAAACTGGCTAGAGCTCATCCTTGGCTTCAGACGGATTGCTGAGCACCAGCCTCATTTCTGCCCCCATCCTTGGGCCGGGTCTGTCCTGCTTCATGCCACTCCCAGAGGAAGCCAGGGCCCAGGGTGACCATTGCCTGACTGTGGTCCCGGAAAGTCCTGTTGGGTCCCCACTTCGGCCAGTGCCCTTTTGCTGGGAGGGATGGGACTGGCCACCGCCAGCTGCTCGCCCAGCCCCAAAGCCACTGGTTCCATCCAGTTCTGGGCGGCGATCCTCTCGCCCCTGGAACCGGCTCCAGACCACAGTTCCGTCAGCATCGGTCCGGGCCCAGCAGGCCGTCCCTGCTCCCACTGTACCGGCACCCTCACCCAAACTCCCATTCTGTCACCCCTATCAGGCACCTGGACACTGACCTATGAGCTCACACAAACACACAGGTGTGCGCGTGCACGCACACAGACACATACACGCGCACTACATGATACCCCTCCCCCCCACCATGAACATGTTGGACATGTTGGTTCACTCATCTCTGCAGTTGGTGATAGAGCTCCAGGCTGCTCAAGTAACCCCTTTGAGTGTCCAGCCCCAGCACAGATTTTTTTAAAAAAGTGAAAAGAACCAGAAGGTAGGGTCTGGTTTGGTAGAAAAATGGGGCTGGGAGAGGGGCTTATAACCTAGTTGAAGAGACAGACATAAAAGTAAATTACATGTAGGGGTAGCAACAGAGTCTAAAGATATGTTTGTATGTAGGTGTGGTGGGGGTGAAGTGAGTGCCAAAGTGTTTAGGAGGAACGGATTCAAGCATCTAGGTGACTCAGGAGGGAAAATAGGGAGAGGTTAGCCAGGGAAAGGTTCCTGGATGAGATGGGATTTTCCTAGGGCTTCAAAGATGGAGAGAGTGATGTTCTGTCAGATATGCTCATTGTGGGCAGGGAATGTATCTTCTAACTCTGTTATATGGTGTACTCTCCTGAGCACTTAGTACGGTGCCCCGCACACAATAAATCTTCAATAAATACCATTGGTTGAACTGAAGGGGGAAGGAGTTCCAGGCCGGCGGGGAGAGCAAGGGGTCGACAGCAAGAGAGTTGAGAACGAGACACACAGAGAACGTTGGTGTTTGAGGAGAAAAGTGTGTGGACTGGCTTGTAGAGGGAAGAGAATGAGGACAGGTGAAGGGGGAGAACTGATTGAGCCAGAGGTGAGGAGTTTCTGTGTAATGCAGAGGGGGATGGGAAACCATTGGAGGCTTTTGAGGGGTGGAGAGATGTGCACAGAACCCTTCTTTAGAAAAATGTTTCGGGCAACAGAGTGAAGTGTGGACTGGAGAGGGGAGACACAGGAGGCAAGGAGGTCAGAGACTTAAAAATAGCCGGGTCCATAAAGCCCTTAATGATAGTTGGCTGTCTAGCATATTTCACTCCAGCGAGCCACTACAGCAGGGCAGTGGCAGGAGAGGTCCCAGGACCCTATGGTTACTCCGTCTCCTCATTTCCACCAGTGGGTCCTTGGATTCATTCGATTGTATGTACTGAACATTTACTGTACACGAAGCACGGTACTAAGAGTACATTATAACAACAAACGGACACATTCCTCCCCACAATGAGCTCATAGTCTAGGGGACGAGTCCAGGGGCTCTGCTGCCAGCTGCCAGCTGCCAGCTGCCAGTTGAGGTAAGGCCCCATTTCTGTTCTGTACAGGACAGGAATTCTATATTTCTCTCTAGACTTCCTCCCATCTGCAGGCCGGGCAAGGGGCGCCATGGCCTTCTGGTGACACTGCTTGTAGGGATCGGAGCTTAAGATAGAATGGGCATTTAGGGCAGGAGGAAGGAGCCGGGAAGGCCGCCTGCAGAGGGGCCCCTGTCCCCTTCCCCCAGCTCTTGCCATCCTCCCCACATCAATCGATCGATCAGATTTGTGGAGCACTTACTGTGTCCAGAACACTGTACTGAACCTTTGGGAGGGTACAGTACTACAGTTGGTAGGCACGTTTCCTGCCCACAGTGAGCTAATGGTATAGAGGGGGAGACAAAGATGTAAAGTGATCGATTGTCGGCTGTGAAGAGGGAGGGTGTTCCAGGCCAGAGGCAGGATGTGGGCAGGAGGTCGGTGGCGAGATAGACAAGACTGAGATAATAGTGAGCAGGTGGACATTAGAGGAGTGCAGTGTGTGGGCTAGGTTGTAGTAGGAGATGGGTGGGTTGAGGTAGGAGGGGGCTAGATGGTTGAGTGCTTTAAAGCTGTGGAAAGGAGTTAGACATGTACAAGAAGGGTTGAATTGGGTCTTCACGAAGGCTGACCTCATAAGAAACTTGATCGGGAGGAAGGCGGGCGGTGTGGGGGGTGTCAGAAAGACATAGCTGCCTTAATGAGCCCAGGGCCGTAAATACTTCCTGGGTGGGAGGATCATTAACCTTATTGGGCTGGGGTTCAGGGGAGACCTGGGGAGGGTGGGGGTGGAGAGCAGGCGGCTGCCCAGGAGGAAGCAGAAGCTGCGGACCTCCCTGCAGGAAGCCTGTGGGACGGTAGCCGGAGGCCAGCAGGTAATTCTGTTTGTTTTCATCTCCTTGTGGATGCGGGGTGTGTGGGGAGGGCGGGGGGGGGGGGGCGGGGGGGAAGGTTCATCAGTTAATCAGTGCTGTTTAATTATGGTATTCGCTAAGCACTTATGTGCCAACTACCGTTCTAAGCACTTGGGTAGATATAATCAGGTTGTGCCTCGTGGGTCTCACAATCTTAATCTCCATTTTACAGATGAGGTAAAATGACTTGCCCGAGGTCACACAGCAATAAGTGGCTGAACCGGGTTTAAAACTGTGCTCTTGCCACCAGGCCATGCTGCTTCTCTGGGTGTTTACTGAGCACTTGCCATGTGCAGAGCACTGTACTAAGCGCTTGGGAGAGTTCATTATGGCAGAGTTGGTAGGCATGATCCCTGACCACAAGGATCTTATATTCTCAGTGGTAGTCCCATTGCCTGGGTTTGAGGAGGAAGTTAACAGTCCGAACCAGCTGGCTGGGGCAACGGGCACGGAAATCAACAAGGGTGGAGAAGCATCATCGCAGGGTGGACATCAAAGCAAAGTTAAAGCAGGTGAGGATGTAGGATGTTTGAGACGGACGAGGTCGGCCTGATGTCTGGATTTCCGCTGGCGGCGCTCCACAGCTCGTGCGCAAGAGTGGAATAGGTGTACCGGCGGAGGAGAAGGGGGGCATCCAGGCTGCCGGCTGATGGTAGAGGAGGGAGGGAGTTGAATTCAGTGGAGAGGTTGATGTTTAGGGTGTGGATTTGTGCATCAAGTAAAGGTTGGGTGGGTGTGGAGACCAAATGGGACACGTTGACTTTAGAAAGTTGGAGCTTGTCAACTGATTGGAGACCTCCTTCGGGGAATAGGACCAATCTTTGGGGAAGGGGCGTGGGCGGAGAGAAGGCAGGTCAGGAGGTTTTGGGCTGGAGAGTAGGATTTCAGAGTTGGTGAGGTTGGAGATTGCATGGACGGTAGAGATGGGGAGAGTGAGCGCGTGTCCAAATCGGTGAGTTGTTGAGGTGAGGTGGAGCAGGAGGTCAGTAGAGTTTATGGGTGAGAGGAAGCAGGCAGCAGAAAAGTCGTTGGGACTCTCCATGTGGATGTCGACGTCCACTGAGGATCAGTGTAAGGAAAGAGGAAGAGAGTAGGAGTGAAAAAGGCCTCAAAATGGTTAAGAAAGCTGTAGGTGGGGCCTTGGGAGTGGTGGTGAGTGGTAGCCGTGGATGATACGGGTTCGGAGGAGGGGAGAGAGAGGGAGGGGTTGGAGAAGGAGGAGTAATGCGAAAGTGGCATTGTGGGGGCAAGAAGAAAGCCAACTCCTCCTGCTTTCCCTGTGAGTTTTGGGGAGTGGGAGAAGCTGAGACGTCCATGGGAGGGCTTGGGGAAGACACTGTCATCTGAGGCCAGCCAGATCTCAGAGAATCATCGTGGCTCAGTGGAAAGAGCCCGGGCTTGGGAGTCAGAAGTCATGGGTTCGAATCCCAGCTCTGCCACTTGTCATCTGCGTGACTGTGGGCAAGTCACTTCACTTCTCTGTGCTTCAGTTCCCTCATCTGTAAAATGGAGATTAAGACTGTGAGCCTCACGTGGGACAACCTGATTCCCTGTATCTACCCCAGTGCTTAGAACAGTGCTCTGCACATAGTAAGCGCTTAACAAATACTCATTAATTAATTATTATTATTAATGGGGAGGGAGAGCGGTGATTGGGTCAAGAACAGGTCAAGGATGAAGGGAAGCTTTCCTGTGCTGGAGCGAGGGTTCCAAAGGTCACACTTAGCTGAGGCCGGGGGGGTGGGGGTGGGAGTGGTCCCAGGTCTTCGTCTCTGGGAAGAGAGGGATCCTCGTTGCCAGCCCGGTTGCCACCCCTATGTAGAAAGCAGGACCGGAGATGAAGAAGTTGCCTCACTTCCTGCTCGGACTCAGCTAGCTGAACTGACCGAGGAGGTTTTCAGTTTTCACGACGTGACCACAGCGGTGAATGTATGTATGTAGCTTCCTCCTTGACAGTCTTCGTCTCACACCCACAGCACCTCTCTTTGCTCACCTCTTCCGTGCAGGCTGGAAAATACAATCTGTCTGCCCCGGCTGTAAGCTCAGAAACTAGGTCAGTGGTTGGTTTGGAGGCAGCACTGCCGGGAAGGTTCTCTAGCGTTGTGACTTCCAATGGGGCCCATCCTGAGACTGGCCGCCCCCCTGCTTCTCTTCCTCCGTAAGTCTCTGCCACTTCCTGCCCCTACTCACCCCGCCACTCCCAGGCCCTGCCTGGGCTGTCCCTGACCCGTCTGGGAGTGGGGAGGTGTGGGAGAGAAGGCAGGCCGTGGTGATGGTGGTGGTAGAAAGAGGAACTCAAGCTGCGAGTGGGTGGCCGGTACAGGATTTGCTGGGTCGGGGAGACCAGCCCTGCCCCCATCCCCGGGGTCCCCCTCTTCAGGCCCCCTGCCCCCAGCCTGCACCTCAACCCTGGGGCTAGGGGAGGGAACCCTTGACCTGCAGCCGCTCAGCTGGGTGCCCTAACTGACCCGAGATCCACGTGTCTCCTCTGATTTCCTCCCTTTCCCGGACCTGCAAGCAGAGCTTGGGACCGGCCAGAGGGAGGTGACAGTGCAGAGAGGACCCCTGTTCCGGGTCGCAGGGTATCCGCTCAGTCTCTGGTGCAATGTCAGCGGCTACCAGGGACCCTCGGAGCAGAACTTCCAGTGGTCCGTGTATCTGCCGTCTTCCCCTGGGCGGGAGGTGCAGATGGTCAGCACTCTGGACCCTTCCTTCACCTACGCTGTGTACGGCCCTCGTGTGCGAGCTGGCAGCATCTCACTGGAGCGGGTCCGGGGGAACGCCGTCCTGCTGCACATCCGGGAGGCGCAGGTCCAGGACACGGGCGAGTACGAATGCCACACCCCCAACACTGATGTCAAGTACTTCGGCAGCTACAGCGCCAAGGTGCGCCTGACGGGTAGGTGCTGCCCTCCGAGCACTCCGCTTCCCCCCTGGAGTCCCCGACCTCTGGGACCCTTGGCACCCTGACATCTAGAGCTCTTGACACTCAGGACCATCAGGAGCCCTGACCCTGGGACCCTCGAGCGCCCTGAATCCCCCCCACCCCGATACCCTCAGGCATCCTGTCCCCGGGACCCCAGAGCCCCCGATCTCCTTGGCCCCGGCTCGCCGCCCACAGCGTAGACTCCCGGACGACCTGGGGTCATTGAGAGCCTCTGGTGGACTGGTGACGAACCCAGGCTGTGCCACGGGGAGCGTGGCAGGACGTCGGTTCTATTGGCTCCCGCTAGGCTTTGGGGCCCCGAGGGCTGGGAGCCCCTCTCCTCCCGGCCCCTTCTCCCAAGGTGACCGGGCTGGAGGGACCCCAGGCTGGGCATGGACTTGGATCCCACCTAGGGCTCGTTCCTGGTTCTTCAGCCCTCGAGGGCAGCGGGGCATCCTGGTGCGTGGCTCAGTGGAAAGAGCACGGGCTGGGGACTCAGAGGTGATGGGTTCAAATCCCAGCTCCGCCGCTTGTCAGCTGGGTGACTTTGGACAAGTTACTTAACTTCTCTGTGCCTCAGTTCCCTCAACTGTAAAATGGGGATGAAAATTGAGCCCCACATGGGACAACCTGATGACCCTGTATCCTTCCCAGAGCTTAGAACAGTGCTTTGCACATAGTAAGAGCTTAACAAATGCCACGATTATTATTGTTATTATCCCATCAGAGAGGAAGGGAGAGGATGGAAGAGGAGGAAATGGCCATCTGAAGCAGGGTGGAGAGGCGCAGAGGTGGGGGGGGCCAGGCTGGGGATCTGGATTCTAATCCTGGCTCTCCACTTCCTGTGGCTATTGCTGCTAGTGGAGCCCAAGGCTCCGGCACTACTGCTCAGGAGGCTGAGGCGGTGGCTGTGGCAGGGGAAGAAGCCCCCACTTTACTTTCACTTTCCCCTTGCTACCTCTTGAGAAGTGGCGTCGCCTAATGGTTAGAGCGTGGGCCTGGGAATCGGAAGGACCTTTTACTTCTTTAATGATATTAGTTAAGTGCTTACTATGTGTCATGAACTGTTCTAAGTGCTGGGGTAGATACGAGGTAAACGGGTTGGAAGCAGTCCCCATCCCACATAGGGCTCACAGTCTTCATCCCCATTCTACAGATGAGGTAACTGAGGCACAGAGAAGTGAAGTGACTTGCCCAAGGTCACACAGCAGACAAGTGGCAGACTCGGGACTAGAATCCAGGTCCTTCTGATTCCCAGGCCTGTGCTCTATCCTCTAATCCCGGTTCTGTCACTTGTCTGCTGAATGAGCTTGGACAAGCCACTTCACTTCTCTGGGCTTCAATTACCTCATCTCTAAAATGGAGATTGAGACTGTGAATCCCATGTGGGGCAGGGACTGTGTCCAGCTTGATTTGCTTGTACCTATCCTAGCTTTAGTACAGTGCCTGGCACATAGTAAGCGCTTAACAAATACTACAATTATTATTATTATTATTCCCCTCCCCCTTGGCCTTGCTGCCACCCTAACCGGCTAATATCATTTCAGCTGCACCCTGACCTGATTCCTGCATAAATTGAAGTCCCTGGGGAGGCCCTAGGGGTCGGCAGCTGAGCCTTGGGGAAGGTGGAACCCCGAGCACATCTGCCCCCGCTCTGAACTGCTGACAGGGTGGGGCAGGGGCAGGGATGGGACAGGGGATATGGTGGGTCAGGAGCAGAGGCCCAGGTTCCATCCCCACGGCATATTCCAGCCACCATCCCTCTCTCAGCCTCCTTCCATCCCTCCCTCAGCCTCCATCCCTCCCTCAGCTATCACCCCCACAGTCATCACTTCCACAGTCCCCATCACTCCCTCAGCCTCCATCCCTCCCTCAGCCACCATCAACTCCACATCCATCACTTCCTGAGCCACCATCAATTCCACATCCATCACTTCCTGAGCCACCATCAACTCCACATCCATCACTTCCTCAGCCGACATCACCCCCACAACCATCACTTCCTCAGCTGCATTCATTCCCACAGCCATCACTTCCTCAGTCGCCATCACCCCCACAGCCATCACTTCCTCAGCTGCCATCCTTCCCATAGTCACCACTTCCTCGGCCAGGGAGGGAAGGAGGTAGCCCAGGGAAGAGACGGGGGGCAGTGAAGTGTCGGAATCCTGCCCAGTTGGAACGGAGTGCTTGTGGACAGAGAGAAGGAAGAGAGGCTGGGAAGGGTGGTGGCGGTTTCAAGAAGTTCCGGGCTATGCTGCCCTGGAGCAGAGAGGTGGTCTCCCAGGCTCGGGATGGCTCTAGCACAGGCAGCTTGCCCAGGAACCTCTGTGGTCCCAGTGGTCGGGGGGAGGTTAAGATCAGCGCAGGCACTCTCCACAGCTCTTGAGCTGACCCCGTGCTCGGCTGAGGGCCCGACTCACCAGTCGCCACTGATGGCGACTGTCTGTCCTGTGTTCTAGTGATCGCCGACACCCTCTCGGCCACCTCGGCTGCCCAGACTCTCAACCGCAGAGAGGGGGACCCCTTGACGCTCCCGTGTGATGTGACCACGGGCACCAGCCAGCACACCCACCTGGCAGTGTCCTGGCACAGGCTGCAGAAGGAGGCAGGGCCGGACTCAGCCTCACAGGTCGTTTCCCTGTCCAGAGACTCCAGGCTGGTCCCCGGCCCCACCTATGGGCAGCGCGTCTCCTCGGGGGACGTGCGGCTGGCCCGGACCGGGCACTCTACCTTCACGCTGACCGTGGGTAGCCTACAGCCGGGGGACTGGGGTAGGTGGCTCTGCGAGGCAGAGGAGTGGATCCAGGATCCGGATGAGACCTGGACCCTCATCGCGAGGAATCGGACGGCGGTGACGGCTCTGAGCGTGGAAAGAGAAGGTGAGGGTGTCCAGGGCCGCCGGGTTCAGGGCCGCAGGGGCCGGGGTTTCAGGGGCTGGGGCCATGGAAACCGGTGGTGCTCATTTTGGAGAAAACCTGGGAGAAAGTTCTGTTTCTCCTTAACACCAAACTAAATTTTCTGCAAGGGGTGGGGAAGACCCCGCCCAAGACCCCGCCCAAGACCCACGGCTTGGAATTGTTCCCCACCGGCTCGGGGAAGGGAAAGCTGAAGCGGGTTTTTCACAGTGACGGATCTTCACGTCAGCATCAGCGCCGAGGGCCCCTTTCTGCCTGGCAAACCGTGGCAGGTCACCTGCTCCGTGCCCGCTGCCGCCGCCACCCACCCCGGGACAGAGCTCTGCATGACCTGGCACCTCAATGGCTCGGAGATCGTGACCATGGACGGGCGTGGCGTGCTGACCCTGCCGAAGGGCTCCAGGTGGCCGGCGGGCCCGGGCCGGATCCACGTGAGCAGGATCGGCCCCGGGGACTATGTCCTCCAGGTGTGGGATGTGGGCCCGGAAGATGAGGGTACCTACAGTTGTGAGGCATCCGAGTGGAGCCAGATGGCCCCCAGCTTCAGGAAGGAGCTGCGGAGGGAGCGATCACCAGGGGTCAGCGCTCACCTTGCCCAACCAGCAGGTCAGTGCCCATCTTATCTCGCCCAATGGGCACCTTTGCCCCGTCTGGTACCCATCATCTCTCTCCGATGCCTGGCAGGAACTATAACGTCTTCCTTCTTGAGGGTAGACTGCCCTCCCAGCCACAGTGGGCTCATGGCAGCTGGCCTGGGGATTTGGCCCTCCTGGAACCAGCTGTTAGTCTGCTCCCCTTCCCCGTGGAGGGAACCCCCCTTTAGCCTTTGTGCGTGTCTCTCTGGGCCGGGCACCCAGTTCAGCCAACCCGGGCAGCATTTTCCCTGAGAGGGAACTTCTGTTTCTCCTTAGCACCAAACGAGCTTCTGTTTCTCCTTAGCACCAAACTAAATTTTCTGCAAGGGGTGGGGAAGACTCTGCTGGGTTCTGCCACTTCAGATCCCAGCCAGCGGTTGCACCTGTGTCTCTGGCCCCAGATCAGCCTGTCCCTTGCCCCTACTTCACATTCACATCACCCGTGCCCCCTGCCCGCACCAATACCCCGTTGTCCCAGGTACACACTCACAGTACCTATTCTCCCAGTACCTGGTCACACCTCTTGGGTTCCCAGCCCACACCCGCATCTCCAGTGGTGTGGGTACAGGTACAGGACAGGTGTGTGTGTACTGGGGGCCTGGGATGTGTGGGTGCAGGCTTTGGGCCCAGGAGGTATGGATGTGGCCATGGGTGCAGTTGAGCTGGGGGGGTGTGGGAGGAGGGGAGTGCAAGGGTGAACGAGGCTGTGAGTGTGAGAAGTATGGGTGGGGCCTGGCCAGGGGTGGAGGGAGTATGGTTATTATTGGGGCCTGGGAGATGTATCTGGGACCGGGCCGGGGGCCCAGGCGGTGACTGTGGGCGTGGGAGATGTGGGTGGGACTCCACCGGCCTCAAGAGCGACAGGCAATGGAGAGGCAGGTTTGGAGTCCAAGTACCTTCCTTGTGCCCCTCACCTCCACCTTTCGATGAGGTGGGTAGGTGGGTCCAGTGGGTGGGCCCCAGGGCCCAGGAGGGGTGGGTGGGGCCGGGAGGGCCGGGGATGAGCAGGGCGTTTCTCTGCTGCCACTCTCGGATCGGGCTCTCGGACCCCCGCGAGCCCAGGTCCTCCCCAGCCCGGGGCATCCCCACGGCTTGGAACTGTCCCCCACCGGCTTGGGAAAGGGAAAGCTGAAGCGGGTTTTTCACAGTGACGGATCTTCACGTCAACATCAGCGCCGAGGGCCCCTTTCTGCCTGGCAAACCGTGGCAGGTCACCTGCTCCGTGCCCGCTGCCGCCGCCACCCACCCCGGGACAGAGCTCTGCATGACCTGGCACCTCAATGGCTCGGAGATCGCGACCATGGACGGGCGCGGCGTGCTGACCCTGCCGAAGGGCTCCAGGTGGCCGGCGGGCCCGGGCCGGATCCACGTGAGCAGGATCGGCCCCGGGGACTTTGTCCTCCACGTGTGGGATGTGGGCCCGGAAGATGAGGGTACCTACAGTTGTGAGGCATCTGAGTGGAGCCAGATGGCCCCCAGCTTCAGGAAGGAGCTGCGGAGGGCGCGATCACCAGGGGTCAGCGCTCACCTTGCCCAACCAGCAGGTCAGTGCCCATCATCACACCCATTGGGCACCTTTGCCCCTTCTGGTACCCATCATCTCTCTCCGATGCCTGGCAAGACCTATAACGTCTTCCTTCTTGAGGGTCGACTGCCGTTCCAGCCTCAGTGGGCTCATGGCAACTGGCCTGGGTATTTGGCCCTCCTGGAACCAGCTGTTAGTCTGCTCCCCTTCCCCATGGAGGGAACCCCTGTTAGCCTTTGTCTGTGTTTCTCTGGGGCGGGCACCCAGTTCAGCCAACCCGGGCAGCATTTTCCCTGAGAGGGAACTTCTGTTTCTCCTTAGCACCAAACTAAATTTTCTGCAGGGGGTGGGCAAGACTCCGCTGGGTTCTGCCACTTCAGATCCCAGCCAGCGGTTGCACCTGTGTCTCTGGCCCCAGATCAGCTTGTCCCTTGTCCCTAGTTCACATTCACATCACCCGTGCCCCCTGCCCACACCAATACCCCGTTGTCCCAGGTACACACTCACAGTACCTATTCTCCCAGCACCTGGTCACACCTCTGAGAAGCAGCGTGGCGCAGTGGAAAGAGCACGGGCTTTGGAGTCAGGGCTCATGAGTTCGAATCCCAGCTCTGCCACTTGTCAGCTGTGTGACTGTGGGCAAGTCACTTAACTTCTCTGTGCCTCAGTTCCCTCATCTGTAAAATGGGGATTAAGACTGTGAGCCCCACGTGGGACAACCTGATTCCCCTGTGTTTACCCCAGCGCTTAGAACAGTGCTCTGCACATAGTAAGCGCTTAACAAATACCAACATTATTATTATTATTACCTCTTGGGCTCCCAGCCCACACCCGCATCTCTGGCGCCTCCTGTATGTACCCACACCACTGGGTATAGGTACAGGACAGGTGTGTGTGTACTGGGGGCCTGAGATGTGTGGGTGCAGGCTTTGGGCCCAGGAGGTGTGGATGTGGCCATGGGTGCAGTTGGGCTGGGCGGTGTGGGAGGAGGGGAGTGCAAGGGTGAACGAGGCTGTGAGTGTGAGAAGTATGGGTGGGGCCTGGCCAGGGGTGCAGGGAGTATGGTTATGATTGGGGTCTGGAAGATGTATCTGGGACCTGGCCGGGGTCCCGTGAGGTGACTGTGGGCGTGGGAGATGTGGGTGGGACTCCACCGGCCGCAAGAGTGATAGGCAATGGAGAGGCAGGTTTAGAGTCCAAGTACCCACCTTGTGCCCCCACCTCCACCTTTCGATGAGGTGGGTAGGTGGGTCCAGTGGGTGGGCCCCAGGGCCCAGGAGGGGTGGGTGGGGCCGGGAGGGCCGGGGATGAGCAGGGTGTTTCTCTGCTGCCACTCTCGGATCGGGCTCTCGGACCCCCGCGAGCCCAGGTCCTCCCCAGCCCGGGGCATCCCCACGGCTTGGAACTGTCCCCCACCGGCTCGGGGAAGGGAAAGCTGAAGCGGGTTTTTCACAGTGACGGATCTTCACGTCAACATCAGCGCCGAGGGCCCCTTTCTGCCTGGCAAACCGTGGCAGGTCACCTGCTCCGTGCCCGCTGCCGCCGCCACCCACCCCGGAACAGAGCTCTGCATGACCTGGCATCTCAATGGCTCGGAGATCGCGACCATGGACGGGCGCGGCGTGCTGACCCTGCCGAAGGGCTCCAGGTGGCCGGCGGGCCCGGGCCGGATCCACGTGAGCAGGATCGGCCCCGGGGACTTTGTCCTCCAGGTGTGGGATGTGGGCCCGGAAGATGAGGGTAACTACAGTTGTGAGGCATCCGAGTGGAGCCAGATGGCCCCCAATTTCAGGAAGGAGCTGCGGAGGAAGCGATCACCAGGGGTCAGCGTTCACCTTGCCCAACCAGCAGGTCAGTGCCCATCTTATCTCACCCAGTGGGCGCCTGCCATATCCCCCAGCTGGTGCGTGTAATCTCTCTCCGATGCCTGGCAGACCTATACCATCTTCCTTCTTGAGGGTAGACCGCCGTCCCAACCTCAGTGGGCTCATGGCAGCTGGTCTGGGGGTTTGGCCCTCCTGGAACCAGCTGTTAGTCTGCTCCCCTTCCCCGTGGAGGGAACCCCCGTTAGCCTTTGTTCGTGTCTCTCTGTGGATAGGCATCCAGTCCAGCCTACCCGGGCAACATTTTCCCTGAGAGGCAGCTTCTGTTCCTCCTTAGCACCAAACTAAATTTTCTGCAAGGGGTGGGGAAGGCCCCACTGGGTTCTGCCACTTCAGATCCCAGGCAGAGGTCGCACCTGTGTCTCTGGCCCCAGATTCATCTGGCTCTTGTCCCTAGTATACATTCACATCACCCGTATCCCCCACCCACACCCTCCCTGGTGTCCCGGGTAGTCACATGTCCCCAGCACCTGGTCACACCACTTGGTCTCCCAGCCCACACCTGCAACTCCGGTACCACCTGTATGCACCTACACCACTGGGTAGAGGTACAGAACAGGTTTGCCCAGGAAGGGATCAACCTTCTGGACCCCAAGCCACTCATCCTGCATCGAAGTCGGTGCCTGAAACCCAACCTGACCCGTTCCGGCCCGACCCCTTGACAGACCAGCTGCCCCCCGAACCTCTCCATTTCCCCAGAGCTGGTTTGGGCAGTGTCCATCTGGGCCCCCTAGACCCTTTAGGAGCTTCTAGGGCCCCTAGAAACTTGGCCTTCAATATCCCTTGCTAGGCCCTCTAGCCCCTGGATGGCCAGTTTTAGGGGGAAGGTGACAGAAGAGGGGAGAGGCAGAGGAGACTGAGAGCAGGGACCGTGGCCAGAAACCATGGGGGTCTAACGGTGAGGGTTCAGTCTCCGCACTGACTAGGCCTGCTGGCTGGGAGAGAGTCCTCCAAAGCCGTGGCTCAGAGGTGGCGCCCCCAGGGTTCGGATGGGAGCTGCAACGACTCTGGAGCGAGACTCGGGAGGTGGTCAGAGGTCATCGGGAGACATATTGTAGGGTCTGTTGGATTCCGCCAAAGGGTCTATGTGACGTCATTCCAGTGTGTGGTCTAAATATGTCCTGTGTGTACTGTGCAGCTGTCATTTCTGGAGTCTAGGCTCTTCCGGACCTGTTGCTGTTGGTCGTGCTGCCCGCCGACCCCGCAGGACCACTGGGCTCTAAGGGCTGCGGGTAGAGCAGCTTGGGCTGGCCTAGGTCTGGGTGCTTCTCACTGGGATGGGAGGCTTGGCTGCCAGGCCTGAGCCTGAGCCAGCCCGGGCTGGGTGCCAGGATTCTAGCTGCTGTCACGCCCGGCCTCACCTGCCATGCACATGGAAGCCGTGCTTCCAAGGGGGTGGGGGGTAGGGCAGCAGGGGCGGCCGCTCTAGGCTACATGCTGATCCGATGGGGGTCCCCTCCCTGGCTCTAGGTGACAAGCTGACCATCCCCCTCCCCCAGGGGCTTTCTCCCGCTCAAGGTCTGCCCTGGGGCAGCCTACAGACAAGAGAGGTTGGAGACAAGGGAGGAAGCAGTGGAGACGGAGTAGCCACGGGGGCCTAGGTAGGGGAAGGTAGAGAGAGTTTGTGGCTTTAGGCTGGGCTGTCTCCCTGCGGCAAAGGAGGAATTAATTCTGGGATCTGTGAAGCAGCATAATTTAATTAGTCTGGGAGCTCTCGCCTGAAGGGGCCGGGGCACAGCAGGGGAGGGAAAGCTGGGGGGGGGGGGTCCATTTTCCTTGTAGACTAGACCGCAAAGGCAAGGGGGGGGGGCACTCAGCTTAGTCTCTCCTGGCTGATCAGAGCTAAGGTCCTTGGGCTTCTCAGGTGGCAGTGAACTTTGTAACTTTGGCCCTGGAGACTGCTAGCTAGTCTCTGTCGATGGCGGACAGGAGTTGGGGTCCTGGGGCTGCTGGATGGGGGGCCATGATGTGGAGAGAGTTGACCCTCCCCCCGCCCCCCCCCACCGGTCCCACGGTCCAAACTCCTGCCCAGCCCCGGCCGCTTCTCCGAGGGCAGGGGTGCTGTGAGCGGGGCTCTAAGCCACATCTGGGGAAATTCCAGGGGGGAACATTTCCCTACGAGGGGCCCGAGTTCCTGGAGAGCCTGGCCTGGGAGCGGGGAGGGGGCTAGAGAGGCCCTGCCACCTGCCCCCTTGTCCCCATGGGAGTCAGGGTGAAGGTGCAGAGGAAACAAGGAGACAGGAGACAGCCCATCAGTCCCGCCCAGACCTCATTGGCCACCGAGCCGAGAAGGACTGGTAAGGACTGGTGGCGGGGAGGACTGGGGCTGACGCTGAAGGGTCTGGGAACCTCGAAGTCTCTCTGGCTGGTGAGGCATTGGCTGTCACCACCATTTTCTTTTCCTGATTCATTTCTGGGTACCCAAGCCACCTAAAGCCATCTCCTAGCGCTCATCTCTGGCACTTGTGTCCCCAGCGGGGCTCAGCACCTCATTCGTTCGCTGTTGCATTGTCGATGGCATGTTGTGATTTCTCTGTTTCTAAATACTTTTGTCTGTTTCCCCCTTAGAGTGGAAGCTTCTTGAGGGCAGTGAATGTGTCACTTGTTTGTTTAGTACTATTGAAGAGCTTAATGTGGTTTACTGCTCCTGGTGGGCTCTCAGTAACTATTACTACTATACGACTGCTGCTACTATGACTTATTTCCTCTTTCCCTTCTTGTTTCAGCACCTACTTTTTCTTCAGTGATCTGTTCTTCGGTGCCTCTGCAGTACTCCCTGGTCATTTATTCCTGCGCTACCACCATCTCCCTGGCTGCTGCCATCATCTGTATCATCGGGAAGGTGAAGAGAAGGCCAACTCAAAACCCAAATGGAAGAAAAAGAGAAGCTTTCCTAATTGAAAATGTCCCCCTGGGTTCTGAGGGCGGCCGGATCCAGGAGCTGTCCAGCTTCCCTTAGCAACTCACCTTGACTTAAAAGCCAAGAGGAAATGGGTTTGTGGCTGTCGACTGGCAGGGCTCCCATCTACGCTGGCACAGCTTCCCAACTGCCACCAGCTGCTGGCAGAGGTGCTGCTCCCATTGCTCCCACCAGAGCCGCTGCCCCCGTCTCTGTTCCTGCTCCTGCTGCTGCTGTTGCTGCATCCAGAGCTTTCCTAAAACCGAAGGCCCGACTGCGGTCCCACCCATCCTCACCCTGGCCCCTTCTGGTTCTGGCCCTCGAGACCCTTCGACTTCAGCGGGAGGCTCCAGTTGGTGCCTGAGCCTTGGAGCGGCAGGCCTGGCGCGGCGGGGACCCGGGTGCGCACCGGGCTCCGACGGCTCGGTGGCTGGATCCTGGGCTCCTCTCTCCGCTCCTGGCCTCTGGGGCGGGATCCTATAGGCCTCTCGGCTTCCCCACGGGGTCCTGGCTTCTTGGGTGGTGGTAGTGGGGTCACCAGGACAGCTGTACTTCTCTAGGAAAAGGGGACCCTCCCCCTCACCCGGAAAGGGCAGCTCGATCTTTGGGAGCTTAACTTGGACTCCACTCCTTACCCCACTCCCATCCCACCCTGTCCACCAACGCTGCAGCCCAGATACCACTCCTGACCCCACCCCAACCCCATCCTCGCCACTGATCAGCAGGACAGACCGCACCTCCTGACCCTGCCTTTCCCAACACTCCCATCCTCCCTATGTTGCATTTCAGCCTGCAGCTTCCTGGCTTGGGCTTCTGCGAGGTAGCTGTGGTTCCTGCCACCAGAGGAGGCTCCACACAACAGCAGCAGATCGAGCAGCCACGTCTAGTTATTGGCCTAGCACACAGCCCGGGTACTTTAACATTCAACGATTAGCATTCCTGAGGAGAGCTGCTCGTTTTAGATTATTTCATCAGGCAAACGTCCTCTCCAAGTAGAATTAGTTCCTCACTGGAGCCCCGAAGAATTCCCCCAGCAGGATCAATGTTCTGGAAATTCTTCTCCATTTATGGACCAATTTGAAATCAGTCCACTGTTTTGTTAGATTTGGCAGGAGCCCCATTACCTGGGGAACTCTGAGCAGGTGCGGCCGCCTTGGAGCACGGCAAACCTTTTGGAGGAGGAGACATTAGCTTTGGCTCTTTGCTTTTCTCCATCCAGGCATTCATTCATTCATTCAATAGTATTTATTGAGCGCTTACTATGTGCAGAGCACTGTACTAAGCGCTTGGAATGTACAAATCGGTAACAGATAGAGACGGTCCCTCCCCTCTGACGGGTTTACAGTCTAATCGGGGGAGACAGACAGACAAGAACAATAGCAATAAATAGAATCAAGCACCTGGGGGTGGTGGAGTACCCGGCCCTCTGAAGGAAGGAGCCTGTGCTATTTACCCTTGCCTTGCCTGTCTGGCCAGGGCACCCAGTGGGTTGGGTCCGGGAGGCCATCGGGTGCCATCGCGTGCCATACCGGCCTCGGTCTGGACACTGTCCACCTGCCGTCGAGCACTGTACAGGGTCCGGTCTGGGAGCCGGCCAGGTGCCATCCACGTGCTGTCCACTGTACAGTACCATCCACTATACCGGGCACTGTCCATGGGACGCTGCCCCCAGGTGCCATCCATCTGCCATCCTGGCCCAGAGGAAAGCTTGAGGGGAAGAATCAGACCAGCGCTCTGCCTGGACCTGCTTCCAGCTTAGTCCTGCCCAGGCTTAGGTTTTCCTGGACACCCTCACTGGCCCCTACCCTCTGACCCCGGAGCCACACTTTCTAAGCAGGGTGGTTCAGCCTAACTGTGCTTGAGAGGGCAGGGAGGGGCTGGTTCAGTGGCCATGTGACCTGTCTCCCTTCCCCATGGGATCATCAGCTCCTCATCAGTCAATCACTGAGCACTTAACGGGTGCAGAGAGCTGTACTTGGTGCTGGAGAAAGTACTCTCTGCTCACAGGGAGTTTACAGGCCGCAGGGGGAGAGGCTTAAAATAGAATACAGATTGAGGAAATAGTAGCATATAAAAATATTCATTAATACTGTGGGCCTGGGCTGACTATTCAAGTGCTTAAAGAGTATATATCCAAATGCATAGTTTTGATGCAGAGGGGAGGGAGGAAGGGGGAATAAAGGGCTCAAACTGGGAAGGCCTTTTGGAGGAGAGATGATTTTAGGAAGGTTTCGAAGGTGGGTATTTCTCAGCTTGAAGGAGAATCCAGGCAAGGGCTCCTCTAGGGTCCTGGCCTTGGAAACAGGGCTGAGTGGTGAACGGGCTCCTCGAGGCCTGAATTCTGGGCCTCTGCCCTTTGGGGACTAGAGGCTGTTGTGGAGTCAGGGAAGCCAGTGGGAAGCCGTCCCACCAGCCAGTGCTTCATTCAGGGGGCAAGACTTTCAGGCGAGTCCTGTCCTGGCTGGCAGTTGCCACTGCACCTGACTGGGGATAGATTTGCTGGGGTGGGGAGGGGACGGACCTGCTGGGGGTGATGGGGGAGATGGGCTTGTTGGGGGTGGGTGGCCGCTAGCCCCCTCGACTTTCCCTGTGGACCTGGGACAGAACCTGGGGGTGAGGTCTGATTGAAAAGGTGCTGCAGGATGGTGAGAAGCACTGGGGAAGAGGCCCAGATGGCCCTGTGGGAGGTGTTGGCAGGGTCATGGCTCCTTCACACCTTCCCCGCCGCCCCCTCACATTTCTCTCGAGTCTCCTTCATATCTCCCTCACTGCTCCCTCACATCCCACTCACATCCCCCTCGTATCCCACTTGTGTCCCGCTCACGTCCCGCTCGCTGCTCCTTCATTTCTCCCTTGCCGCTCCCTTGAATCGGGGAGCAGGCTGCGTTGCTGTCACCTGCCAGCCAGATTGGGACCTTACCTCTCCCGGGATTGCTGTTCTACCCGGAACATCTTAACATTCATTTCCCTCTTTGAAAATGGATTTCAGAGAGTCACGGGGAGAGGGAGCTCCTGAAATCTCCCTCTGAAGATTAGGGCATAGGAGGAGCATGGTTGCTATGGTGACAGCCCCTTGCTACCTGGGCTCTTTCTCTCCCACATCTCTCTCTCTCTCTCTCACACACACACGCACACACACACTCTCTCTCTCTCACATATCTTTATGCTCCTAGTGAAGGTACAGGAGCTGCATCTGATGGAAGGGAGGTGCTACTGGAGCTTCTCCACTGGTCCTGGATGAAACCCACCTGGAGCTGTGGAACCTGGTCTTAAAAGATGCATGTGGATTAGTGAATCTGAGAGTCCAGGTTCCCCCATCCTACCCTCTGAGGTCCACCTCTTTGACCAAACCCTTCTGCTTCGAGCAGATTCACTGCTCTCACACCTGGAACAGGAGGGGTAGATTGCAGACAGCCTATGATTTTTTGCTTTGTTTTTCCCCCACCTCACCCAAATACCATTTTCCTTCTCCCCCAAACACTGATACTCCTTCCTTTCACCCCCCCGCCCCCCGCCCACCAGACCTATGTGTTTTTCTTTATAGAAAAGTTTTTTTTCTTACAGTGAAATGAAAAGATGAATGTATTTAGTTATGTGCTATAATATCTGTAATTTATGTACATTTCTGTAATTTTATTGCTGTTTCTCTGCTTTCCTGTAGTTTGTAATCTTGCTGTGGGCAGGGAATGCTTCTGTTTGTTGTATTGTGCCCAATAAATACAGTTGACTCATTGTCTGCTACTGGGGTGGTGGGAGGCTAGGTTAGGGTAAATTTTTTGGGCTAGGGGTAGTTGGGGTCAGGGTGGGGTTGGGATTTAGGGTTAGGGGTAATTAGGGTTATGGTGTTGAGGTTGGGGGAAGGGGTTCATTCAGTCATTTAATTGTATTTATTGAGCAGTCACTGTGTGTAGAGCACTGTACTAAGCACTTGGGAAAGTACAACAGTAAACAGACACATTCCCTGTTCACAACAAATTTACAGTTTGGGGGTCGGGGGGAGACAGACATCAGTGCAAATAAATAAATTATAGATATGTGCATAAGTGCTATAGGTCTGGGATCGGGGAAGAACAAAGGGAGCAAGTCAGGGCGACACAGAAGGGAGTGGGAGAAGAGAAAAGAATTGGGTCAGGGGTGAGGGTTTAGGGTTGGGTTGCATAATGAGCTCACAGTCAGCTTTAAACAGAAACTCAAGCTTATCCACAATGCAACAGAATTGGTAGAAAAGGTCCCTACCCCCGTGAAGCTTACAGCCCAGAGGGGGATAGAGGCATTAATATAAATAAATAAATTAAAGATATGTACACAAGCACTGTGAGGCTCTCTGCTGCCCAGATCATTGTTCTAAAATAAACATTCAGTCCACATCCCTCCACTCCTCAAGAACCTCCCACGTTACACATCCTTTTCTGCATCCATCAATCAATGAATAGTATTTATTGAGCACTTACTGTGTTCAGAGCACTGTAGGCTGGGTTTGGGAGAGTACAATGCAACAGAATTGGTAGACGCGGTCCCTATCCACAATGAGCTAACGGTCTGTATCAAACAGAAACTTCTTATCGTCGGCTTTAAGGTACTCGACTAGCTGGCCCTCTCCTATCTTACCACGCTAATCTCCTACTACAACCCAGCCCATACACTTCACTCCTATAATAATAATAATAAGTTTAGCACTTACTATGTGCCAGGCACTGCACTAAGCACTAGGGTGGCTATAAGCAAATCAGGTTGGACAGAGTCCATGTCACACATGGGGCTCTCAGTCTTAATCCCCATTTTACAGACGAGGTAACAGAAGCACAGAGAAGTTAAATGACTTGCCCAAAGTCACACAGCTGACAGCGGCTGAACTGTGATTTGAACCCATGACCCCTGACTCCCAAGCCCGTTGCACACAGTAAGTGCTCAGTAAATTTCAAAGCTTGATTGATTGATACAGTGATGAGAAAGGCAGGGAGAGGATAGGGTTTGGGGGGGGAGATGAGGACTTCTGGGTTAGACATGTCAAATTTAAAGTGTCGGTGGGACATCCAAGTAGAGATGTCCTAAAGGCAGGATGAAATGTGAGACTGCAGGGAAGGGGGGAGGTTGTGAGACAGGGAAGACGATGATCCTGTCTACAGTGATGGGAGTCACCCGGTGAACAGGTTTTGGGTGGGTGGGAAGATGAGGAGTGCTGTTTAGGACATGTTCCATTTGAGGTGTTGGGGGGCTGGGTAGGGGGGATGGGGGAGACAGACATCCAAGTAGAGATGTCCAGAGGGCAGGAGGAATTGTGAGACTGCAGAGAAGGAGGGAGATCAGGGCTGGAGAGGTGAATTTAGGAGGAGGTCACAGAAAAGTTGTAGTTGAAGCCTTGGGGAATGGATTCCCAGATGACCTCCTAATCTTCACTGGTACTATCATCATCATCATCAACATCATCAACAACAACTCAATCATCTTGCCCCCTTCTACCTTACCTCCCTGATTTCCTACCTCAACCCAGCCCACACACCTTTCTCATCTATCTCCTCGACCTCTCGCCCACGTACTGCCTCCGGCCTACCCTCTTCATATCTGACAGGCCACCATGTGCCTCATCCTCAAAGCTTTATTAAAAGCACTGTCATTCATGAATTCATTCACTTGTATTTATTGAGCACTTCCTGTCTGCAGAGTACAGTACTAAGCACTCGGGAGAGCACAGAATAACTATCAACAGACACATCCCCTACCTACATTGAGTTTACGGTCCAGAAGGGAAGACAGAAGTGTTTTGGGGCTTGGAGGGAGGAAGAATAAAGGGAACAAGCCAGAGTGATGAAAAATGGAGTGGGAGAAGAGGAAGGGGGGAGGGGTTTAGTCAGGAAAAGCCTCTTGGAGGAGACGTGCCTTCAATAGAGCTTTAAAGTGGGGAAGAGTCATTGTCTGTCGGATTTGAGGAGGGAGGGTGTTCCAGGCCAGAGGCAGCATGTGGGTGAGATAGATGAGGTCGAGGCACAGTGAGGAGGTTAGCATTAAGGAAGAAAAGTGTGTGGACTGGGATGTAGTAGGTGAGGTGAGTTAGGAGGGGACAAGGTGATTGAGTGTTTTAAAGCCATCTCCAAGAGGCCTTCCCTGATCAAAACCTCATTTCCTCTTTTCCCACTCCCTTCTGCCTCACCCTGGTTCTTGGGATTAGCATCATTTTTATTCCCCTCACTTTCAACCCCACAGTCCTTTTATACATATTATATGTACACATATACCCATAATTTATTCATACTAAGATCTGTCTCCCCCTCTTTACTGTGAGCTCATAATGGATAGGGGACGTGCCTACCAACTCTGTTAATTATGGTATTTTTGAAGCACTATGTGCCAGGCACTGTACTAAGCGTGGGGGTAGATACAAGCAAATAGGGTTGAACACTGTCCCTATCCCGTGTGGGGCTCACGGTCTCAATCCCCATTTTACAGATGAGGTAACTGAGGCACAGAGAAATGAAAAAAAAGTGTTGGTATTTGTTAAGCGCTTACTATGTGCAGAGCACTGTTCTAATCGCTGGGGGAGATACAAGGTCATCAGGTTGTCCCACGTGAGGCTCACAGTTAATCCCCATTTTACAGATGAGGTAACCGAGGCACAGAGAAGGTAAGTGACTTGCCCAGAGTCACACAGCTGACAAGTGGCAAAGCCGGGAATCGAACCCACAACCTCAGACTCCAAAGCCGAGGCTCTTTCCATTGAGCCACGCTGCTTCTCCGACTTTGGGCAACTGACTTGCCCAAGGACTAGAATCCCTGACCTTCTGACTCCCGGGCCCACGCTCTATCCACTTTTCCACGCTGCTTCTCACGCTGCTTCTCAAGCAGTTGTATTGATCTCTTTCCAACACTTAGTATAGTAGAGCGCTCCTCACCCAGTAAGCACAAAAGCTAATACCACCGATGGCTTAATTAGACAGTGAGCTCATTATGGGCAGGGATTGTCTCTCTTTATTGCTGTATCGCATTTTCCTAGGTATAGCTCTCCGCACTCGATAAGCGCTCAATAAATAGCATCCAGTGAATATTGTCTCTCTCCCCCTTTAGCCTCTAAGCCTGTCTTGTGCAGGAAAGGTGTCTACCAACTCTTTTGCATCCTACTTTCTCAAGCCCTTAGTCCAGCAGTCCGCACACCGTAAGAGCTCGATAAATCGGTTTGAATGACTGATTGATTAACCGATCGATCAAACCCCCCTCCACAAAAAGCTTCCTGGAGCAGAGCCCCCCTCTGGTCTCGAGTTAAAGAACAGAGCTGAACGGAGGTGTCGTCGGTGTTGCAGGGCGGCCCCGCCCCCAGCCCTAATCAGCCCAGGTGTTTCTAATTGAGTTGAGGCGTTGTAGGCACCTTCCCTGACCTTTAATAAGGCTTCCCAGCCAGCCCCGCCTCAGTTTGCAAGAGGAGAGGAGACAGAGCGTGGCCCGCCGTGGGTCCAGGTAAGGAGGGGACTCTGGCTGTTGCAGCTATACCCTCTTTTTTTTAAGGGTGGGTGTGGGACTGGAATTGCCATTGCCTATCGTATTGATGATGATGATGATGATGATGAAGGGGGAGGGGGAGGGCTGTTAGGGTTGGGCCGGGGGGACAGAGAAGGGGGTGGGGGAGGGATCGATTCCAGGGTTTCAGAAATGCCTCGGGTATACACGCTGGGGGGCGAGGGAGGGATGTCGGGGGGACCTGAGGGGATACGACGTGACCGATGATGTGAATATGTTGTGCGTCGCTCGGGGTGGGGATATGGGGGAGGGAAGGTGGGGGGCTGATGGGTTGGGGGCTGGGGGAGGGTCTGAGCAGGGAGGGGTTACCGGTGGGAGTCGGGGGAAGGCTTTGGGTTCAGATCGTCTTGGGGAAAGTCAGGCCCGATTTTGGGGTGACGGCCGGACCTACGGTCGAGGGTACCGAATGGCTGGGACAGAGGACGCCTTACTGACGGACGCATGGGGTATGCGGGTTGAGTGTCGGTTGGTGCATGCTCACCGTCTGTCTGTCTGTCTACACCTCTGTGTGTTTGGATGTTGTCCGTCAGCCCCGTTCCCGCTAGTAAGCTAGTGGCTCTGCCACTTATCAGCTGTGTGACTGGGGGCAAGTCACTTCACTTCTCTGTGCCTCAGTTACCTCATCTGTAAAATGGGGATTAACTGTGAGCCTCATGTGGGACAACCTGATTACCCTGTATCTACCCCAGCGCTTAGAACAGTGCTCTGCACATAGTAAGCGCTTAACAAATACCAACATTATTATTAGTGAGAGGGCTGGGACGCTGTCTTCTCCATCCGGAAGAATAGAGCATGGGCCTGGGAGTTAAAAGGACCTGCATTTTCATCCCAAGCCTGCCCCTCGCCAGCTGTGTGACCTTGGGTGAGTCACTTCACTGCTCTGGGCCTCAGCTACCTCATCTATAAAATGGGGATTAAGAAGGGGAGTCCCAGCTGGGATATGATCTAATAATAATAGTCTATGTCAAGCACTGTTCTAAGCCCTGGGGTAGATATAAGATAATCAAGTTGGACACAGTCCAATTAACTTGCATCTATCCTTACGTTTTACAGTGCCTGAAAAAGCAGGAAACATTTAACACGAGAGGCAGCCTGGCTCAGTGAGAAGAGCACGGGCTTGGGAGTCAGAGGTCATGGGTTCTAATCCTGGCTCTGCCACTTGGCTGTGTGACTTTGGGCAAGTCACTTAACTTCTCTGTGCCTCAATTACCTCATCAGGAAAATGGGGATTAAGACTATGAGCACCATCTGGGACAAGCTGATGAGCTTGTATCCCTCCCAGCACTTAGAACGGTGCTTGGCACATAGCGCTTAACAAATGGCGTCATTCTTATTATTCACAGGTACCGTAAACAAAGAACCAAGAGCTCAAAGTGGTGCCCGATGCCCAGTATGTACTGGCTGAGGGCGGAGAGGGGCTGCCTCTGCTGTGGCTGTGAGGCCGGGCTTGGGGGTCCCACCCCTGCAGGGTTGTGGGGGAGGAGCCCATGTGTGTGGGCAGAGGCCATGTTGCTTCCTCGGGGCGGGGGGTTGGGGGGAGCTGTTTCCGGCTCTATCTCTTTTCTTACTTCTCTTCCAACCAGTTGTAAGGAATTACCGACAACAGACAAGCAGTGTGGTCTAGTGGATAGAACCTGGACTTGTGTTCTAATCCCAGCTCTGCCACGTGTTTACCGCATCACCTTGGGTAAGGCACTCCACTGCTCTCCGCCTCAGCTCCGTCACCTCTAAAACTGGGGTTAACACCGTGAGCCCCATGTGTGACAGGGATTGTATCCAAACTGATAAATTGTGCCTATCCCTACACTTAAGACAGTGGCTGACAAATAGTAAGCACTTAACAAATGCTGTAAAAAAAAAAAAACCAACAAACTTATAATCCTTGTGTCCCTTCAAATCAGTCAGTGGTATTTATTGAGCACTTCATATTTGCAGGGCATTCATTCATTCAATAGTATTTATTGAGCGCTTACTATGTGCAGAGCACTGTACTAAGCACTTGGAATGTACAAATCGGTAACAGATAGAGACAGTCCCTACCCTTTGAGCTTACAGTCTAATCGGGGGAGGTGGACAGACAAGAACAATAGCAATAAATAGAATCAAGGGGATGAACAGCTCATTAAAACAATAGCAAACAGAACTAAGCATGTGAGAGAGTACAATACAATGAATCCATGGTATTTATTGCACACATGCTGTGTGCAGAGTACTTGTAAACTCCTGAAGCTCGGTGATGGTGTGTGTTGTTTGTGTTGAATCCTCCCAAAAGTTTAGCCCACAAATGCACTTATTAGATGCTGTTAATGGAAAATTGTGCTCGCTCCAGTGCTCTGGGCTCCATCGCACACAGCGAGCCCCCTTAAGGGTGGACCACCACAATCTGGGACCCGTCGGACATACTGAGCCCCCTGAGGGCAGGGTTGCTGAGGGCAGGTGGCAGGCTGTGATCTGTGGCCATCGGTCCCCTCCTCAGCTGCCACTACCGAGGGCAAGACTGCCCCAACTGTGGAGCAGTCAGAAGCCGTGAGCCTGTCCAGGGCAGAGCCGTCGTGACGTTGTGTGTGGGAGCCGCCCGAGGACAGGGCCACCATAACATTGGACCCGCCGGATACTGTGAGTGCCCCCCACCCCGAGGGCAGGACCACAAAAATGTTCTGCCCGTGTGACATTGTGAGCCCATCCAGAGCAGAGCCGCCGTGACATTGTCAATAGTATTTACTGAGCACTTTATATGTGCAAGACAGTGAATTAAGCATGTGGGAGAGTACAATACAAGGAATCCATGGTATTTATTGCACACATGCTGTGTGCAGAGTATTTGTAAACTTCTGAAGTGCAGTGTGACGGTGTGTATTGTTTGTACTGAATCCTCCCAAAGGTTTAGCACACAACTGCCCTTATTAAATGCTCTTAATGTAAAATCTTACTCACTCTAGCGTTCTGGGCTCTGTCGACACAGTGAGCCCCCTTAAGGGTGGACCACCACAACCTGGGACCCGTCGGACACGGTGAGGGCAGGGATGCTGAGAGCAGGGTGGCCGGCCGTGATCTGTGGCCGTCGGCCCCCTCCCCACCTGCCGTTACCGAGGATGAGGCCGCCATAACTGTGGAGCGGTCCGAAGCCATGAGCCCGTACAGGGCAGAGCCGCCGTGACCGTGACGTTGTGCCTGGGTGACACTGGGAATCCCTCGAGGGCAGGGCCACGGCAATGTTGGACTTGCCAGAAACTGTGAGCCCCTGCCCCCGAGGGCAGGGCCACAAAAATGTTCTGCCCGTGTGACACTGGGAGCCCATCCAGAGCAGAGCCGCCGTGACGTTGTCAATAGTATTTACTGAGCACTTTATATGTACAGGACACTGAACTAAGCATGTGGGAGAGTACAATATAGTGAATCCATGGTATTTATTGCACACAAGCTGTGTGCAGAGTACTTGTAAACTCCTGAAGCACAGTGATGGTGTGTGTTGCTGTGTGCTAAACTTTTGGGAGGATTCAGCACAAACTGCACTTATTAAATGCATTAAATGTACAAATGCTCTTAATGTAAAATTGTGCTCACTCTAGTGTTCTGGGCTCTCCGTCGCACAGAGTGAGCCCCCTTAAGGGTGGACCACCACAACCTGGGACCCGTCGACACGCTGAACACCCTGAGGTAGGGTCAATGAGAGCAGGGTGGCCAGCTGTGATCTGTGGCTGTCAGCCCCCTCCCCACCCACCGCTACCGAGGACAAGGCTGCCACAACTGTGGAGTGGTCTGAAGCTGTGGGGCCGTCCAAGGCAGAGCTGCCGGGTGACACTGGGAACCCCCTGAGGGCAGGGTGGCCACAGCATTGGACCCGTCGGATACACTTAGTTTCTCTTCCCCCACTCCCCAAAGGTCAAGGCCCCAAAAATGTTCTGCCCATGTGACACTGTGAGCCCATCCGGAGCAGAGCCGCTATGATGCTGTACCCAGGTGACACTGTGAGCCCTCGAGGGCAGAGCTGTCGCAACATTGGACCCGTCGGATACTGTGAGCACCCCCCTTTAGGGCAGGGCCCCAAAAATGTTCTGCCTGACACTGTAAGCCCATCCAGAGCAGAGCCGCCACGGTGTTTTACCTTTGTGACACTGTAAGCCCTCGAGGGCAGGGCCGCTGCAATGTTGGACCCGTCGGACACTGTGAGTGTCTCTCCCCCACCCACCCCACCCCTTAGGGCAGGGCCAAAAAAAGTTCTGTCCGTGTGACACTGTGAGCCCATCCAGAGCAGAGCCGCTGTGATGTTTTACTTGTGTGACACTGTGAGCCCTTGAGGGCAGGGCCGCTTCAATGTTGGACCTGTCGGATACTGTGCGTCTTTTTTCCCCCTGCCTTCCCCCTTGGGGCAGGGCCACAAAAATATTCTGCCCATGTGACACTGTGAGCCCATCTAGAGCAGAGCCGCCGTGACGTATCTATGTGACACTATGAGTCCTCGAAGGCAGGGCCATAGCAATGTTGTGCCTATGTAACACTATGAGCTTTTAGGAACTGGGTGCTGGGAAGAATGATTAAAAATATGGGTGGTGGCAAAAAGGGGCTGGCCTTAATTTTCCCATTTGGTTGTTCTTGTCCTGAGCCCTGGGAAGAACAAACAAATCTGGATGCCAGAGAAAGAGGGTTAGCTTTATGCCATGAGCCCCAGATGTAGGTCTTTCTAGCTCGGGTCCGGGGAAGAACAACAACATGGGTGCTCTCAAAAGTGGGGACTAGCTTCATGTCCCAAACCCCATATTTAAGTCTTCCCATTTTGGGTCTTCCTGGCCCAGGTGCTGGGAAAAACAGTGAAAATTTGCATGCTGGCAAAAGTGGGGAGTGGCTTCATGCCATGAACTCCAGAACTCAGTGTTCCCGTTGGGGTCTTCATGGCCCAGGTGCCGGGAAAAGCAATGAAAATATGGGTGCCGGCAAAAGGGGGAGACCGCCCTCATGCCAAGAACCCAGATGTCAATGTTCCCATTGGGGTCTTCATGGCCTGGGTGCCGGGGAGAGTAATGAAAAATATGGATGCCAGCAAAGGGGGAACTGGCTTCATGCCATGAACCCCAGATTTCAATGTTCCCGTTTGGATCTTCATGGCCCAGGCTTTGGGAAGAGCAATGAAAATATGGATGCTGGCAAAAAGTGGGGGGACTGGCTTCATGCCAAGAACCCACATTTCACTGTTCCCGTTGGGGTCTTCATGGCCCAGGCTTTGGGAAGAGCAATGAAAATATGGATGCTGGCAAAAATGGGGGGACTGGCTTCATGCCAAGAACCCCAGATTTCAAAGTTCCCATTTAGGTCTTCATGACCTGGATGCTGGGGAGAGTAATGGAAAAATCTGGATGCCAGCAAAAAAAGGGGGGACAGGCTTCATGCCAAGAACCCAGATTTCAATGTTCCCATTGGGGTCTTCATGGCCTGGGTGCCGGGGAGAGTAATGAAAAATATGGATGCGGGCCAAAGGGGGAACTGGCTTCATGCCATGAACCCCAGATTTCAATGTTCCCGTTTGGATCTTCATGGCCCAGGCTTTGGGAAGAGCAATGAAAATATGGATGCTGGCAAAAAGAGGGGGGACAGGCTTCATGCCCTGAACCCCAGATTTCAATGTTCCCATTTAGGTCTTTATGGCCTGGATGCCGGGGAGAGTAATGAAAAATATGGATGCCGGCAAAGGCGGGACTGGCTTCATGAACCCCAGATTTGACTCTTCCCATGTGGGTCTTCATGGCCCAGGCACTGGGAACAGCAAGGAAGATATGGGTGCCGGCAAAAGGGGGAACTGGCTTCATGCCCTGAACCCCAGATTTGACTCTTCCCATGTGGGTCTTCATGGCCCAGGCACTGGGAACAGCAAGAAAGATATGGGTGCCGGCAAAAGGGGGAACTGGCTTCATGCCCTGAACCCCAGATTTGACTCTTCCCATTTGGGTCCTCATGGCCCAGGCACTGGGAACAGCAAGAAAGATATGGGTGCCGGCAAAAGGGGGAACTGGCTTCATGCCCTGAACCCCAGATTTGACTCTTCCCATTTGGGTCTTCATGGCCCAGGCACTGGGAACAGCAAGAAAGATATGGATGCCGGCTAAGGGGGGGACTGGCTTCATGCCATGAACCACAGATTTCAATGTTCCCATTTAGGTCTTCATGGCCTGGGTGCTGGGGAGAGTAATGGAAAAATCTGGATGCCAGCAAAAAAAAGGGGGGACAGGCTTCATGCCAAGAACCCAGATTTCAATGTTCCCATTGGGGTCTTCATGGCCTGGGTGCCGGGGAGAGTAATGAAAAATATGGATGCCGGCCAAAGGGGGAACTGGCTTCATGCCATGAACCCCAGATTTCAATGTTCCCGTTTGGATCTTCATGGCCCAGGCTTTGGGAAGAGCAATGAAAATATGGATGCTGGCAAAAAGTTGGGGGACTGGCTTCATGCCAAGAACCCACATTTCACTGTTCCCGTTGGGGTCTTCATGGCCCAGGCTTTGGGAAGAGCAATGAAAATATGGATGCTGGCAAAAATGGGGGGACTGGCTTCATGCCAAGAACCCCAGATTTCAATGTTCCCATTTAGGTCTTCATGGCCTGGGTGCTGGGGAGAGTAATGGAAAAATCTGGATGCCAGCAAAAAATGGGGGGACAGGCTTCATGCCAAGAACCCAGATTTCAATGTTCCCATTGGGGTCTTCATGGCCTGGGTGCCGGGGAGAGTAATGAAAAATATGGATGCTGGCAAAAGGGGGAACTGGCTTCATGCCATGAACCCCAGATTTCAATGTTCCCGTTTGGATGTTCATGGCTCAGGCTTTGGGAAGAGCAATGAAAATATGGATGCTGGCAAAAGGTGAGGGTACTGGCTTCATGCCAAGAACCCACATTTCACTGTTCCCGTTGGGGTCTTCCTGGCCCAGGCTTTGGGAAGAGCAATGAAAATATGGATGCTGGCAAAAAGTGGGGGGGACTGGCTTCATGCCAAGAACCCAGATTTCACTGTTCCCGTTGGGGTCTTCATGGCCCGGGCTTTGGGAAGAGCAATTAAAATATGGATGCTGGCAAAAAGTGGGGGGACTGGCTTCATGCCAAGAACCCACATTTCACTGTTCCCGTTGGGGTCTTCATGGCCCAGGCTTTGGGAAGAGCAATGAAAATATGGATGCTGGCAAAAATGGGGGGACTGGCTTCATGCCAAGAACCCCAGATTTCAAAGTTCCCATTTAGGTCTTCATGGCCTGGGTGCCGGGGAGAGTAATGGAAAAATCTGGATGCCAGCAAAAAATGGGGGGACAGGCTTTATGCCAAGAACCCAGATTTCAATGTTCCCATTGGGTTCTTCATGGCCTGGGTGCCGGGGAGAGTAATGAAAAATATGGATGCGGGCCAAAGGGGGAACTGGCTTCATGCCATGAACCCCAGATTTCAATGTTCCCGTTTGGATCTTCATGGCCCAGGCTTTGGGAAGAGCAATGAAAATATGGATGCTGGCAAAAAGAGGGGGGACAGGCTTCATGCCCTGAACCCCAGATTTCAATGTTCCCATTTAGGTCTTTATGGCCTGGATGCCGGGGAGAGTAATGAAAAATATGGATGCCGGCAAAGGCGGGACTGGCTTCATGAACCCCAGATTTGACTCTTCCCTTGTGGGTCTTCATGGCCCAGGCACTGGGAACAGCAAGAAAGATATGGGTGCCGGCAAAAGGGGGAACTGGCTTCATGCCATGAACCCCAGATTTGACTCTTCCCATGTGGGTCTTCATGGCCCAGGCACTGGGAACAGCAAGAAAGATATGGGTGCCGGCAAAAGGGGGAACTAGCTTCATGCCCTGAACCCCAGATTTGACTCTTCCCATTTGGGTCTTCATGGCCCAGGCACTGGGAACAGCAAGAAAGATATGGGTGCCGGCAAAAGGGGGAACTGGCTTCATGCCACGAACCCCAGATTTGACTCTTCCCATTTGGGTCTTCATGGCTCAGGCACTGGGAACAGCAAGAAAGATATGGGTGTCGGCAAAAGGGGGAACTGGCTTCATGCCCTGAACCCCAGATTTGACTCTTCCCATTTGGGTCTTCATGGCCCAGGCACTGGGAACAGCAAGAAAGATATGGGTGCCGGCAAAAGGGGGAACTGGCTTCATGCCATGAACCCCAGATTTGACTCTTCCCATTTGGGTCTTCATGGCCCAGGCACTGGGAACAGCAAGAAAGATATGGGTGCCGGCAAAAGGGGGAAGTGGCTTCATGGCACAAACCCCAGATTTGACTCTTCCCATTTGGGTCTTCATGGCCCAGGCACTGGGAACAGCAATAAAGATATGGGTGCCGGCAAAAGGGAGAAGTGGCTTCATGGCACGAACCCCAGATTTGACTCTTCCCATTTGGGTCTTCATGGCCCAGGCACTGGGAACAGCAAGAAAGATATGGGTGCCGGCAAAAGGGGGAACTGGCTTCATGCCCTTGACCCCAGATTTGACTCTTCCCATTTGGGTCTTCATGGCCCAGGCACTGGGAACAGCAAGAAAGATATGGGTGCCGGCAAAAGGGGGAACTGGCTTCATGCCCTTGACCCCAGATTTGACTCTTCCCATTTGGGTCTTCATGGCCCAGGCACTGGGAACAGCAAGAAAGATATGGGTGCCGGCAAAAGGGGGAACTGGCTTCATGCCCTTGACCCCAGATTTGACTCTTCCCATTTGGGTTTTCATGGCTCAGGCAGTGGGAACAACAAGGAAGATATGGGTGCCGGCAAGAGGGGGAACTGGCTTCATGCCCTTGACCCCAGATTTGACTCTTCCCATTTGGGTCTTCATGGCCCAGGCACTGGGAACAGCAAGAAAGATATGGATGCCGGCTAAGGGGGGAACTGGCTTCATGCCACGAACCCCAGATTTCAATGTTCCCATTTGGGTCTTCATGGCCCGGCTGCCGGGAAGAAACACTGAAAATATGGGTGCCGGCAAAAGGGGGGACCGGCTTCATGCCAAGAACCCCAGATACCAATGTTCCCATTTGGGTCTTCATGGCTCGGGTGCTGGGAAGAACAATGAAAATATGGGTGCCGGCAAAAGGGGGGGACCGGCTTCAGGCGAAGAACCCCAGATATCAATGTTCCCATTTGGGTCTTCATGGCCTGGGTGCTGGGGAGAGTGAAAATTCTGGATGCTGGCAAAAAAGGGGGAACTGGCTTCATGCCAAGATTTGAGTCTTCCCATTTGGTTCTTCATGGCCCAGGCACTGGAGAGAATAATTGAAAAATTTTGGTTCTGACAAAAGGGGGTAGTGGCTTCATGCCACAAATCCCAGATTTTAATCTTCCCATTTGGGTCTTCATGGCCCAGGCACCGGGAACAACAGTAAAGATGTGGGTGCCGGCAAAAGGGGGAACTGGCTTCATGCCATGAACCCCAGATATGACTCTTCCCATTTGGGTCTTCATGGCCCAGGCACCGGGAACAACTATAAAGATATGGGTGCCGGCAAAAGGGGGTAGTAGCTTCATGTCACAAACCCCAGATTTGACTCTTCCCATTTGGGTCTTCATGGCCCGGGCACCGGGAACAACAATAAATTTCGAGGGAGTGGCTTCATGCCACAAACCCCCACTTTGAGTCTTCCCATTTGGGTCTTCATGGCCCAGGCACCGGATACAATAATAAAGATAGGGATGCCGGCAAAAGCGGGGAATGGCTTCATGTCATGAACCCCAGATTTGAATCTTCCCATCTGGGTCTTTATGGCCTGGGCACCAGGGATAATCATTTTAAAATCTGGGAGCCAGCAAAAGGGGGTAGTGGCTTCGTGCCATGAACCCCAGATTTGAGTCTTGCCATTTGCGTCTTGGTGGCCCAGGCACCAGGAAGAACAATAATACGAGTGCCGTTTTGACGGTACCCATTTGGATCTTCCTGGCCCGGGTGCCAGGAAACACACTAAAAATACTAGAGTCGGCAAAAGGAGGCTGGCTTCGTGCCTCGGACCCATGCGCCTCTCTGACACCGTGACCCCCGCCGCAACGTTGTGCCCTTCTCACACGGTCAGCTGACCCCCGCCTCCACCCCCCTGCAATACACACTGAGAGGCAGGGCCCTTGCGACTGATAATGGGTCTGTCCGATCCCCCCGGGGAGAGGGCTGCTGTGAAGATGTGCTTCTCTGACACTCTGAGCACCCGCCTGGGGCAGGGCTGCCAGGTCCTCAGACCGGTCTGGCACTGGCACAGTAAGCTTAACTCTAGACTGTGAACTCACCGAGGGCAGGGAATGTCTGCTTATAGCTATATTTTACACTCCCTAGTGTTTAGTACAGTGATCTGCACACAGTAAGCACCCAATAAGTGCGATTGAATGAATGAATGAGTGTCTGACATTGTGAGTAGGGTTAGGCCGCCGTGGCTCTGTGCCCGTGTGCACTGTGAGCCCCCCGCACCGCATCGAAGGGTGGGGATGCCACCACTGACAAGGGGCCTGTCTGACCCTCTGAGCCCCTAGGGTGCCGGGCTGCCGTGATGTTGTGCCGGTCCGATCCTCTGAGCACACCCCTGGGGCAGGGCCGCTGCAGTATTGTGCCTGTGTCACACAGTGACCGCCTCGCACCCCCTGGGGCGGGGCCGCTGCAGCGTTGTGCCTGTGTGACACCGTGAGCCCCTCGCACCGCACCGAGGGATAGGGCCGCAGCCATTGACAATGGGCCTGTGTGACACTCTGAGCTCCCTGGGGGCCGGGCTGCCATGATGTTGTGTCTTTCTGACACACTGAGCACACCCCTGGGGCAGGGCCGCTGCAGCATTGTGCCTGTCTGGCACTGTGAGCACCCCCGCACTGCACCGAGGGGCGGGGCCACCGCCACTGACGATGGGCCTGTCTGATACTCTGAGCTCCCTGGGCGCCGGGCTGCCGTGATGTTGTGTCTTTCTGACTCTCTGAGCACCTCCCCGGGGCAGGACCGCTGCAACGTTGTGTATGTCTGGTACTGTGACATCCCCCGGCACCGCACCGAGGGGCGGGGCCACCGCCACTGACCATGGGCCTGTCTGACCCTCTGAGCTCCCTGGGGGCCGGGCTGCCATGATGTTCTGTATTTCTGACACTCTGAGCACCTCTCCGGGGCAGGGCCGCTGAAACGTTGTGTATTTCTGGTACTGTGAGCCCCCTGCACCGCACCGAGAGGCAGGGCCACTGCCCCTGACGATGGGCCTGTCTGATACTCTGAGCTCCCTGGGAGCCGGACTGCCGTGATGTTAAGTCTTTCTGACACTCTGAGCACCCTCCTGGGACATGGCTGCTGCAACATTGTGCCTGTCTGGTACTGTGAGCTCCCCGCACCGCACCGAGGGGCAGATCCACCGCCATTGACAATGGGCCTGTCCGATACTCTGAGCTCCCTGGGGGCCGGGCTGCCATGATGTAATGTCATTCTGACACTCTGAGCACCCCCCCCCGGGGCAGG